>NC_143405.1:6053778-6368816 GCF_052110815.1 Crocodylus siamensis
ATGCTGCTTTCATACGTCTCTATTTTTGCCTTCTCAAATATATCGTTGCTGTTAGCTTAGCAAGTCCCCAAACCCCTGCATCAGTCATCTAGTGTGGCTAGTTTTCTTGACTACTCGTATCGTGTCAAGCCCGTGGGCACCACTGAGCGTGCGTGCTTCCCCTGACAACAACAAACCTAGCTGTCCCACCGACCCTTTTTTGCGACGGACCCTACAACAGCAACCTGTGTCCCACCAAGCATTCAAGATGCATCTCACGATAACGCCCCCCAGAATACCACCATCCACACAAGCAGACCAGGTTCCTTGGGTAGATGCAATCTCTTTTATTAGACCAACTACATAGTTGGAAAAATTGTTCTTTGCAAGCTTTCGGGCCCAAACGTCCTTCTTCAGGCATAGGGAGAGTCTGCTGTGCCATCCACACGTGCTCAGCTCTACCATAATGAGCCAACATGTACCACCAGGTACTCCGGATCAACCCCACCACAACACATCCGTGTGTACCGTTCGGCCAGGACCAGCCCACGAAGTGGAGACCTCCGGCACAATCCAGCAATAACAAATGCATGCACGGTGGCAGAGAGAAAAGGATTTGGGCAGGAAATAATAGTCCCCCTGCCTCTGCTGAGAGATCGTGATAAATAATGAGTGCTTTAATTCTGAAAAACACATTAGGATTTCACGGCTAGGTGCAAGAGCTCGTGTCCACTAACACAGGAAGGAGAGCTGGACGCACGCTGACAGCAACCCAGTGTTGCGCACTGCTACCTCTTATTCATAGATAGCTCATTTCTCTGGTCCTTCTTTCACCCCTCTATATTAAATGCCTGCCTACCCTACAGGGAGCCAGGGGATCCCATTAATGTGTGCAAAGTGCTCACAAACCCCTTGTACAGTGGGAACAAGGACTGAGCCAAATTCTCAGCATCTGACTCAAGTTCCCCGCAGCCCGTACCGAGGCAAGAACGAAGACCGGGAATCGATGAGGCCCAGATCAGAGCTGCGATCCGTTTGGCCCCATGTCCCGGCTCTGACAGTGCCCAGCGGCAGACGGGTCAGAGGATGGAGCAAGAAAACTTCTTGTTTAGGACAGGCATGAGATGCGGGCAATTCGCTTCCCCTCCACCCTCGCAGTTAGAGGTCGAGGTACACCCCACAGTATGGTCGGTTTAGCCTTCCAACCCTTCTGTTTTAGCATTTACTAATATAACTCCGGGTATTTCTTATCAGTATAAATGTCCATGCTCTCTCCGAATCTCATTGAGCTCCTGGCATCCAAGGCGCCCTACGGCAGGGAGATCCACGGTTCGACCCAGCGTGGTGAGCTATCACCTTTCATTAGGTTGAACCCGGCGGCTTTGTTCCTCTGATCGCTTCTGCATTCGAAAGAATTTGGGATTTGGCCCTTAGCAATTGTTGGGGTTGGTTTTTTTGATCCCCATCTCCTGGAAACCACTGAAAAGCCCAGGCAGAAAGCAAGAGGCATGGCCAGCAGAAAAGGACGCCAGGCAGCTGAAGGCAGAAGCAAAGCACAGACCTCGGAGCAAAAATGAGTCCCCGAACAGCAAGAAAATCGGGGAAACATGCGGCAACTCCAGCTGGTGCCAAAATTCCCGTCACGGTCCCTCCCTTCCCTGGAATCTGATGAGCAGTCACAAAGGACGCACCAACGTTGCTTTATTATTAGGGTTTTTTCCACCCACTCAGCAGATTTTAGCTTTTATCTGAAATAAGCTAACAGCCGGGACACGCCGGAGTGTAGGGATTTTATCCAGTTCTCCAGACGCCAGCTTTGGGAAGCCGGAGAGTGGTGCAAAGGCATGTGACTCGCTGCAGGAAACCCAGCTCTGCACTCCCTGAATTGTTTCACTTTTCTTTTTTAATGAGGTGGCAGAAATTAGCATCCTTAAAGACCTGGTAGAGCACTTGCCAGAGCCTGGGGCTTGGTTTCCTGCCCTGCAGCAGGCTCCCCTGGGCTAGATAGTCATGTTGTGCCTCAGTTTCCTACCTGTCAAATGGGAATAAAGGCAGTCTCCGAACTCCTGGGGGTGCTGCAGGGATATACCCACTGACAGCAGAGGGGCTCCAATCCTGCAGTAATGGGGGGATGGTTCTCCGTGATGGACAGATGAAATCAGGCAGTGACTGTTCCCGTGCCAGCTTGTGCAGAAGTGTTCCCTGAAAAGGGGCCTAAAGTACTTCCTCCGGGTCAGTGTTAAATGGGATAAGTAATGTGGCTTCCAACACCTCCCTTGGAGAGCCTGTCGTCCAGTTAAAGATCCCACCATCAGGAATATGGCTCCTGGAGCTCATCCCACTCTTCCCTTTGCTTGTTTTCATCCCACAGCAACTCTCACCGAGCGCCCTTCTGTCTCTCCTTGCTAGCTGACCTCTTCCATCCTTAAGAGATGCTCCTAATGTGCCCTCTTTTTCTGGTGCGGTATTTAGTACTGCTTTGCCTGCCTTGACAGGAGACCTCCAAGTCCCGGGGTCAGTGCATTGAAAGACTGATCTGCTTCCCCTGTCAGGAAGGCTACCAGGTGACTTCCCAGGTATCTCCATACCTCCTTCCTCGATAGCATGTGCCAGGATGGGGGGTACAGTACCGTCTCCACCACTGCCGATGCTAGAAATAGACTCTCATCCTCTCTAACTGGGTAGGGGGCTAGCAGAGGACTCCCAGGGTCTTGTCTGAATGCTGGCACTGATTCAGTATGTAGCATTAGGCCAGTCACTTAACGCCCTGGTGCCCCATTCCCTTTGCCTGAACATTAAGGGGGACTGATCCTTCCCCGGGTGTTGAATGCTGCGTTCATTATTAGCATCCCTAAAGGAGGGGAGATCTTTTCACGAAACATCTCAGGGCTCCCCGTCCCGGGACTCTGCTCTTCCCACCTACACCCAGAATGACCAGTCTGCGCATTCCCCATTTTGCACAGCTGCCTGCACAACCAGCGGTCTCCCCCTCACCACACTCGCTGAGCCACCGGGCTTATTCACGGGTTACTCGAAATACTTTCCCCCCCACCTGGGAGAGCACACTCTGTGTCAGGCTTGTCAGGGTAAAATAGAGGCCGGTGCATTGCAGACTCTGCAACATGTCATTTAGCTCAGCTGGTCTCTATCGAGCCTGCAGGCCCTTTAAGTCTTAGGCAACTTGCTTGTGGCCTGATGGATGTCACTGGGAGACTGGTTCATTCCCAAAGGCAGGGGGCCTAGCAGGAGGCACCGTGCAAAAGAAGAGCAGATTTTTTTACAGGACAGGACTCTTCAGTGGCCAGGCAGGGAGATACCTCTTTCGATTTGCCCCAGGCTTTCCGGTGAGACCCTGCTGATGTCTAGCAAATAGGGTCTAGCAAATAGGGTCTCCCAAAAGGTCACGACAGGAGTCATTGCAGCGCGTCTGGTCCCCAGAAGTTGCAATCGTTTTTCCTTCCCTTGCATTGAGGAGTAGCTAACACCCACATGCTCCTCCAAACTGAGCCTCTGCATCTTCTCGTTTTCACCTGCAATGACAGAAGCCTTAAACGCAGGTTGGGGGGTTGTGGCGAGGAGATGCCAGCTAAATGCATGCTGGAGTGGGGGGGCGTTCATATGCAATCAACAGCAATTAATTTTCCTAGTCTTCTCAGACACCCTCCACTCCAAGCTCACAAAGCAGTCAAGAAAACTAGCTAGACGAAATTACGGATGCAGGGCTGAGGTTTGAGAGCTTTGCTGATAGCTACAGCACTGAGCGCCCAGGGTTGGGGCAGATACCCGGTATTACTCTGAATGTAAAAGAAACGGAGGCACGGGGCAATTAAAAGATCTGCCCAAGGGGGCAGGGCTGCACGAAACCGGGTGTCCTGATCCTTCCTGCTTTAGCCACTACGCAACAACGTGCCCTCTTAAAAACAGGCATGTCCCAGTTCCCAACCAAACAGAGCGACTGAATTTCCGAGGCAATGGCTCAGCAGGCAGCAAAAACCCTGAGGTTTTCTCTGCAAAGCCTCTGAGACTTTCAAAAACTTCTCTAGGCACTCACTGCCCTGCCTTGCCTTTTTTTCAGAACGATGCCCATAACCTACCATTTCCCCGAATGACCACGAAGCAGCAATAGCTGCCGACAGCAGGGGGAAATCATAAGGATAACGATGGTAATGCTGCGGCTGAAAAGAGGCGCGGCGGTGATGACAATGCCAGAAAGGAAAAGGTCGCTAATGGAAAGGGAGGCCCAGCTTCTCAGACTCTCAGGAGGTGGGAAAAGCTATTCAGAGCTAGGTGTTTTCTTATTTCCTCCTGGGCAGACGGTTGCTGGTGGATGGAAGGTGTTTCCTACAATCCACCCCCTTGATGCTTCTCTAGGAGACCGGGGAAGAGGCTGGGTGTGCTGGTAATGGATGGGACTCCAGCCCATAAGAACAGGGTCCATTCACACTTCTGCCACAGGCTTCCTGTGTGACCCTGGGCAGGTTACTTCTCTCTGCGCCTCGATGCTCCATCTGTAAAATGGGGATAGCAATCCTTCCCTGCTTCACAGAGGCACTGTACGGATCACGTGGGGCCAGACTCGGCCAGTATAAATCAGCATGGATGCATTAAGCTTCTCTTGGAGGCTGCAGGGAGAGAGATGTTGTAAGCACACATCTGGAGAAGAAGCCTCCTGTTACAGCTGCTTCCTTGTAAAGCCAATCGGTGCCTCTCAGTTATTCAGGAGAATCACTGTTCGTCAGCCTGGGGCACTGACTTCACCCCATCTCAATCCAGAGAGCCAGCGACCAGGCCTGAGAGCTTGGCTTCCCCAAAGGCAATACAGAGCATCAGACGGCAGACCTCGGTGTCAACCCTCCTTGCATTGCTATCAGCTTTTGTCATCCCAAGGAGGAATTACCGCTTCCAAGTCAACTGACAGGCTCTGTTTTTATTCCCAGTGATCCGCCGGCTAAGGGATCTGCTTTTCATTCCTTTACATGCTATTTAATTATAGGTATCACAGTGGCGCTTTTCTTTTGCAAGAGCCACAAACTAATTTCCTGATCCCCTTTCGATGAGAGGGTTTTATGAGTCACTTGCTTCTTCTGTATACAAACAAAGGAAGGGTGGGCTTTTTGCCCAAATATGCCAGATGAAACGGCCTGTGGTCTACTGGGATTTCATTCTTACATCTTTTTCCAATCAAAGGATGTGCAGTTATCTTAAAACACAGAAGTTAAGAAGTATATTTGGTACCCAAAAACTTCTCTATATCCCTCCCAACTATACCGTGGTGCATTCATCTGCCCACCCAATAAAAATCCTGGCCTCTTGCATTTTTCCAGGACCATCCTGGCTACATCATTACCCCAAAACTACTTGAAATATGGGGTCATGTTGCCTCCCCTTTTGGTAAGAAAATCAGCAGTCAAGTGGGATGTGTGGGTAGCAACGGATGGGGGCAAAGATATAAAAACATAATACAAAAACACACTTTTCATGAGGACACGCTATACCCCATCCACGTGCTTCATATCTTGGCCAGGATGGCACCATTCTCTAATAGGAAAAATAACAACAGTTTTGCCAGTCTGCCTACAACTCTTCTAAAGTATGGATAGTAACAAATGGAAATTATGGTCTTTTTTAAGATATAAAAGCTCCCTAGAAGCTTATAAATGACTCTAACTTGCCTCAGCCCCTTTTGTTCTGAAATAAGCCCTCTCCTTTACTGCTATCTTCTGCCTTTCAAAATCAGCAGACAGCATCACACAACCACCCATCAAGCCCAGACCTAGCAATCGCCCACCTGAAATTAAATTCATACTTGCCCACTGAACCAACATAGGACTTACCCACCACTTCAACCCCAAGTGAGGTCTACATGGTGCTTCAGGGCTGGTGTTAACTCCCCTGCGGAGGGGTAGATTTCAGTCCTGAGAAACTTTATGCAACCCCACACCACTATGAGGTCCCTTTCCTAGCGGGTCTGCATGCTCCAGCCCTCTAAATAATACCCCCTTATTAATTGTGTCTGGACTGATTCTGATTAAGGCTGTCAGTTATATCACTGCTAACTCTCATCTGCTTCTCCAAAGCAAATCAAGACCTTGGGAGAAAGAAGCTGGTCTGCAAGCCTGCAGTGTTTTTGGAACACCATTGGGTTTGGTTTGCTCTTAATCCAGTTCTAAGCTGGGCAAAGACTGCCAAATATCAGTCAGCAAGAAGAGCAGAAGAAACATCTCAATTGAGACCAAGAAAGCACATGACGGATGTGGACTGCCTCCAGTTCTCCTGACCCGGTGATCTTTGCGTGATGGGCATGGCTGTCGCTGGTAAACGCCAAGAAAATGGTGGCGTGTTGCCCCTGTCACGGAAAAGTTCACGCAGTTTTCTGAGCCAAACGGAAACAGTCACTTTCTACAAGGGGAACAGCAGCAACGCGTGCTTCTGCAGCTTCTTCTTGCTTGCCTTTGAAGAGGGAGTTGTCCGGCAACTCTTACCAGCCTTTATAAAAGGGCCAGGAAGTGACAGTCCTCCTGCATTTCACATTATCGAGGCCGAACGCTCAGCGGGTGATAGGCCTGAATGTTTGGTTCCTGGCCACAGCATGGATAGGCTTCGATCTACCGAGGAGGAAGCTGCAGGTACACAGACTTCAGCACTGGCTAGCAACCTGTACCCAAGGTTGTCAATCAGGGTGCATCTACACGGGCACTTTAATGCGCATTAGCCTATTTTAATACACATTAAAGTATCACGTGCTTTTTACTTAGCGTACATGAAAATAGGCTAATGCACATTAAGCATCACTTAAAAGCATGTGCTTCAGTTAATGTGCATTAAGCTAAGCTAATGCACATTTTCCTAGTACCTCACAATGGAGGTATCAGATTTAATGTGCATTATTTAAAGTGCATTAATGCATGTGCAGACACAACCTAAGTGTGTACAGCCTGCAGAGAAGCGCTGGTCATCACAGCTTCACGTGGTGGTTGTTCGATTTCAGCTAGCACAGAGGTGCTTGCCCATGCTGGACTCATGCCCCCAGCACCCGTGCAGAGAGACCCTCTGTGGGGAAGTGCTGGGGACTGCGTTTAGTCCGGGATATAATTCTCCACTGTGCAGAGCTCACACACTGACATGTACGCCCCAACATGTCAAGCCCTTAAGGCATGTGCTGGCTCTGTCCTGGCCCCATTGAAGAGACAGGGGGGACTTTCACTCGCCGGGGGAGACTGCCGGGAGGCTGAGTCCCACCCAGCTGCAGGCTGCATGACAAAACAAGGCGCGTTTCCATTCTTCTTGCATCCAAATGTCCTGCTGGGACAGAGCCACTGTGCAAAGAAGTAGCGTCCGAACTCAGGCTGCAAAACCCTGGTCTCAGGGACTATTGGGCCTTCAAGTGGGTTTTGAGCTCCTGGGTCCCTGCCCTGTCGGAGCTGATACAGGGTCTGCCAGGTGCTAGCCACAAGCAGCGAGGGCTCCTGCATGCTCAGCATCGCCTGGGCCCGTTTCCTGGCCCAGCCCAGGACAATGGCAAACAGGGAAAGCAAATCTCTGCGTCTCTCCCCCGCCCTGGCCCGGAGAGGAGTAAACAGCTGTGTGGCAGGGCTCAGCCAGCTCCGCTCTTATGTAAAAGAGAGGATTGAGCAATGCCTGCCTCGCCAGAGCGAGAGCAGCCTCGTCCAGAGGTGCCCACCCGCGAGGGCTCACCGCCCACCGCGGCAGCCTGGCCAGAGCCCACCGTCCCCGGGAGAGCTCCTCCATCCCCTGGGTTCGACTTGGCTCTGACTCCAGCCCAATTGCTCCTGCGTGACTTTGCAGCAAGCTGGGGGAGGGGGGGACCGTGCCAGTCTGCTTCTGAGTCCCGGGCTGGCTGCCCTGCTCCAGCGGTCCCCTCTCCCGGGATTAGACACAGGTCTTTTCTCTCGCTGCTTTACAAAAGGAAGGCTTTTTATCACGGTTGATCCCTTGAGGAAATCTCTCTCTCTCACATGCTTTTCTCGTTTGGAAGCTGGAGCAGGAAGTTTTCTTTCATCTCTAGCAGTGCTCTGTCACACACGCACGCACGCACGCACACAGCCTTGCACGGGCATTACTGCATTCCCCACATTACTGCATTTCCCTCGCTCTTCCCCATGCATCTGTGCCAAAATAAATCACAACCAAAGCACTGCACACACACACGCACACACACCAATGTGAGCAGGTGTTGCCACACTCGCATGCACGCACATGCCCAGGAAAGCAAAGATCACAACTCTTGCAGCAGCACACACCAGGATATGTGAGTGTTACACCATTCATACACACACACACTTGCATGGGCATTCCTGCCTTCCCTCGCTCTTCCCTACACATCCATGCCAAAATAAATCACAACCACCAAAGTACCGCGCGCACACATACACACACACACCAATGTGAGCAGGTGCTGCCACACTCGCATGCACACACATGCCCAGGAAAGCAAACATCACAACTCTTGCAGCAGCACACACCAGGATATGCGAGTGTTACACCATTCAAATCAATATACGCACATACACATACACAGAGCCTTGCATGGGCAATACTGCTGCATTCCCTCGCTCTCCCTACATATCCGCGCCAAAATAAATTACAACAAAAGCACCGCACACCCACATGCCAATGTGGGCAAGCATTGCCATACTCACATGCGCACACATGCCCAGGAAAGCAAACATCACAACTCTCGCAGCTGCACGCACCAGCATATGCAAGTGTTACACCATTCAGATCAATACACGCGTGCACACACACACACTCTGAACCAGACCGTTGTGCCCACGAGGACGGGAGCCTTGCTCCAGGATTCCCAGAGCTTTCAAATCTCCCTGGGAGTGATGATAACATGCACCTCTTACAACGGACACAGGGTCCGAATGACAAAGTCTCCGCGCACCTCGCATGGTTTGCAAAGCAACTGCATGCACCTGAAACCTCGCCCGTGAGACATTCTGATGGGGACCTGCCTACAGGTGTCGTCCCGATTCAAAGGGGGTTGCAATGACACTGTCCTTTATTTTTATTTTCTTTCATGGATTTTTCTCTCCTATGCTGGAGACCCAGCCAGACAACCACAGAAAGCCAGGCTTCACCCCTGCCCCCCACCTACCTATTACTTTTCACGGACCCCCCACATGCATGAGGCTAGACATGTGCCCAAGCATTTGCAGATCAGGGTGTAATCAACTACAAAGAGAAAACAGTAAAACTGACTGCACGTGAAATGCAGTCGAACAGAACGGAGCGGCGGAGAAGTAACGCTGTTTTTCCCCGAAAGAGAGAGCTGGGGGCAGCTGGGGAGCATGACCAGGGCCATATCCGTGAGATATGAAGCTTCCCCTGGAAGTCTCGACTAGTGCCCTGAGCCACGATATTGTCCAGGGCAATTTTTTTTTTCAAACCTCTGGTGTGGTTTGTAGTGATGGCAGATTTGGAAAAAAATTCCCAGTGAGAGTGTGATTATTCTCATTTTCAGGCCCACCTTGAAGCTCGGGGGGAGATTAAGGCATGAGACGTGTGTACAGTGGCCTGTCCGTTTGAGGAAGTGAAGTGGAAAGGGAGGAAAAAAAAACCCCGGAATCCTAATAAATCAAAGATAATCAGAAAAAACTGGGCAAGCCTCCAAAGCAGACAACATAAACTGAGGATAAACTAATCCAATCTCTGCCCACCAGTAAAAGATTTCACATTTGGTATTTCTCATTGTAAAATCCACCCCGCTCACCCAGTACCTGGCAATAGGGTGCTAAACCTTTCCCTTCCAGAGCACGCACTCGAGGTGAGGCGGCACTAAAACGCCAGTACTACCATCTTGCAGCTGTTATGAACGGGCCCTGTCAAGCAATTCTCAGCCTCTGCCTTAGTGCAGGGGCCAAGCTCTCAGCTGGTGTAAACCAGCATAATTTGATTGACTTCAATTGCACTGGTTAATACCACCGAAGTCTCTGGATGCAGGTGTCTCCACACACTGCACAGCCCAGCTGGATAAAAGGCTATGATATGGTACGAAGCTAACGCCTGATCTACCTCCAGCAAATAACTAGGATGAAAAGCAACATGGCTTTGCCCCTCCGCACCCCGTTTCTTTTTAGACTGGACTTGGTACCCACAGCGGTTAACAGGAGCTTCCCTCCTGACTCCACAGAACACCAGCTTTATAGGAGAGCAGAGAGAGAGAGGTATATACACACATATACACACACACACACATACAGATACATATACGCCTATATACACACACATACACACACACACACACATATACACACACACATACACACGTATATACTCACACATATATATACACACACATACAAATACATATATATACACACACATACACACACACATATATACACATGCACATATACACACACATACACACGTATATACACACACATATATATACACACACATACAGATACATATACACATATATACACACATACACACACACATATATACACACACATATACACACACATACACACGTATATACACACACATATATATACACACACATACAGATACATATACACATATATACACACATACACACACACATATATACACATGCACATATACACACACACATACACACATATATATACACACACACATACACACACACACACACATGAATATACACATACACACATATATATCAGCAGCTCACAGCACTCTTCAGGGAGGTGGGGAGAGCGTCTCAACCTCATACAACGTGGATTCCCGGAAAGCTCCAGGCACCTGGGCACTTCAGCGGTAGCAATAGCAGGGTTTGCTCCGTAACAGCCCCAAAGTCACCCATTTCACCTGCCTTTGGCCCTTTAAACGTAGCCTGACTCCTTCCCACCGGAGCTGCGGCGCCAGTGAAGGCACGCAGGCATTCCCAGCTGCTGCAAATGGATTTATTCCCCTTGCTATGGTCAACCCAACTGGCCACAGCATCAGAGAGAAGCAGCCTTTTGATTCGGTTCCCTGGACTCACTTGAAACCCTTTCTCCCGCACGCCCACTGTAACATCTGCCCGGACTCCCGAAAGGCTCTCCAGGACCACGTTCCCAGTCTTCAAGGAGTCCTGCTCCGGAGAGCGCTAGGCGCTGCTGCCCGTAACCTTGGTCAAGGCCTTCAGTGGTCCCACCCAGCGCAAACAAGGCCGGCGGGCCACCCCTTCCATATCCAGAAGAGAGGTGTCAGGCCAAAAAGGAAGCGGAGTAAAGGTGCTGCCGTCACAACCCAGAAACGTCACGTCCTGTAGACGCAGCGCTGGAGGTGTCCAGGGACCTGAATAACAAGGGACCCCAATCCTCGCCCCTGCCTGGATGCTCCCCAGCTCATGTCAAAGCTGGCAGCAGCTCGCACAGATCATGCGTTTGCCCCCCAAATGCCAGGCTTGCCCCTCTCACGCCAGTCGACCCACGAGTGAGAACAGACATGCATCTAACCCACTTCACCTTCTGCTACCACCACTCAGCGACAGCCGGAGGAAGCCCATGTAAAGCGTTACAGACCCCCCCCAGGCATTCAAGCCGGGGGGATCATCTAATTCTTGCCCTCCTCCACATTTACCCCTGGACGCTGCAGCCCCAAAGCGGCCCCTTTGTTCCCCGCCAGGGCTGGGTGCAGGGAGCACAGAGGCGAGCGGGTCTTGACAGCAGCAAGCATGCCCCAAAGTCCAAGGGGCGGAAATAAGCTGCGGACAGACTCCTGCGGCAACAAGAGGCATTCCTGAAGCTGCCTGGCCTGTTCCCTCTCCCTGACCTGACATGGTGCAAGAGCGGAGACTCGACCTTAATTACCTCCCTTTTCACAAGCTCCTAATGATAGCCCGGAGCAAGGGGCTGACCCCAAAGGGAGGGCACCAGCTTGTTCTTTCTCTGTTTGCTTTTTAGGAGATTGCCATGAAACACTGAAGGAATCCAAGTTCAGGTCTCTCTCTCTCTCTGATCAGGTTAAAAGTCCACAGGGGACACTTTCCTGCCATGGACTTTAGCCTCCTACCCAAGCAGTTTCTGTTGACGGCACACGCGGAAAAAGGGACCAGCCATACTAAAAGAAACAGCTGGCAGCAGTTTGGGGGTGTTACCAGGGCCGAATCCAACCACCCCGACATGAGTTTAAACCCTATAGGGCTACTAAATGAAGCGCTGGGTGACATCCTGGCCTAGGGGACCAGCAAAGGCATCCAGTGGGAGCTTTAAATCTCAAAACCCACAAAGCCAGAAAGGGCTGCCGGGCTCCCCTCATCTGGCCTGCTGCACGCAGCTCTCCACGTCTCGCCAGCCCCGGTCCGGCATCGTCCTCTGCCCTTGGAAATCCCTGCAAGCTCTGCTGAAGCCAGGCACGCCAGCTGAAAACCTGGTCCCGAAAGTCAAGTCTGGATGGCTGCTCCACAGCTCTTGGAGAGCAAGTGTGAGGCCAGGGGCTGAATTTTGCTGCTGGCGGACACCTGTCCGCACCCCAAAAACCACTGGCGCAGAGTGCATCCCTCCCCACTATCCCTTACTGGAGGACCGAGCGGAGAGAAATGGCTGAGTTAGGAGATTTTATTTCTTTTCCGACCTTGGGGATACAGGTCCTCCATGGCAGGTTTGACTGGACACCGAGACTCATACCTGCCTGCCCCCTGCTTCCCACTGCCCCGAGCTGGGGATAGAAAAGAAGGCATTTCTCTCAAGGGTCATCAGTCTATCTCCTTCCACTAAGGTGACACACATGGTAAGAAGGAGCGAGTATTTACAATGTCGAAAGCATCTCCAAGCTCCATCTCTCTCCGCTTCCAAGCACACTGTACTCATAATACAATAATTGCAATGATGAATAGCCCAGAACAGCACTCCACTTCTACAGCTAACCAACAGGGCCAAGGAGGGATGGAAAGCCCTATTAACTCATATTCAAGACACACGCTGTATTTCACCCTTTTTTCCCTCCAATGAAATATGCAATAAAAATTACAATAATAATTAGTCTTCTACGGAGCATTTCAGATCTCAGAGCATTACCAATTATTAATTACAGCCTCCCCATCCAAATCACTGTCTCGAAATTCGAGTCGGCAAATCACCGCGGGTCAATTGCATTTCCTAATTAGATAGATTCAAGCTTGAATCAATTGAGTCATCACCGCTGATTTTAATGGAGTTGTCCGGGCTTACACCACCCTCAGCCGCTGCCGAATTCGGTCTCTGTGACACGTTAAGCTCTGAACTGCTAAAATGTGAGGCCCGGCAGACTGTGCCGGGAGCCCACGCGAGGGCAGTTGCCCCTTGCTTTGGCAATCAAGACTCGGATTGCAAGGCATGACATCCTGCAGGTGTCCGTACTCGTAATTACACGGGCAGCGGTGCACTATTTTTATATGCTGGTGGACTCGTCACGACCTTATTCGTTTGCGAGGGCCTGTTCAGTCAGATGAATGCATTTTCTCAAACTGCATTTCCGTTTTCCTGTGTGCTTTGCTGTTAATTATCATCTAATTATCTACAGCGGGGTGTAGGGGCAGAGGAAGTGGTGTGCCCACTGTCACACGTGCAGTCAGGGCCTTGAATGGTGACCGGCATGGTTTGGGTCACCCTGCTCAGGTCCAGAGCGGTGCTTGCCAGAGACCATGCTCGCACGTGTGCCTCCCGTGCTGCAGACGTGTCAGGCCTCTGTGTCTCCCTCTTTATAGCATGGCAGCTCGGTCACAGCTGGCATCCCTTTACTGAGCTGCTCCCAGCAGCGAGTGGAAAAGCAGGCTGCCCAGGTGGTTTGTTACCTGGCCCTCAGCGTAGACCAGAGTAGCCTCAGGGTTGCTCTGACTCGCAACATCCCCAAACTAAGGATGCCCACAGCACCGTGCCCTCCAGCCAGGTCCCTGACATGTCCCCTCCTCTGAGGTACATAAATCTGCAAAAGGGGGCAACTGCACCTGCCAAAGCCTCAGCATGACTGAAACTCAGGCTCTTTGGGTGTTTCAGAGTAGCCGCTCCATGGCAGACAGAGAAGGCCACCGAGTCACATTGCATGTTCAGTCCTTTGAAAAGGAAGAATTAAAGTTTATTCAAGCGGGAGATGGGTGCGGACTTCTATATAGTCGCTGGATTTGTTGCAATCACCTGGCCATAAAGCCGTTTCCTGCCCGTGCCTAGAGGCCTGAGAGCCCAGGCACAGCTCTCACCTAATGGCACTGGCCCTTGCACCCCTTCCTGTAACACCTGCAGTGATGCTGCGAGTGCCCGAGCTGTGGCTGTCCAGAGTCGGATAATGCAGCCAGCTGCAGCAGTGTCGGTGAAGCAGATGTGAGCACATCTGGAAAGTAGCTCGAAGAAGGGGTGCAAGGGCTTGGGCACAGGAAGAAAACTGAAACAGAGGCCAAAAAAGCAGCATGAGCATGGTGTAAGCCTGGCATCAGCCACTAGCTGCTTTTATTTGGAGGACTGGACCTCAGAAACCGGTGACACACAAACCAGTCTGGCTGCTGGAAGTGAGGGTGAAACACAAGCGATCTGCATTTTTCAGCCCGCAAAGATGTTCCCACTGACGCCTTCTCCACTGACTGTTCTTCAGTCCTAATCCAGAACCGGCTGAGCAGGCACCTACTGGGGATGGTTTAGCATTAGTGAATCTATGCAGGAAACTGGGCCAGGTGACCCCCATGGTCCCTTCTCACCCTGTGGATCAATGATGCTCAACTGAACTCCCACGGTGGGATACGGCATTCTTCTCTCCCCAGCCTAACCTACTGAGCACTGCTGCAGTGTGTTGTCAAACAGGGCAATGCAGAATGGGCTGCATTTCTAGGATCAATGAACAGTGGTACAAATAGTCGCGGACATGAAAGCAGGCCCCCATTTTTCAGAAGAGCTTGAGGTACCCCGATTTTCAACGGGCTTATCTCCTTCCGAACACCCAATGCAGGGGCCAGCTGGGTGCATGCATGCACAATAGGTGCAAGGCTCACTGGAAAACCTGCAAGAGTCCGAGACACTAAAAAAGATCAGTCCTGGCCTTCTACAACTACAGGAAGGCAAAAATAACTCCAGGGCTGCTAAAGAGCTGCTGCGGTAATGAACTGAGGAGTGCAACCATTAGTGCAAGGAGGGATCTCAGTAAAGGCTGCAAAGTGGCAGTAAATGGCTCATCAGTACATGTGCTAACACACCACTGAGCGCTGCTTCCAGAAGAGGTAAAACCTTAAAATGACACGAGTCTCAGTGACCCTAAAGCACATCATGAAGTCACTCAGCATCTCAGTGCATGGTACCCACCGGGGTTACAGTCCATAAAAGTGGGTGCTTGCATGAAGGTCCTGGCCCACCCCTTAAGCCTTTGATCTGAATTTCCCAGTTTGCCTGGAGTGAGTTGTGTTTTCGGTGGCGGATAACAGGAGCCCACCCAATCAGTAACTTTTCTCCATACCACAGGCCCATTATCTTCCTTTCCTTTGAATGGGTGTTTGTCTAAGGCCTCTCTACATTTACAAATAATAGGCCTGTAGCCTGCTATCTCTGGTGGGGATCTTGCTGGGTCTCCCAAGGTAAGCAAGGTCAAGCCTCCTTCCTGCTTGAATGGGAGACCTCCCAGGAAAGCGCAGGTAGCAGGGATGCTGGTAGTTGCAAAGTCCTTTTTGTGTTGAGGCCTGGGATCAACCAATATGGTCCCCGTGACTTCAATAAAGCAAAGTTCGTGGATGCCAGAGCCCCTGGGTCCCTTCCCAGAGCAGCTGTGGTACTACCACCTACATCCTGCCTCCTCCATTCAGTCTGAGCATCCTCGGCTGCCCTCCAAATTATTCTGCTCTGTTAAACAGCTGCTACACCCACCTTCAGAGGTGGCTGCATCCCAGGAGGTGGGTACAAATCATCGGCAGGGAGCTTTTGGGGGGAAAACTGCTCTCTGCACGAAGGCACTGCGAGCAGGAGCTGGTGCAGCTCGCCTGCCCCATTTAGCACATGGAGTTTAGCTGAGGTGTGCAGAAAGCGTATGCCTGTAACAGGTTTATTCTTGTAACAGGAAGGCAGCCTGGGTGACATAAGCATGTACAGGAAAGACATTCATATCTCACAGCACAGCTACATTTCCTCTGGATTTCTTTAACCTTTCACTCCGCGCCTGATTTATGCCACACGCCAAGGCTGCATGTGTGTAACTCCACGGCGCTGCTCGTGATTTACACCGGCGTAGGTGACAGCAGGGCTGTGCCTTTCCTCCGGGAGCTTGGGAAGATCTTGGCAGGCATTCCCCACCCAAGACCCCATCCTCAGCAAGTCTTTGAAGAGTCCCCTTGGGTAGACGGAGAGTTAAGATGAGGATAAAATCCATTTCTGCTGCATCCTGTGTGCTGAGCCACTGTTTACTTTGGGGGAGAGCAAACAACGTGCGATGATATACAGCCAAGGGGATCTGCCTTCCTTGCATCTGGCTGGGGGGCAGTGGACAATGCTCCCGGAGCAGTTAACGGGGGACCTGAGGGAATGGTCTGATCAAGGGGAAATCAGAGCCTGAATTTTACCCTGCCTTGGAATGCAAACAAAGATGAAAGTGAGCCTGGACACGGGCAAACAGACAGCATCTGAAATAAAGGGCTAACTTCTGTGATGATTAGCAGAGGGAAACTCTGGATGCAACTGCAAGATGCCAGCCCGGTCCTCCCCGTGCCTGACGAAGGGAGTTTGTGCTCAAAAGTTTGCCAAAAACTTTTTTCCAACTTTCTGGTCGGTCTAAAGTTATCACATCTACCCCAAAAACCTGAACGACCTCCTCCGAATGGCAGATAAGTCCAAGCCAGGGGCTCAGAGGTCAAGAAGGAAGAGCAGAGACCTATAGCTCAGAAATGGGCTCAGACCACCAAGCGGTGTAGGACCCACTCCTCCCCTGTCAGAGCATGGGGGGCAATGGGCAGCACTGACATAAAGCAGCTGAAGTGAGCTCCCAGTGTCTTCGGTGGGAAATAATGCCAAGAAAAGAAACTTCAGAAGAAATCAAGGCCAGACCTCAGCTGGTGCAATCCAACCACAGGCTATCAGTTGCTGTTGAATGATCCCCAGTTACTCAGATCTGATCTACTGAGGTCAAAGGAGCTGGGGACTCAGCACATTCACTTGAAGAGCTGGCCAGTTTTCACCAGAGAAGGATTTGGCCCTTGGCCTGGTGCTCCGCTAAGCTCCCGAGTTCCCTGGACCCAGACACTGGGACCCAGCAACATTGCTTTGTTTTTACTGAATTTGGGGGTTGCACCATCATAAGCGTGCGGTTTGAGATTCTCCATTTCCCCATCACGGCGGGTTTGTGGGGTTGGTCTCTTAATAGCAAAGACACGGCTGTTTCCAACCAAATGCAAAGCTATGCCAAATATCACGCCTAAATGCCTTGGCAGCACCCTGGGTCAGCGTGAGCACCGCCACCTAGGAGGATGCACAACGCAGCCCGGCGGGTGGAGCCACGAAGTGCACAGCGGTGTAATTGGTACAGCAGGAGCCAGGGAGAGCTGGAAACACCCCTCGGTGCCAGAGAGAGCTCTGCGGTGGCGAAGAATGGGGAAGGGAGGGCCGGATCCTGGCTGCGACTCCAGGACTTTCACCTAGGGCCTCCTGGGTGGTAAGATTAGCTGCTGATTTCCATCCTTGGACGGATCTCAAGCATAAGGAGGAAAGCATGAGACAACATCAAGAAACACAGAAGCTTCCAGAGGAGCTTATGCGGGGTGGATAACATACCAGCATTATGGTTAAAAGCAATCCCTTAGCTCAGACAGGCATGCACGTGAGCCCAGCTGGAAACCAAATCTACCCAAGTATGTCTCCTCCGCTCAGTGCTCCCCAACAGATGTGTCCCAGGGATCGGATGAGGGTCTGTGACTGGTCAAAAACTGCAAATGGTCTGTGCGCTAGTAAGCCACACCGTGTTTGCAGCCCAAGTTGTCATCTTGCATATGGATCTGTACAGGTCCTAGCACAACGGGGCTCTGATCCATCGCTGCGGTTCCTTGGGGGTGCTTCTGCAACAAAATAATTCATACTAAAGGACCACGCAGCAGCCCCCTCTCCCACCGAGGGGAAAACACTGCAGTGCAGCGTGGTGCCTTTGTCAGGCAGGGCTGCAGCCGAAAGCAAGCCGAGCTTAGTGCAAGCCTCCCTGCGTAAGGCAGGTAGGAGCAGGAGCGGGGACCCCGTGGGCTGCATTGATTTGGGATGTTAACATCACGCCGCAGTCGGCCCTGAACTTCCAACAGGTCCATTGATCTTGTTAGCTACAGTTTGCCGCTGATCACGTCTGCGCTGGGCTGGCATTCATATGGATGCGCGTGCTCCTCGCCCTCCCCCCCCAGAGTCCTACGTACACAGGGTCAAATTCGTGCCTGACACACACGCACAGCCAGATGCATGGCCCCATTACCCACACGGTGTGAGACACGCATATACCCCCAGGGCCACAGTCACACGCTCTGCACCCCATCTTCGGCTAGGGTGCACCAGGTCTTGCTCCACTGCACTCTACAGATCTCCGTGTCTTTCCTCCAGCTGCTAGCCCAGAAGAAGAGGCAGCAAACCAAGCCAGCATCTTAAAACCCAATTTCCACTGGGCTGGGCATGCCACCACTAACTGCCACCCACTCCCCCAGCAGTCCCCGAGTCCTGAGCTGCAGCCGCAGCAGAAGGGAAATGAAGTCGCAAAGGTTATCGTTTGAATGTTTGACTGAGCATAAAAAATTCAGCCCAGAAAACAAACCAAAAAAAAAGGATAAACAAGAGGGATCAGAAGGACGAAGAGATGCTGTAAACGGAATGACTCGCCTCCAAAATGGGTTTTCCGCTTCAAAAAATAAATAAATAAATAAACCCAACCAAGCCCTCCACAAACTGAACTCATTCCAATTTCCTTAAAGAGTTCCCTAGAAAAATAAATGCCAGCTCCGCTGTAAAAGTTTATCTGCGTGCGTGCGTGCGTGCGCGTGTGTGCGGCTGCATCTGACTCCGGCATATAGATGTCATTATTTTCATGCATCTGCCTTACCCAATTTTATTTAGTTGCTTTCTGCACCATTTCATGTTCATTCTGCTGCTGAGCTAGACAATTGCTTTATAACTCTAGGGTGCAATTTCACTGTCTGTGAGCCACACGCGCGCGCGGGTTCTGTGCTGGGACACAACGGAGGATAACAGGCATGCTTTCCTTTCCCACCCCCTCCCACCTCCCGGCCAGAAGATTTTACTTTCCATTGCCTCTTAAAAGAAAAAAAAAAGTAAGAAAATTAAATTAAAATTCCAAGCCACCGTCCTTAATTCATTACGCTTCAAAAGGGGAGAGCTGAGAGCGGAGGGAGGTAGAAGGAGCTATAGTGAAGAAATTGGGAGGATGCATTCGAGAGCAATTTCCTCTCTCACGCTAGGCCAATTCAGAGGGGAAGAGACTGAGACATGCTGAAGGGCAACAACCCGGGGATTCGCATTTGATTTTTATGATCAATTGAACATCATGCTGGAATAAGCGCAGGTCAAATGCTCAGGCTGGATGGATATGAGGTGCCAGTGCCCGAAGTCTCAGCCAGGCTGCTGAAGACGTGCTGGACCTAAGACAGTTTGGATCTCCCTGGATGGTTTTGCCAAGCAGCTCCCCTTCTGCAGCCCTCAGCTAGGGTCTGGATGGGACACCCTGTTCCCATCATCATCCCTGGCTTTTCGGGAAGGCTCGCTATTGGTCCGTCGTTCTTATGCAACTCCACTGCTTCCCCGTTCGGGTCAGGATCCAGTACGAGAAGCCTTTCTTGGTTATACCACACTCCAAGGATCTCCTCTTGCCTGTCTGATGGGTTCTTCCTCGCTCCCACACATTTCAAGTGACTAATACCCCGTGACTCTTCATCCCCACAACTCTACACGCGGTCTCCAACGCTAGCGCACGAGACAGCCTTCTCCCATGCATTTCGCGGAATAGCCGAGCTTGAAACTGTCAGCTCCATCAACTCCCCATCTCACCTGGAGCTGCCTCTCGCCGCTCATGCCAAAGCCTTGCCATGCCTCCCGGTGCCATGAGTAGCCTCTAAAGGTGCATCGTGTTGACTCGGCCATGCCTTTGGGCAACACGGAGCCGCTCTACTTCCAATGCAGTTGCATCTGAGTGGCCCACAGAGCAAAAAAACTTTCTGGTTCAGCCCAAAATGGAATAACAGCCCAACACCTGAACCTAGCCAACGCGACTGCATCCACCCATCACATTCTTGGCAGCTCCGAATACAAAGGGACCTCTCTCTGCTGGCTCTTGTAAACCTCCAAGGGTGTGGACACTTCAGGGACGGAGTTTTCTCCTCTCCCTCCGCCCTTCCCCCCTACCCCTATTTTTCCTTTTAAAGTCTATAAATGCTAATAAAAAAGCCAAGGCTCTACAAAGAGAAAGAGACCATGAAAAGTAACAACCAGCTGGGAATCCCATTACCCTTTTTATTGGTCGCAAAAACCAGCACTGCACCTTTTATCTCTTCGCTCTGCAGCATTCACACAGCATTAGCTCAATACAAGGGAAAGGGTCACGGCTCAGATGAGACCCAAATCCAAATATGCAAACCATAAAGAAACCTGATCGCTAGCTGGGGCAGGGACCCCGTCCCAACACACTTGATTCGGCCCGTTCCTCCGTGCGTCCCTGCTAGCCCTAGCGAGCAACTAGCCAGAAAGGTCTCCGAAGGCAGGTTTCCTCCACTTGTGGCTGAAAAGAGGTTGAGATGAACCTACAAAAATCCCGTGACACCTGATTAACAGCACTTGCCTTCTCCCCAGGTATCGTCCAGGGCTTCTCTGCTCCATTAACTAACCAAAACAAGAGTGGGCTGACCACCAGCTCCGCAGCGGCCTCGTGAACCTGACTGTAGTGCGACCGAGTCTTTAAAAACGATGTCAGGCCCCAAAAATCAGGAAATTTTTTTTTTTAAAAATGGGGGTTTCCCAAATACAAATAACATTGGTTGGGGTTTTTTTTTTTCTTTTCCCTCCATGTATTGAGCCTTTAAGTGCCCCTTCGGGCAGAGGTTCACCGTGAGTGATGGAACTTGCTGTCGAGGAAAAAAAATGCAGCCTCACACGACTCCCCAAAAATCACACGACTCCAGAAGCCGGGTGCTTAAGCAATGCATCAGATACCAGGGGGACCACGATAAACTCATGAGAGCTGGCAGGATTGCCCATCCGGGCACCAAAATCCATTTATTTTCCCAACGATGCAGAGAAAAAGCTGGACTCGGACCCCAATGTGTAGCTTTGCCTAGCTTGAGCTTATTCCTGCCTGCATACGAGTTCACAGTCAAAATCCACATGTGTCCGGGGTCCACTGAGGGGTCTAGAAACCTGATCGATACATGTCCGTGGACTTCAGCCAAGCTAAGGTGAGGAGCGGTCCATGACATTTTACTTGACGGTCTAAGAAGAGACTCATCTGCGCGGGACTTTGCAGGAGGGGTACAGCTGCGGGAAGGCAAATCTCAGAGCGTTCACCCTGATGCAGCAGAGGCAGCATTTAAAACGGGGCTCGAATAGCAGGCTGGCCTCTTTCGAGGGATAAACCTCGTTCCTCATCTCTTCCACTCAGCCTCCAAGGTCTCAGCCGTGACACTGGGCACAAAAGCCCACCTGCAGTGACCGGGCTGATGGGCAGGGGAAAAGCAAATGCTGCGATTTGTGACCACTATTGCTAGGGGAATTAAAAAAGACCAACCTGGTCCCAGCCACCACCAGACAAACCCAAGTCCCCGCGAGGCTGCTGAACTGATCTTCCTTTTACGCAGGTAAAGCAGCCGATGTACCGCCCAAGTCCTTGGAGTTTATCGCACGCTCCAAAAAGAAAACCAGAGTAAATGCTGAGATGAACCATCATGTCAATCAGGGGGAAAAAAATGGTTTCTGTTCAGTTTCTTTCTTAACCCCCCAAAAACCACATCCAAATGGACACAAAGACCCGCTTCTGACACAATGGCATTTTCAAAATGTTTCGGCTGAAATTTTCCAGGTAGCTCAAGCTGCTGACTCAAGTGGGGAAATTTTGGAAAGTTTTTAAATTCTTATGTACGATTAGTCTTTCAAGTGCTTTGCCCGCCCTCGATGTCAAGAGGGCTTTGGGGAGAGACAACCGAGCCTCCCTCCCTCTCCGCTCTCCCTCCAGGCATCCGCTTTTCTTTGAGAAGCAGGAGGAGGGGGAGAGAATAAGAGACATGCAAAGAAAATGTCAGAAAGCTGCTTTTGTTTATGTGTGTCAAATGTTCAAAGTTATCCCACAGCCCAGCCTTTAAATGTAATAAAAGACGGCAACTACTGACAAAAACAATTAGAATAAAACCACCCAGGGAGCCTGCCCATTACTTCGTAGTTATGGTGAGGTTTAAAATCCACCTGGGCCTTTTAGGAAGCATTAGGGGAAACTCTCCGGCTGGGCTGGATCCTGCCTTGATAAACGGCCTCGTTCTGCAGAGCACCTTTCTATTCATGAAATCGCAGACCCCGGCCAGGAACGCAGGCTTGCGCCTAAGGAACTGGAGAGGTCTGGGTTTAATTACCGTGTCGACCTCAATCTCGGTGTGAGACTTAGGGCAAATCAGTTAATATGGCTGCACCTTAGGTTCCCTAGCTCCAGAATCGGCATACGGCGAGCTCCTTGCCACGCACGGTGCCGTGCCCAGGAAATGCGCTGAATTGACAACGATGGAGCCACAGAACGGGGAAGCAGAAGTCCTGCGAGGTCACCAACCAGCGCCCACTGCATTGCTTCATTCAGCCCAATTTGAAGTATACTGGCTGCCGAAAAGGCGAGCGCAGCTTAGGACCGGAGTCAGGATTCCTGGCTCCGCCACTGCCCTACTTGCGTGGCCTTGGTCAAGTTCCTCAGATCTATGTTTGCACAGCATGGGGGGGCCCTGACGTATGTTGGGGTGTCTCGCCACTCCTCGAGTGTCAATAATATCTTCACTAACTTCCAGGCCAAGAACACATGCAAAATTTTGGGCTAACCATAAGCTCCAACAACTCCCCCAAAGAACCTTTCGGCCTCGAACTGAACGCCTGGAGGTGCCCAGCGTAGGAACCCGCTCCTGCCTCCCAAGGATGTAACACGAACCTAACGTTTGGAGAAGTCCACACCGCCCGCATGGGTCTCAGGGGTGGTGACACCCGCCGGAGCCCGGAGACCTGCTCTCCTCCCGCTACGTGCACGGCGCCGACCGTTTCTTGTGTTTGTTGATTTTTGTTCGCGATGCCGTGAAAAAATTCAGACGGGTGGCAGAACCGCGGCCCAAGGGAATCCGCCCTCCCCTCCTCCCATAAAACAATACTCGGAGGAAAAGTATTTTTTAACCCATTTCTTCGAAAATATTTATCTTTGCATTCAAAGGTCTGTGGGACAAAGCTGGAGTATGTTTCTCCAGCGAGATGTTTTGATTCTCCTTTGCTTTGACAGGATCAAAATGCCAATAATAATATTTGCAGTGAATAACTAACATTCTGCGGCTTTCTCTCTCCCGCTCGCTTTTACATAAATAAAATGCCCTAAATAAGAGACGTGCAGATCCTGCTCTCAGAGAGTAAATATATGGAGTAGAGCCACCCGTAGAGCTGGCGCGGTTCTCTCCATCGCCTATAGCAGAGATCACGGTCCAGATCCAGGGGTCTTACAGTCAGGAAAATACCTTTCCAGCTGGAAACCTTTTGCACGCGTCAAGCGTGGCCCGTTTGCCCGCATCAAGCGTGGCCCGTTTGCACATGTAAAGCCAGAAGGCACTCGAATAGCGCTGTCCTGGGTTTTAACCTGAAAATCTCTCTCTCATGTTCCTCCAGGACCTGATCCTATGTCTCAGCAGCCCTCTCACAGAGATGCTGAGGACACCTCAAGTCCCTGGCGTTTACAGGGAAGCGCAAAAGCAATTACCGGCATCCAGAATGACACATTTTAGTTGCCGTTAGCAAAACAGCATTTTACAAGAACAAAAATTCGGTGAAATATCGGTTTCCTGGCTTTTGTCCCCTCAGCTAAATTCTCCCCTCCCCGCCCCCTTATACCCTATTTTCCCTTCTAACTTTCCTCTTTTTCTTTTGCCCTTTTTTAGTGGCAAAGAGAGAAAAAAGAAAGAAAGGGAGGAAACTAGTAAAAAACCAAGAAAGGAAAATCAAGGAAAAAAACAATTCCCCGGGTTGTGTGAAGCTGGCTCTTCTCCAGCGCTCGGAAAAAATCTTTTTAAATGGTCATCCTTTTTTTGTCATCTTTCTCCCACTGTTTATCAGGCCCGAGTCTCTGAAGTTAGGACTGGGCTGTTGTGTCGTCCCAGTCTCCAACCCGAGTCGGGCTGACGGCTCTCATCCAAGGTACCTTTGCATCTGTACAATGCAGCCTGCCACAAAGTTGTGCCCAAGGCCCAGGCTCAGCTGCACTGTGACCTGGGACCAGCTGGGCAGGGATGCAGATGCCCTCCAGAAGTCGGCGTGCTGCTCTCTGAGCTTGACCTTGCCAGCGTCTCGCCCACCCTCATCCCGTGCAAAACAAACCTAACTCACGTGTTACTTCTCGCTGCTTTTGATTCTGCAGTTTCTGGGACGGCCAGGTCTAAGGCCACATCCTGAGCAGCTGTCACTGTCCCTGGCAGAGCAGTTGAGTCGGGAAAAGCGACTTCATGAACACCGCCACCAAATGAACCGCCTGACTCGGTGACCCCAGGAAATGTGCAGCCTGGGATTCAATGACCGGCTCAAACGCTGATTAACTGTTTCTTTCCTCGGACAGTTTGGCACTCGAGTGCGAGCTCCCTCTGTGCACCTGTTCCACAAAAGCAACTACGAGTACCTGGGATGGCTCGAGGGATCAACACATAGAGGATGAAAGCAGGCACCGGGGTGGTCACCAAGCAGAACAGACCAAGCCAAACAGAAAAAGAGATTCGTTTTGCATTTCTATTCTGCTTATCAAACTCTGCCTATCTTAGCACAACCCCAACTCATGCCGCACGTGTATCTGTAATCTCGCCCCACCAGACTCTGAGAGCGTGCACAATAACATCCTCTTGGTTTTCTCCTCCGGGGCTTATGCAAGTGACTGGTCATTTAATGTCCTGTAAAAGCCGCGGCCGGCTACTGCGGGGGCCAATATGAAGAGGCCGTGCGGGGACGGGGAATGGAGAGACACACTCGGAGAGCTTCAGGATGGTTAGAAGATCCCGCCGCACGCTTTGGACTCCCTGAAGTTTCTTCCTGATGCTTCCCTTCAGCTCCCCGGACCGGAGAGAGAAATTAAATCACAGTATTTAAAGAACCTAGCTCCGGCCTCATGTATTCCTGTGACATCAGTGGGGTTATACAAGTCTAACCAAGGGCAGAATTTGGCCAGAAGCCTTTACTTATCCTCTTTAGGCCAAAGTCAGTCCCGGCGAGATTTCGATGGAGCTACACAGTAACTGAGACATGAATTTGGCCTTTTCCCAGCCTGCAAGCATCCAACTGAGGTCCCTACTGGTTTGCAGGGAATACAGGAACTGCACGATCTGATTTTCCATAATTCACCCTCAATTGCAACTGCCAGCTTCCCCGGCCATCGCTCGAGTTGCCAAAACGCTCTCGTGCTCCGCGGTTAGAAGTCAGTCACTTTCCCCTCCTTCGTACCAATCAGACCTCCAATAACGACAGACGCCCGCGTGGCCCGGCCAGACGCTCTGCAAAGACTTGGGGAGGTTTCTCCCCCTTTTTTTCCTAAGCCCCTTTTTTTGAGAATTCAGGCTGCTGTCCATAAAGGGAGCCAGTCCAAGACCCGTGACGCTGTCTGCTATCCTGCAAATACCGCAATTTTTTTCTAAAGGGGGGTGACAAAACGCCCCCCCACCCCCAATCAAGCTTGGAAATCTCTTGCATCCGCACGTAGCATCGCTCACGCGTGTGAAACAGCTCCAGAGAGCAGCTAAATCCTCCAGCAAACAATAAGGGCTTGCTTTTATTTCCCCCATTTGCCTCATTGAGCTCGTGCTGCGATTTCCTTCCAATGTCCGACGAGGCCGACCCTCCCTGCTCTGCTGACAAGTGTGTCGCCAATGCCCGCAGCGGCAAACTATCCTACTTTTCCCCCCATGGGTTTATACATCACCTGTTTGTCGTGTGCAAAATAAAAATCCCAACACAAATCACCAGCTTGCTTCCCCCACCCTCCCCCAAAATTCAAATCAAGGACTAATACCAAAACATGTAGTGAGTACATACAGTTCTCAACTATAAAAACCTCTCCGGTACCACCAAAAACATTTATACAGATTTATGACCCCACGGAAAGCAAAAGCAGTTTCGACTTTGTCTTCACCAGGAGGATCAAAGGAAATATAAATAACATACCAAGCCGCAAATAAAATGAAGGTACAGGTGTAAAGATAGTGCCGTGGTATCAGCGGAAAAGGCTTTTCTGTATGGTTTCATTTGACCTGCCCCAAAATGAATCAGTCTGAGTGAACGCAGGGTGAGATTTTTCTGGGTGCCGAGCTGCAGAAGAGACGGTGCCACCCAGCACAGTAACGTCAGCCCAGCGGCATTTTTATCTCCCGACAAAATCAAGAGAGAGTCACAATAAAAATGCAATGGTTTTTAGCAATGCAGCAGCGTGTCTAGAGGGCCTTCGCGGAGCCCTGGCCCGGCTGATTCCAGTCTCCAAAATTCCCGTGCCCTGTGTTTTTTCCCCTTGCTTCTTGGTATTTGGCAGTAAATGAACAGAAACTTGCATTACATGTAATAGTGTGATAGTAAGCAATGCAGAGCGCGCCCATCGCAGCCACCCAAAAAAATCAGATTTGGACTACCACGCTCATCTCAACGCGTGGTGCTGCGGTTCACGTCAGATGCCTGGCGAGCCCTGGCATCCTGTGAATACCCTGGGACAACTTGCCAGCAGAGGAGGGCTGGAGTTGAGGTGAGTTGTAGCTAACTTTTTCTTTTTCCTTCTTTTTTTTTTCAAATGCTGCACTCTGGGAAAAGTGCAAAGCCGCCACGCTTGTGCTGAAACGGAGACGCGGGGCGGCCTTTAGCCTGACAAGCCAAGACTTGACTCGGTCCCCGAGACGCTGGCAACCTCCAGCTGGAAATACATTTAAAAGACGCTGCAAAATAAGTAAATCAATCAAAACCAGGCCAGGCCGTCAGGTGCGGAGCGCTCCTGGCAGCCAGCAAAAACCAAGGCGGATGCCCCCGCCGTCCATCCACCTTCCAGATCCCAGCTTTGCTGTCAAGGCGTACGACGCGGGCACCTTTAACCTTACCGATTACATTTATCTCTGCCAGACTGCACACTGGAAATGCCTCCAGAGGCAGCGGGGAGAGCGAAAGGGGGGAAAGTACCGGGGGGGGGTGGAAAAAAGAAAGGAGGGGACCAACCCCATCACTAAAGACAAGGGGGGAGGGAAAAATGAAATGTCCCAGGGGGCATCATGACACATGCAAGGCCAGCGCGACACAGAGCCGCTGTGCGCTCGCCTCCAGCCAGGCACCTTGGAGCTGAGTCTCAGCCCCCACTTCTCCAGACGGCTTCCCTGCTCTCCCTTCTCCGCCGGCTCTGCTCCGCTTCTGCCCACCTTCCCCTCCACCCCCAGCAGCACTTTCTCCCACCCCCTCCCTGGAATCAGTAAAGAAATAAAAGCCCCCACAACTCTCCCCCCCGCTCCTGTCCACCCTCCCCAGCTGGGCAGCAGCATAATCCGGGATTCCCAGCTTGCAAAACCCAGTGCAGCTCACTACAAATGCAGGCAAAGCCGGGAGGCTGGAAGAAAGTCCCCCCCTCCGCTGCCCTGCTCCGTCCAGCCAGGATACTGCCACCAACTCCCAGCTGCTCCCTGCCCCGGGGCTGCTGCACCCCCAAACCCAGCACTTCCCCCTTCCCCTTCGCCCCCAGATTGGCAGGCGGATCGACGCCAAAAAAAAAAGAAAAATCAAGGAAAAATAACCAAATATCAAGAAATAAAATTCCAGAAATTAAAAAATAAATCAAGGAAAGCTTTACAAAGCGACTCACCCAGTGGCAGGAAATGTTTGGTGTCCATCGCTGGTGTTTAACTCATGCCAGAGGCTGGGGGGACAATGGGGAAGCCCAAAAGGGGGAGGGAGAAATCAAAGCAAAAAAAAAAAAAGAGAGAGAGAGGAAAAAATAAAAGAAGAAAGGATCAGAAGCAAGAGCTGGAAAGCAAAAGGCAAAGGGGGAAGAGAGCAGGACACACGCGCCTAGAAAATCCAGTGACAATGCGTGGAAGGCCAAGGCAGAGGGAGTTGTTTCAAACTCGCCCAACAATGTAACTAAAGTACTTGTGTCTGTGCGGCTCTCTATGCCAACTACAGGAGCTGAAATGCAAAGGGGACCCCGGCAGGGGGGAGCGGGACGGCCAACCCGCCAGCAGCGACAGCTGCCCCTGCCCCCAGCCCCGGGAAAGGGGCCGCGGCCCCGCCTGGTCCCCTCTGGCCTGGCACGGGGGTGGCGGCGGGGTGGGCATCCCCCCGACGATGCCGCTGGCATGGCTCAGGCTCCCGACAAGCCCCAGGACAGCAGGCAGCGGCCCAGGCGGGCGGCGCGCCCTGCAGATGTGAAGAAAGGATTAGGGGAAGGATAAAGGAGAAGATTATCAAGGGAAAAGGTGGGCGAGGGGCCAAGATCGCAGACCCCTCTGTCCAGTTAGAGACCTAAGCGCCAGGGCAGGCGCGCGGGACAGGAGCAGATGGGGGCTGGTGCTTTTGTGGGGTCGGTTGCAAGGGTATCGGGCAGTCCCGTCCAGTTTGCAGTCAGGTCGTCCAGCCGGGGTGATGACTGTCCGCCCGGGTCCGGAGCCAGCAGCTAGCGAGGGATGGGGTTGGCATCTTATCTGCCCACCTGTGACCCCCCCAGCCCATCAAGCCCAGAGGCCCAGTTTGTAATGCCTGAGCCCGTCTTTCCCCCTGGACCTCACCGGCATGGCGCCACTATTTCGGTGGGACAACTCACACGAGCGAAGGGCACGAGTGCCCATCAAGGCATTGCATGCTCGTGGGAATGCAGGGCTTTCCTGTTTGTCAGGAAGTTTTGGAAAAACTCTCAGCCTTACGGGGAAAAACAATGGGTGCAGAAGTAGATAAGACACCCTGCGTTGTCCATCCAGTGGTTATAGATATGCACGCACACACTAGAAACCCTGCTGACGTCCCAACGCAAGCCATGAAGCTTGAAGCGAAGGAAGGCACCAGGTCCTGCCAGCCTGTGAATTCGATCTCTAAGGGGTTTCAGTTTTGGGCAAAATCCAACTGCTCTTTGAAAACAGTTTATTTCATTTCCTGTAAACCATATACAAGTCAATAACTGTTTGCAGGGGCGTGCGGTTTAGCTGAGAACTCACATACCCACGTGCCACTGTCACAGCCTTTCAGGTGCAAACTCCCCTCTGCTTTTAACTGTGTCTGCGCCGTGTGCCTGCTAGCCAGCTCCCAGAAAGGATGCCCAGCCCTTCCAGCACATGTATGAGCGGCTGGATGGACCAAAAGCACTTTGCTCTGCGTTATGCATGTTAAATATCATACTGACCCCTTCCACGGAGGGCCACAGAGCGTATACCAAGTAGGCTTATTCCAGGGGCTGCAATCACTCGCAGGCTGTGGGGACACAGGCATGCAATGAGTGACATGAGAGCACACAAAGCCCAAAATGACAGAGAACAGCTGCTTTGTCTGAACTCAGGCTCACACCGATGCGTTGGGTGGGACGTGGTCTCTGAAAGCACCACAGAGATCTGAATCCAGGACCCCCAACCCACCTGCCCAGTTTTCGTGCAACAGAGGAGAGTACTCAGAGGAGGGAGGCTCTGTGTGGGAAGGACCGTATGATCCAGCCCTCGCTCGGTGAGGAAAATTTGCTTAATATACAAGTCATAAAATCATAGAAAATGAAGATTGGAAGGGATCTCAGGAGGCCACATCTAGTCCAACCCCCTGCTCCAAGCAGGACCAGCCCCAACTACATCATCCCAGCCAGGGCTTTGTTGAGCTGGGCCTTAAAAACCTCCAAGGATGGAGAGTCCACCACCTCTCCAAGTAGCCTGGCCCAGTGCTTCACCTCCCTCCTGGTGAGCAAGTTTTTGCTAATATCCAACCTCAACTTTCCTTGCTGCAGCTTGAGCCCATTGCTCCTTGTCCTGTCGTCTGTCCCCACCAAGACCAGTCCAGCTCCATCCTCTTTGCAACCCCCTGCAGGGAGCTGAAGGCTGCTATTAAATCCAGCCTCAATCTTCTCTTCTTCCCACTAAAACGAAATAAATTCAGTCCCCTCAGCCTCTCCTCATTAGGCATGTGCCCCAGACTACAAACCATTTTCACTGCTGTGGGTGGTGCCACTGCCTGTCCACCTGCCTATCACCCTTGGCACCCTGCTTTCTGTCCGTCTACCCTGTGCCCATCATTGTGGTATTTGAGTCTCTCTAAGCGAGGATAGGGAAGGGCCAAGTTAATTTACAAGTCCAGCAAAGTCTCCAGTGGGCTTGTGTCCAGGGCAGGGACTTGCCCCCCATCTGTGCAGAGTAGAGTGGGGGTTGAAATCACAGCCATGCAGTCACGTATGGGGCAGAGACCTGCCGAACCCCAGCAGCATCCCCACCCAGACAGCTCTAGAAGAACATCCTCCCCCTCCTTCTCCTGCCCAACAAGTAATAGCAACACCTTACAATTCATCAGCTTTAATTACAGCAGGAATTAAAAATACCAACAGGCCCCCTTCCATGTCAGAAGCAAACAGCTGCAAAGTGACACTCATTCAGAAGTTAAAGCAAAGTCAAGTACCTCAATCCTTTTTATCCTCTGCTCCTGTAATTTAAGCATGCCCAAACAGATTTTGGTACGTGTGTGTTTATAACCAGTAACTTCATTTGCTCCCGGGCTGGGACTTTGCATGCCAAGTTTCATCTCCAAGTCAGTTTTTTATGGCTGAGTTATTTTAACTCCTGGGAAAAAAATTATAAATGGGTGGTAGGGTGTTAGAGAAACTCAAGTTCAATGCCTCTGTCTGCTGGCGGCTGTTGGAAAGTCAGTGATTAAGCATGTGCATGTGTTCAACACCCAGCCATGCAAAAGCAGAGATCAATTTAAATAAATCTGAAGTAAGTTATAATCAATTGTGTCTCCATGCACTAATATAACAAGGGTTAAACTAATTTATATGGCCAATGAACCCCTGGCCTTCTTTGGAGCGATGAAGGAAAATGTGTGTGACTACAGATAGATTCAAATTTCCCTTTCGCTGAAAGCACCATTCCAGTCAAAGGGGTCACGGCGATGCAAGAGAAAGAGAAATCTGAACCAGTGTGAATTTGCATGTGTCCGTGTAGATGGATGGAGGGACAAAGCGGGAATAATGGGCCAAACCATTGGCTGGCATCAGTAAGATTCATCACCATCACACAGCAGCTGAGGATCCGGTCCCAAACTTCATCCCAAAGCAGAGAGCATATGCACACACACAATGTACACGGATCATTAGACTCCCTACCGAAAATACACCTTCGCAGGCTAGAAAATATGGAACTACCGTAACTCGTGTATTTCACGCTCCCCTCCTGCCAAGCTGTTAAGATCAAATTAAATTTCTCCCTAACCAGCCTGTAAGAATTCGTGTTAAATGTGGATCCAAATGTTAATTGCAGTGACGAGCACAGGCCTAATCCTGCACGTTTTACTCGGGTGAAACTCCCAGAGCAGGCAATGGGACTTTGGCCCCTGAATGAGACAGCTGGATGAGGTCCCTGTATTTGCATCTCTCTAGGATGCCAGAAGGTATCAGGGATATTTCTCTAGTTACAGACCTTTTTTTTTTTTTAACCCTCACCTGTGAATTTTAATGTGCCTATTACTTTAATAAGCTCCACCAGGTCCCTGCGCACCACACTGAACTCTGGCTTTGTATTTCTTAGGGGAGGACTTAAATAATTTAAAAAATAAGCTCACTTTTCTAAAATAATTTAAAAAATAAGCTCGCTTTTCTAGGTCTTTGGCTTGTACGTCTGCTTGGCGCTGGGGCGTCTCGATGCTCTGACAGGGCGCAAGAGGAAGCTGGCCTCTCACATACGGCCGGCGCTGCTTGCTATCTTTGCCCCTTCTTGGCTCTCTCCTAAATAACTCGAACGTCAGAAGCCGCAAGGATCACATACCGCAGAATAACAGCTCCTACAGTGGCTCTTTGCTTATGGTTAGGAACATCTTGTTCACCAACAAAGTGAGGGAAATGCATTCTCCCGCTGTGCTTAGCTGCGAAACCTTGCAATGGCCGAGGACGGGATCAGTAGATGCAACCCTACCTGGCACAAACTCTCTACTCTCTTGCCTCTCTCTATGTTCTTGATATTTAGGGTAAAATTCAAAAGAGGGATTGGGTGTCCAGATCAATCAGGTGGCTTTGAACAGTGCAAGATGCTCGGGTGTCTTGAACATGAGAAAAGATGGTATTTTCCTTAGCGGGATGGAGGCGAACTAATCTATAACCCTGTCGGAGCAAAATCAGAACCTGGGGTCGTTCTACCCTGTCCTACGTCCTGGTGACAAGCTGGCTCTCTCTGCGGGGAAAAAGGCAGCAAAAGAGAGAACAAATATATAAAGTCTCCCTGGGATGAACCTGGTGTGGGGTCGTCTCATTTATGGAAATTATTCTGGTTTCAAAGATTTCTGTGGGGTAGTACTCATCGAGATGAGGGCAGAATTTGCTGGGTTGCTAGAACTGGCCCTCTGCCATAGCCGCCCAAGGTAAACTGTGCTCGGAAAGGCATCCTTCTGGTTTCTTCTCATCACAATGGGGCAAATATCTTGCCGAGGCAAGACCAGTACTGCTCGAAGGTGTAGAGCTCTACAAACGACCCAGAAACAAAACGCAGCAGACAGTGAGATGACTGCCTTTCGACAGAGGCCCCCCAAGCAGCTTTCATCTGTAGCTACCATCAGGGCATTTCCAGCCACCAGTCCAGATCTCATCTGCAACTAGATCCTTGTTGTCCTGCAGAAGGTAATGGGGTTGTAAAGGCCTTTGCCCAGAGTTGGTCCCATTGCCTTTAAAATGGACCCCATTATTCTGTCCAGAAAAACAGAAGGTATCTAGAAACTCCTCCAATTAACCTTCAGCAACAAAAGGTACCCCAGAGACCCTCGCACTTGTAGCAGACCCCAGTTATCAAACTGAATGGGCTTCCATCAGTCCATTGCATCCTTCTTTCTAGACCCCTTAGACCCATGCAGTACAGCAAAGTACCAGCTGTGCTGGGGTGCCGTATCTAGAACATCTGCTTGCCTTCCCCCACATTTTCTGTCTTATCTAAGGGGTAGGGTCTCCAAGGCACGGCATTTATCACACTGTCTGTCCGCACAGCACCCAGCGCAGTCCCTGGATATTAGCTAGCTGGAGTGTCTAGGCTGTATGTAATACCAGTAATAAATGATACTAATAAACTCTGATGTCTACTAAATCCAGTGTCTGGTTCCTATAAGAGGTGTTGTTAATGCGAAAGGGAAAAAAAAGAAGAAGAAAGCAAGCAACCATCTTAAAGTCATTTCCATAAGCCTCCTAGATTCAAAGTTATCGTCTTGTTTTTTTCCCAGAACCATTTAACAGGCAGACGATGTTTGTTTAGAAAGCAAAATGTACATGATTAATTTGATCTGTCTGACTCTGGGAACCACATTCCCACGATGGACATGGGCAGAGACACTGCGCTCTCCTCCGTTTTGGAAACAGCTCGGTCTGAAGAACAAGGCAATGCAAGAGGCATTGTGCTGAATGGTAGCTGCTGAGCGTGGGATGTCAAATGATGGTTATAGTCTTTATTATAACCTCGAAGCTATAAAGAGGCATTTGTCCTTGTCTGTCTATTCCTCGATGGTCAAAGGGTTCAAACAGATCTGGGGAGTCAGGGCTCCTGGTTGGGGACAGGATGGCCTCAGATAAGTCTCCTAACTTCTGCATCCAGGTTCCTCTCCCCGGTAAAACCAGGCTGACACGACTCTAGCAGGAGTGGGAGCTGTGCAGATTAGCTAACTGACAATCACTTGCTTGGACAACCTTGCAAAAAGATTGGGAGTCAACATGAGCCCGATCTGTTCCTACCTCTTACAAGAGCTGGGGATCCATCTCTAGGTCTGATTGTCCACGCCAGACGTCACCCATCTGGAGAGAAAGAAATGCTCACTCACCAAAACCTGAATGTGATGCTGGAAACATCAGCTTCCCTCAGCCTTCTGGGGAAAGCATTTGGGGCATCGCTTTCCCAGCTCATCAGCCGGGGTAAATCGGCCAGGCCAATGAAGCAACTTTAATTCACTGCGCCAGAAGACCTGATCCTGTGATGTCCGAACCCCTTGTTTCACTAGCAGATCCTGCAACAAGGCCTGAACCTCAGCTGATGTTAATTTGCTTATTGGAAAGGAAGTCAATCAAGCTACACTGAGACATACCCGCTGAGCATTTGCCCCAGCCTGCTTCACTGTTGCTTTCTCTTCCAGCCTTTTCCTCCTCTCTGCATACGAAACACTTTGCAAATGAAGTGTGAAGATAATATGCTTTATCGGGGGCATTTATTACCAACGATTGTTGTATAAATCTCTCCCCATACACATACATATACATAAGGTGTATATAAATATGCAGCCAGTATTCAGCAGAACCCATAGCCTTTTTCAACGATGTCAATGCAGCCCCTATAAAGATAGTGGGAAATGATTCATAATATTTATATGACAGACATGATATGAACCGTAATAGCCTGTTGGGATTGAGACTATCCATAGGTCTCTGTCAGCCGCAAATGTGATTTAAATATTATATATGTGGCAACTGTAGCATTAGTAATATGATAGCTGTTATTGATAGTGGTCATAAAATGCAGTAGTTTTGCACTGAAGAATGTGAAAAATAATCTAGTGGTTTGCCTAATGGTCTTCCCAGCAATGCATTGAAAGAAACTATACTTTCAAAAGGCTCTTCTCCCCCCCACCACACACATACACACGTTGCCATCAAGTTCTATCAGATTACTGCCAGGGTCATATTTTATTCTGCTGATGTCAGTTTGTGGCATCCCAGCTGAGCAGCCCCTCTCAGCGTGACTGCAGCTGGCTGCACAAAGTTTGCAAAAGCACAGAAGATCTCCGAGGACTTCCCTCCCTGGCAAGGAAGTGTGTGGGCAAGGTTATAGAGAGGTTACCTTTGTGCAGTTGTGAGTGGATGTGGGCGACAAGGTGTTGAGTGGGCAGGCGAGTTGTCTGGGTCACACACAACAAAGGGGAGGGAAGGATCTGTCTCAGGGAGCAATGCAAAACCTAAGGAGGTCTGTCCATCTGGGCTTAAACAGCCCCCAGCGTAAGAGGGGAGCGGGCTGCTTACCCCCAGTCCAACCCGGCTCTGGGGCAGACGTGCACAGATGAGAGGAGTGGGCGTCAGGGGGTCCTGTTCCCATTGCAACTCCCCGTCGGAGAGGAAATTTGCCCGGGTGTAAGCAGGTGTGTAGATGATGTCTCCCAACACATTGGTCCTGCCCTGCATGTTGCCGGGCGAGATCTGTGCCAGCCCCACGTGGTCCAGAGTGGAGAAGGGCAAAGGAGAGAGGAGCTGAGATTACACGGATCTCATGATATTTGCACCCTGCCAATATTACCATCTATAGCCTTGCAGAGGCGTCCAAAAGGGCAGAGCAGCCACCCACCTTGCCTCTGGGTTGCCAGGCTGTGTTTCATGCCCCTGACATTTCCCTTCCGGAAACCCGGCTGTCCTGTCCGGCGAAGCAGCTTTCAGGCAAATCTACGCATCCCGGTGGGACTGTCTTCAAAACGGGCCCAGGTGGGAGTCAGTGGCTGGAGATCTCTGCAAGGGGCAGCAGGTACCACTAGCAGCAATGAAACTCTGCTGGCTGTCTTGAAAACCCAGCCTTGCTATTAGTCCTCCCCCAGCTGCCCATCCTGCCCACATCTCTGTTCCCAGCCTTTCCTGCAAGGAAGTTAGAGGTCCGTCTGGAAAACCACTAGGATCCATGAATGTCTGACGAATTGCTCAGTCATTAATTACAACAGGCTCTTGCTTTTCTTATTAATAGGGGGCTCCTCTCTGCATGGGGAACTCAGTCTGGCTGGGCTGAAGGCACCTCGCCAGGAGAAGGACGCTGCTCTTGCATGTAAACCGGTTGGAGGGGCTGGGCTGAAAGACTGCTTGGAACAACAGCAGCGAAGCCCTGGGAGATTTCAGGAGGTCATTTTTATTCAGTCAGTCGCTCTTTAAAAATGTAAAGGGTGGGAGCGAGAGCAAGCGCCAAGGGAGACCTCCGCTGACCTAGGTGCCTCTTTGGGGCGTAGCTGCGTCCCACCGAGAAAACATCTCCTTTCTTGCAAGGCTGGAGTGAGGGAAGTCCCAGCTTGTGGACCAAGTCACCTCACTGTCCCATTTGTACCACGCTCCCTTTCTTCCCACTCTTGGAAAGGTCTTGGGTGCAAAACCTGTTTCTGCTCTATGGGTGCGCAATGCCCATCATAACAGAGCTGCGACCCTGATTAGTGATTTGGGATGCAGTCCTACAAATCACATTAGTGATTTGTAGCAGTCCTACAAATCATGCTGGCAATTATTTTCTGTATACATATGCAATCATTTTCCCAGGGTATCTCCAAAAGTCTTGGGCACACATGATACTACTCTCCCTAATAGCATAGCCCCATTGGTTTTGATGGGACTTTGGCCTCTATAAACACAAAGTCCAAACTAAGGACACGTTTCATTCTTAGCGGTGGGATTTCTGGACATGTCTAAGGGGTTTAGGAGCACAGGTTCCAATGAAAGCCAATGGCAATCGCACTAATAGAAAGACAGAGTCATTTCACTGACGTCAGTGGAGTTGCTTTTGATAGCACCTGTGTGTCAGAGATTGGGTAGGAGAACAAGGACTGCAGGGTTTAACTCACAATGTTGAGGATATTGCTGCTATGAGGGGGGAGTCTATGAGCCAGGCACCACATTGCCTGTTATGCCCCTGATCCCATCACAGAGGATAAACCAAAGAAACGATATAGCCACCAAGCAAACCAGGACAAAGAACAGCTCAGCCCTCAAGTACATGGCCGTAGGAAATAAATGAACCAGAATTACATGACAAGAGCCTTGGAAAGGGCCCCAGTTGTAACCTAATCCTGAAACGCGCAGCCCCACTGCTGATCTCTCCTCCTCTCTCCCTCCTTGTGTCATGCTATCTTGCAGGCAGGACTATCACTTGCTAAGGGATTTCATTTGCAAAGGTTACATGTTAATATTTTAAAGCAAACAGGACATATATTTCAATTTAATGCAAAGCAACAGATTCTTAGCAGGCAGAACTGGGGCGGAAGGTGACAGAGATGTCTACAGATTTAGAAAGATACCAGGGGGGCTTGTTTTAAAAAATGAACAAGTGGGTCTCTCTGAATTCAAAGCAGCTAGGAAGGATAGAATAATACTTCCCCGAAAAGCACACCAGAACTGAGTCCCAGCCCTGTCCGGGAAAGTCCCGTGATAAAACTGGGCATGGGGCTGTCCTGAATCCTTGCCCAAGGCCATGCATGTCATGCTTTGTTTCATAAACATGGGACGTTTCATAAAAGATGGTGAGCCTATATTTAAGGCCTAATTGCAATTTCACGCCGCTTTTACATTAGTGGTACTTCAGTCAATTGATTCCCATCTTATGCTACCGGGTGCAACCCAGAAGTAACCCCACTGAAGACAACGGGACTTCTTCTCCTGTCATTTGCACTAGCATAAATCAGGCGTTAACTCCGTTGAAATAAGTGGAATTGCACCAGTATAAAACCAGTGTGAGACAAGAATTACGCTGCTATAAAACCAGCATGCGATTACAATTGCCTTCAGTCGAGTTACAGAGAAGGTAGAAGTCAAACCTAGGGATATTATTTTTTTTTTCAATCTGAAAAAGGAGGGAAAAAATCATTGTGATTTCCTGCTGATTTAAAGAAATCTAACCCTCAAGGTACGAACTCTGTCCCTCTTCTTTCCTCCAGCCACTGCCTGAGAGTGGGTATGGAGGATAATTTTCACAGCCTGCAGTTCCACCCAAGCATTGTATCTCTCATTATTCCTCTCTCCAAGCAAAGCGGCCGCAAGATGGTTTGTATGATGATGCCGTATAAAAAGGAATGGACTTGAATGAGCAAAGCAAACTAGAGTCAGTTCTTCTCATTAGTGCATTTGGTTCAATTATTTGGATGCTCCAAAGGAATATTGGCATCACTATTCTGTCAATCGCCACAGCTCCTTTTTGTCCCAGCAGGTGATCCTCACCTGTTTCTAATTCACAGTGGCTTTAAAAATCAATCGGAGGCAATTTTTACATGGCAATCCACTTCTTGGGCAGGCTTGGATTAAGCAGTGACTTGCTTCAAGTTGCAGCAAGTGACAAAATTATGGAGAGAAGCTGGGGACTTGGATCAAGGGAAGGGCAATGAAATAAGGATACAAGGTCTGAAAGATGAGATGTGCAGCGGTGGCACTGTGATTTGTCCATGGCAAGTTGTGCAGCAAGCACTGACCCACCAACAAATGCAATGTGGGACTCTCACATCTGATGGAGACTGTAACAACTTTCAGCTCCAAATTGGATTTCTTTTTTTCACCTAAAATTAATACGCTTCACAGGAGGGGGTGTCTCTTCCCCCTTGCGTAACATAATGGGTTCCTGGTGGCTATTGGCATCTCCACTTGCTATGATCATTCTCGTCTTCTTTCTGCGTTTGTGGTTGGCACGTATATTTTGCTCTCTCTTCCGGTCTAGTTTTCTCCATCTGTGCTTTTTTGTCAACTTTTCATGATTAAATATTACTGTGAATCTTGTTTATTCCAATGGCACTTATGGACCAGCTGACAATAGAGCCCAAATGTGACAAGCAGCTAGAACTAGAGAGCCCTTTGTCCAGGAGTGACACCCTAGAAACCCAAATTCCCTGGAACTTCACTCATTTCAAGTAGTCACTTTTAAATTTTGGTGTAGGGGGCCATGTGAAGCAGGCCCACATTTTGGTGGCTGAGCTGACTCTTCTTCAGTGGACACTTGTATTGCCATTGCAAAAACACCAGATAATGCTCTGTTCTCTGGCTGGGGAAGGGATCAGCCTTGCCAGGAGGTAGTGCTGGCAGCGGCCGAACTAACCGCATTTGGAGGCCTGTTCTGATCTTTTGTGCTCATGTCCCTTAGGATCAACATGGCACAAGGACATGCCCTGAGTGCAGCTCGCTGGACATGAGACGTGCACGTGCCCAGGCTGGCACAGAGCCAGGGCTCTGGCAGATGCAAGAAAGACCCTGAATTTCAAATGTGGACGTGGGGATTCCCTTGATCCTACGAGCATGCTAAGCTCTGCGTGCTCCACTGGCCCCAGGCGCTCGTCAGAAGCAGGGAGAGTCAGACCTTGGAGGAGGAGATGTTGCTCCGTCTTCATGCCTCCGTCTCCTAAAGCTGCAAGGAAGGGTGCGGACTAGCAGAATAGGGAAGCGTCACGGATCAACGTGTGTTACTGCCGACAATGACCGGTGGCAATGCAGGTTGTCAAGCTGAGGAAAAAGCATTCTCATTGTGTGCTTAGGCTCAATATCTGGTATCTTTTATTAGACCAACCCAAATAGCTGGAAAATTTCTTCTTTGCAAGCTTTCTGGTATAAATTTCATTTATTTCTTCTTTGCAAGCTTTCCAGTATAAATTTCATTTATACCGGAAAGCTTGCAAAGAAGAATTTTTCCAGCTATTTGAGTTGGTCTAATAAAAGATATCAGATTCACCCAAAGAACCTTGTCTGCCGATGTCCTTAGACCAACACGGCTTCTGCTTATGTCCTCAGACCAACACGGCTCCAACCTATACCCCTAGGGGCACAATGTGATTTCCCCAGGGGCAAGGAAGGAAACAATTCCTCCTGAATTGCTGAGGATGAGGAGAGGTTCTTGCCTTGCTCAGAAGCACAGGGTGTGTTACAAATCCAGCTCTCTGCCCCCCACCCAAAGGATCGGAGTCTGTTACAGCCCTGACCTGAGAGCTGTAGCAGCTCGTGATTTTAGCCATACTTTTAGCTCACTCCAGTCCTTGGCATGTCAGTCGAGATGGTGGCTACCACGTAAGACCAAAGGTGAGGGTGTTACACCTGAGAGCTGAGCTTGCAAACTGTTAACAGAGTAGTCCCAGGAAAGTCAATAGCTGAAAACGCTGCTCCCATCAGCACTTCCTACTCTGATTATATAGGAGGCTCCAGCTGGGATGGAGAGAAGTGGCTCAGAGAGGACTCCCTTCGTGAGTATATAGCCATTATTAGCTTTCCCCATCTCCCTTTCCGAGGAAGGCGAAGGAAAAGGGGAGCCGAGCGAGTCGGATGTTTCTCATTCCAACACGATGTACAATATGACCGGGGATGGCAGAGAAGCTGAATGTCCGCGGCGACACGCGTGCTAACATCTGGTTGCCTGTTACCTGCCTTTATAATCCCATCGCAGGTAGCATGCGGGTCCTGGATTGGGGAGCTCTTGGCTTTTGAGGGATGGCCTTCACCCCAAGTTTTGCTCTGCCTATTCTGCTCACAGCATGCACATCTCCCTGCTTAGCTGGCCGGCTTCCCACGAGGCGGCCAGGGTTTCAAATCTCCAAGTGCTGACATTGCATAGTTCCATAAGAGAGACACATTGCATGGATTTCCAGTGTAAATTATGAGACAATCCAGGATAAACATTACGAAAGAGATGGCAGAATAGAGGGGGGGAGGGAGAAAAGTCTGTTTGGGCTAGATCCTGCTCTCCCCTGTGCCCGCAGCACCGCCACTGACTGCCGCAACCTTTCAGTGGAGATAGTCGGCCTCTCCAGCGGAGTAAATGAGAGCAGGATCCGACTCGCTGGGTTCATTCCTACCCACGGTGGAGCAGGCGAGGGTAAGATCTCAAGTGATTCTGCTCCAGAAAGCAATCTGTACAAATCAAGCTTCATGCATCTCTGCCGAAGGAATGAGGTTGGCCTCCCTTCCCATCTAGATTTTCTCTGATTTCAAGCATGATGCGAGTGGGGGTAGGAAAAAAATTCTTTCATCAGTGGCAGAGAATTAAGTTAGAGTGGACTGCCAAGTCTGAAGCCTGGCCTTTGGATAGGAAGCCACTGAAGAAGTGTGATTAGATAGTCTCTGTGAACATGCTCCTTCGTGGAGCCAAGCCTTCCCAGGCTAACATTAGTTCCCCGAGGAGCTGTACACATTTATACCCTCGCCTGGAATCGTTTTGCTCCGTAAAAGCAAATTCGGCTTCAGTTGCATTCGTGCACGCTGAGAAGCATTTGGCACTGAAATGTCAGACCTACGTGCTGATGAGCAACACAGGTAACATTTTCTCTTGGCCCTTCTGGAGCATCTGTTTTCGATCCTGTTTCAAGCCGTTTTAGATACCATTGTTATGAATGTCACAGTAATGCAATGAATCAGTCAACCACGTTTGAGGAAATACGTTATCTTTTTTTCCTTTTTTGTTCAATGATCCATGGTAAAAACACACACACACACACACGCACACACAGAGATCTGCAGGATGCAGGACTTACTGAGCACAGACAGTTCACAAAGCTTTGCTTTTTAGTTTGCAAGACTTCTGTTCATGTGAAATATTCTCCTGGTTCTTCCTACCTTCTGCTGCCAGTAGTGCTCGATTTCCTCTTAAAAACCTCCAGCCCTGGCTTTACAATGGAAGTGCACTTTCTAAGTGGGCAAGAAGGCTGAAAGTTTTGCTCTCATGAGGATGTCTTTGAAGCTGATGGTACTATTCACAATACATCGCTAGAGTGCCTGTATGAGGAAAAGGTGACAGGATCAGATTGCAGTTTTTATTTTAGAAGAGGACCCAATTCCTGATGGCTGCGGGAGAGTCTTCTGAGTCAGGAATGCTTCTGTTGTTTAAGGGGTTTAGTTGATTGCTACGATAGGGTATGGTACAATAATAACCGCGGCCACTTTATTTCTCCTGTCCGCTTCTTTTTTTCCCCCAAGGACAAACACATCTCCAAACATTTGCTGCAGTGCACACGAGCCGTCTATAAGTACAGCGTGGCTTTAAACATTCAGCTGGGGGGGAAGACTGGCCGGCATACAAAGTCTCAGCAGGGAAATGAATTTCAAGTGGGTTTAGATGTGGTTCCAGCCATCTCGTAACTCCCAAATGGTTTTGATTTCAAAATTAAATTTGGAGTTTATAGCATGCAGCCATTCCATAAGGCAGTCGAAATACCTTCGGTATTCAAAACCTGACGCGTGATCCAGGCCCGATCCTGGTGGGTGCTGAGCACTCCCATCTGTGATTGAGTTTGAAGAGAGTTAAGCCCTCAGGACCTTGACTTTCATCCAAAAATGCTCTTAGCCACGGGCTGCAAGTGTGCAGTGCTTTGTGCTGCAGGGGGAGAACTCATGTGCTCCAAGTCAAGGGCATGCATAGGTGTCCTCTTGTATCAAGGACCTTTTAGGACTGAGGTTTAAACATCCACAGGGCTCTAGATAAAGAGCCAGTGTCTTTTCACTTAAAAAGGTAACTTTTCCCTGTGAGTTTTCCGAAGGATTTTAACTACAGGCAGCACACCTGCTAATTATATTATTGCAGAGACTGAACTGGCCCAGATGTTCCAGGCTGTTGGGTATGTTATGCTACCTAATTATATACATACCCCTGAGAGCACCACCAGTCCTCTCATACATCTATCACATGCTTTCTTAAATTTTGTTCATTACTCGTCTTGCCCGAGTCGCTCAAGTTTCTCCAATGAATAATGCAACTTCCAGCAACTAAGGTGAGCTCAGAAGAAATCATTGGCCAAGGCCGGGGGGGAAAAAACCCAAAAAAACACCCCTCCACTTGTTTCGTGAAAAGAATCGGGGTTTAGGCTCTAGGGGCTGGGTCCAATATTGAATGTTGTGGTTCTCTGAGCGGGTGTCTGCCTGGGTGTCTGGTTATACTGAATTCATCCATGACCATAAACCATGCTCTAGTCCCTGAAGAGTAGGTGCTATAAAAATCAGAAGTTGTAATTTTTTTTTGCATTAGCCCTCTGGTTCAAGGCAGATCACCCCCCATTTCTTTGCCTTCAGTGTGAATGGACAGAGTGTGGTGCCTTGCAGCCCCTATGAGCTCACTCAGTTTAACTAAAGTTTATGATCTCTGGCAGATTCCTGACACCTGCAAACGAGCAAGTGAGCAAACGTGGCAAATAAAACCATGCCAACTCTTCCCTCTGGGGTAAATCAGCATCATTCTGTCGCCCTCAGTGATACCAGCTGAGTATGTCTGGCCCATTAAATCTTCTAAATTGCTGTATGTATTTGTCCATTAATGTTGACAAATTTAGGTCTCATTTTGCAAGGTAATGCTTTACTGCATGTCAATGAATGCGCGGGAGTGCATTTTATAAATATAATGAAGTCTTGGTAATATAAGCCCTCAGGGTTTCTGTAAGTACTAAACAAAATATAAAATATTATTGTAAATAATAATGATGTTTATGAAACCCATCGACAATGCCAATGAAAAGTGCTGTGTAAGTGCTAAGTATCTTTATTATTATTATTATTGTTATTATTATTATTGCCTCCTTATAGTGCCTTCTCTGCTATTATATCTTCGGTGAGCTGTGCCTTTCACAAGAGGCTCTGATCCTTGAGTGAGATTTCAAGGCACGACCATAACATTACTAATAACAGTCGTTACTAGTGGGTTGATAGCGCCCGAAGAGAATGAGCAGGTATGTGAATAGCCTCAGTGAATACTGGCAGCATTCTCCCATCGAGGCACATACAGTAAATACAGTAAACACATACAGACAGACACGAGCCTTACACATACTGTAAACTGTTTATTTAGACCACCAAAAATCCAATTACATCATAATTCTAACATGCGAGTATATGACATGAAAAATGGATGAATTTATATTGCATCTGGGCCAGCTATCTGCAGCCTAGCCACTTTTTCTCACTAGGTCAGCTAAGATAATCATCTCTGGCCTGTATTACGTGCCGAAAACTCCTGTGAATACTGACCTCAGACACATGGAAAAATGAAATAACAGGCTGCCTCGAACTCCTGTGAAAGTGATTCTGCGAGGAGTTTTAATGAGACAGGAAGGTTCCTTCTGTTAGTTTTTTTTTTAGTTTAGCCCATATGGAGTGCTTCATCCAGCAACGTCCACATGTATTCAGTCATATCCACAAATGAAATGGAGCTGTTTGTCAATTAAAAGTCAAAGGGAACTGAGCACTCAGCTCTTCATGTCCCGTCCTTTACGTCTGAGTTACTGCATGGATATATGGGTATATAAGCATGCATATGTGTGTCTGTGCATGTAAATCTGCAAGATCCAGATATACATACAGTCATAGACGATGTAGATACACTTGTGATTGTGTGCGTATCCACATATCTACGTAGATACACCTGTGATTGTGTGTGTATCCACGTACCTATGTAGAAACGTGTGATTGTGTGCGTATCCACATACCTGCGTAGATACGTGTGATTGTGTGCGTATCCGCATACCTAGGCTTGTGCAGTTTTATTAGCATTATTTAAAGATGTGATAAAAGTTTGGTCATGTCATGTCATATGCCATGAACATGACCATCAGCCACAGCAATGCTGTCTCTAGACCTGCAGGCCAGATTCTGCTCCCCATTAAACCATTTCAATCACCGGCTGCCAACACAGTCATTCCTGATTTACACCCACCCCACAGCCACCCGGTGCTGCCATCCGTTTCCCCCCCGAGACAGGCGGGGCGTCTATAATTTATAAACTATTCAGAATTTATCGCTGAGGACAAACAAGGACGGCAGAGGGGTTTTAAATCCTTGTTAAGTATTAAAGAAGAAATAATAGCGATTGTGCCACCAGAGGCAGTGGCTGCCCGGGGCTGCGGGGTGGACCGCGCTCGTGGCCTTCTCGGGCGGGCTGCCATCTGTCCCCACGGCGGCCGGTGGGCCTGTCACAATCCCCCCTCGGCGGGGGACCTGGTGTTTTGCTTTCTTTCTTTCTTTCTTTTTTTCCCCTTCTTTTTTTTCCCCCCCTCCTCTTTAGGCCTCTGCCATTTTGTCGGCCCTACAGAGGAGTCGCAGGCAAAGCAGCTCTAGGGCCCGCAGGTCAGGGGCGGGTCAGCGGCGGAGGTCAGTGTCCAAAGCCAGGCAAAGCCCCACCGCTGCCACCACGTCAACCCTCCCCTGCACGCTGCAATGGGGAAGCCACTTGCCTTTCCGCAGGGGGTCCGGGCTGTGCTAGGGAGGAGCTGACAGAGCCATACAAAAGCTTGTCATCTGTCTGGTGACTAATAGGCTTCTGCTGACAAGAACTGATGGAGGCTCTTCCAAGGCTGATAAGAGAGAGGAGAAAGGGAGGTGGTGATCATGGTGCGAGGATCGGAGCCCGAGGTTGGCGGGAGCCAACGAGCTGGGCCAAGAAAGGCGACATGGGGCCCTCGAGACAGGTCAGGCCGATGAGGCCAGGAGATGGGGTGCCGTCTCTTGGGGAGCCGGGCAAATTTAATAACGCCACAGCGTCCTCCTCCTGGAGCTTTGCTTAATGGGATGCCGGAGACGCCAGGCCCGCCGCTGGCTGCTCATTCCCCGGGCCTGGGGAACCATCCATCTTGTTCTAACCCTATTTTAAAAAAATATAAAAGGAAAGAAAGGGAGGTGGAGGGGGTGGGGGAAAGAGAAAAATGATGAATTTGCTCCGGTCTTTTGTTCGCCTGCGATTCCTGTAAAGGACAAAAAAAATGAAATAAAAGCGAGGGCCCATTTTTTTTTCCTCGCTTGATGTTGCCATGGGATAGCAAGCACCCAGCTCTCAATAGGGTGACGCCTTTGGGAAGGCAAAACTCATTAACGTGATGAGTTGCATCTGTTCCTGGGTTTTGATGTCACTTTCCAGCCCGCCGGCTCTCCCGTCGCCCATTGATGTGGATCTTCACTCTCCTGAAAATCAAAGAGACTATCTCTGTTGCTGTGCTTGGCCTCCCAGAGGAGGTGCTTCACTGCACAGGATCAGACCCCGTGGCATATGGATCTTCTCCCGGGCGTACGAGGCGATGCAAAGGGGAAGCGAGGCATGTCGTTCCCCTGGGTGCTGATCCCAACATTGAGTGCGTGTGATCGTTTGGACAGTATGGACGACTGGAAACTCCACTTCTGTCCCTGGATGTCATGCTGACTGGTTGCGTGCATCTCAGCAAAGCGACTCGTCCCCCTGCACCAGCTTCCCCATCCCTAAAAAGGTGCCTAATCATTGCATATTATCTGCACGAGGAGGCAGCGAGAGTTAATTATCCTGGATGCTCCTAGGAGGAAAGGTTCTGTAGGATAAATAGGATCAGGCACAAAGATATACTCCCTTTATATGTGCATGCACGAAAGGGCAAAAACACTGCTCGCCCTGCCACTTGGGTCCTGCCAGCTCCAAAAAAATTAAGAAACCCAACCCAGTAAATCTGCTGCTGCTGTTTGTGCTCCGTTCCCAAGTCTTGCTACACTCAAGGAATTAGCTGACATGCATGTTATTAGTACCCAGTGGGATTTACTACATCTAAGGAGGGAAAAAGCAATTCTTTGATGTCACACGCTGTAATAAAAACATGTTTGTACAGTAGAACAGACTCTCTCAAAGACTCCAAGGAATGAGGGAATTTGCCTGCTATTTCCAATTGCATGTTATAAAGTATGTGTGTATAATCGACTTTATTGGAGCTGCGCGCTAGAATACAGCAGGCCTTGTAGCTCTGGGAGCCGTAAAGCAAAAAGCTTTACAGTAAGAGACAATGTAAAAGGAGCCAATGCAGAGGGCACTGTATTTTCTTATCCAGCTATACGGGGTCTTTCTGCCCTCTCTCATTTCCCAGGTATTTATAAATGAAGTGCCTGGCCAAGAATGGCCATTGCAGTCCTCTGAGCCCAGCCGTGACTCTCCCACGTGGCATTGCATGTCCCTGAAGAAGAGGCACACGCTCATCGAGAGCATGATGTATCTGTGACTCCGCCTGGACTAGGCAGGCACATTTGTTCGTATCTGCGCAGAGGGGAAAAAAGGGAGGCACTGATATGAATTTTTGTGTACACGCCAATTATTTCTGGGCCCCCGTGCTGCTCTGTGGCTGCTCCTTCGGGCTGAAATGTGTACATCATGCTAGTAAAAGCTTCCAGAGGGGCTGGGCCCCATCCTCTTCTCGCCCTCCTAGCTGAGGGCTTGATTTTGCCCCTGCAACAGCTCTGGGTAATTCAGTGCCCATAAAGCTACCGCAGGTTTCTCCAGCTGAGGATCTGATCCAACAACTTTTAGATTAGGATCTGAATTTGGAGTAACCCTGCTGATGTCCCTGGAGCTCCTCCATGGGCTTGGCTGGATTTTCCCACCATAAATAGTCACTGCTACCCACGTGCTACATTGCCACACTCCCGTTACGCACCTGTCTTAAAAGCACCGAGTCGCTGAGGAGTACCTGAGATAATGTATCTCCCTGCTGCTGGAGCAATAGCAGACCACAGATTAGCTTCACAAGCAAGCACGTTTGCAACAAAAAAATAAATACACCTGAACAGCAGGCAGGATCCCATACAGCTCAGACCTGGTGCTATAGTTAGCTTTCAGTGGAAGTTGCTCAGCAAAATATCGAACAGCTTTCCTCATAAAACAGCAGCCAATAAAACTTTCCCACTCCAAGGATGCATGCGAAAGCTGGTAACTTCAGAGACTTCTAATGATCGGGAGCCTGATTTGCCTCGCACATGCGGACGTCAGGAAAGAAAGCTGCCAGTTCAGCATCGGTTCAGTGCAAAACGCAGCCCTCGGAAAGAAATCATGGTACCGGACAAAACCTTTACTACCATGCACTGCAGCTCTTTTGATTTCAGGACCTTATTTTTCACCAGCAGAGAATCAGTCCCCAGGAGAGCACACCCATTCCCATAAAGGAGCAATTTCATTACTGAACCAGATCACCACTGGAGCAGGCTGGCGCAGCTCAGCTGCAGGCTGTAGGACCAGGTCTGGTTACCCCAGGTGAAGAACTTCATCAGAAAGGTCCAACTCAAGCCTCGTGTGACTCAGCTGGCGTCCTTGGAGTTCGTATTTTGCCGTGTGAAGGTGCCCATTTCGGTTTTGCAGTGCCGGGAGGAAACTGTACTTGGTCTGAAAGTAAGTGATAAAAACAGCATCTGAAAACTTGAATGCAAAAAAGCCACTTTCCCAGAGACAGACATGGTTCTTTGGGTAAATACGATCTCTCTCTATATATATATATATTTATATATATCTATTCATATATATAAAATACATTTTATATATTCACATGTGTAATAAATCTAGATATATATTCATATATCTAATATTCATATATATAATAAATATTTTGTTGACTGTCTAATAAAAGATACCACATTTACTCAAATAACTGTCTCTGGGACAGTGGCTCTTTTGCATTCAAAAAACTAGAACTCTTGGTTCCAAAATGATGCCTTTTATTAGACCAACTGGAAAATGGCAAGAAAATTGTCCTTTTCTGCAAGCTTTTGGGATCAAAGTCCTGTCATCAGGCTCTGGGAAAAGTGGAGATGGTACAAGGTGGTAAAAAGTCCCCATAGGTAGGCAATAAACTTCATTTTTGCACAGAGGGAGCTGACATTTTCAGATGCTTGTCTGCCTATGCCCTTAGACCAGCACAGCCACAACCAGCAGCTTTCCCAGAGAAGCTGTTTTGCACACTCTGGGGATAATTAAATAACCCCAGGATTTGTAGGTATCAGTTTACTGGTTTATGTGTAAAAAGTTTGCCATCGTTATTAGAAACGCCGTGAATAGGTCTGTGGTTCTTCTTTGAATTTAGGAACAAAAGGCTGTTTCATATCATTAAACTTGAGTTTGAGTCTCTCTGTGACCGGGTGTCTGGATTTTTATGGGAAGCCCGGACTTTCAAAAGCTCCTTAAAGGTTCATTTTGCCCTGAAAACAAGGGTGGCTGTGCCTTTGATCATCAGAGCCAGGCATTTCTTGCAGCTGAAGTGAGAGAGAGAGACGGACCAATCTCAGGATTCATTTTTTCTGATGTTAGAAGCGTCTGCAGGAGCGATGTTGTGTGTTGAGCAGATGAACACTTTCCGGCGGAAGCTGGCAGGCCTTTGAGAGAGATGTCTGCTGTGTCATTTTCATTGCTCTGTTCTGGTGCTTGGAGCTACCAGATCAGACCCGCAAGGCAGCTCAGCTCATCGGATGCACCGGGAACATCCTCCCTTTTGGATGCTCCAATTAAGTCTTTAATGACGTCTTCTTTATGAGGGATGTGCAGGCCACACACTGCACAAGAATGATTGAATTACATCCTCTACAACCAGCTTTACAGATGCCCTGATCCCAGCTCTTCCTTTTCTTGCATGGGCATGTGAGGCTGAGTTAAGAAATTGTTCTTTCCCAGGATTTTCTCTTCCTTCCTGGTAGCCTGAGGAAGGTCATTCCTATAAGATCCACTGGGTCATTTCTATAAGATCCTTGGGGCAGAGGGGACCTGTTGAGAGCAGGTAGAGTGGGAAGCTGCTGTCCTCCCTCAGGGCATAAAAGATTTGAGAGAGGACATTAGTCTAGAATTAGCACTAATACTAGCTGAACACGTCTGGGTGTCCAATAGCCACCAGAAAATATGAAGCTGGGTAGAGGTGACGATACCCTTTTGTTGCCCAAGGTGTTTCCTTCCATCCCCTTGACTTCAATAGATATGGCCCAACCCACAGATGTTACCCCTAGGCGGCAAGACACAGGCCTTTGCATTGCATTTCTCCATTTGCTAAATTCCCAGCCCTTAATCTCAAACACGCTCCTTGTTCTGGCCAAACACCCGCGCGCACACTTTGCTCATTGCCTCTGAAATTGTTTTTCCACTGGCACTGGGTGCATAATCCCAAAAGAAAGCACATTTCAGGTTCAATTAATGACATCTCTACCCAGGGCAGTTTGTCGGTTTGTGTACACCGATATGTTTGCAAAGATAAGTGTGAGTGTAACCTGATGACACAAGTTGCATGCTTTAAAATGTCAGGCAAAGTTCATGCAGCCCATGTGAAATGAGTTAAAATTTAACAAAAAATCTGCAAAGTGTTGGGCTGTAATTGAATCCATGATGTGGACGGGAAGGCAAGCTGCAGCACGTCCAGAATTTGACTAAACCATATCATTACTCTTGAAAAAGACCTATTTAAAGCAAGCTGCTGGCATTCTATAGATGCATGTATATTTTTTCCTTCTTTAAGTTAAAAGCTCTGTTCCGAAAAGCTCTGAGTCATCCTGCATCAATTTTGATGTGTCAAAACTGGTTTAAAAATCATGAAGTGTTCAGCTGAAGCAGAAACAAGGAGAACACAGCTCAGGCATAAACAGATGAATGCTAGCTGGTGCAATGCTGAACTATGTTGCAATCACTGCTGAGAACAAGTCAATTAAATCGTACCCACACATTATGGTGGGGAGGGGGAAGACTTTTCAGCATCTTGATGCTTAGATGTGGGTTTGTGTTATTTTATCCTTTACTAACAGCTAATTTTCTTTTTTGGCCTGGTATGGTAGAGTGCAAACTACTGAAAGCTTTGAAAATAGAAAGTTATCTTGTATTTTTTCCGTTTGCATATTTATTGCAGCTAAATTGTTTTACCTTGTAAAACAAAGTGGGTTTTCTTCTTTAGCATCGCAGTAGGAGCTTTAATGCAGATGAGCATCACATGGCTTTGTGAGATCTAGGGGCAGTTTCTGGCTCTGCTCTGTGATTTTTAGCAAATCACTTCATCTTTCTCCAGGCCTCAGTTCCCTGTCTGTGAAATGGACATAATCGTACTTCCCTGATTCACTAAACTATTGTGTGTGAGCTTGGGAAATGGTCCAATAACTTCTGTGATATGGGACATGGTAGCAGATGGATGGATGAATGTATCCAAATATCTAAGATGTCCATGATAGCTCCAGGATCTAGCTAAACAGATAGAGTACACATCCAGAACCAGGGCCAGGCCCCAAGGTCTTCGTACATGCCATTTTCTCCAACCTCATGCTTGGACCCATAGAAGTTACAGAGACTTCCCAGCTTATCTAAACCATGCCTTTCGTTCCATGCAAGATGACCGCCCACGTGTTTTCCAAGCCTTTGTTCAGCCGAGCTTTAAATGCTTCAAGGGATGTGGAAGCTTTCATATTCTTTGGGAGACTGCAGTCTAGTCTGGGGGCAGCCTTGGTTCCCATGCCATTGTAACTTGGATGCTGTCATGGCCCAAGGAGTATCAGGAGAAAGAGCTGGCACCTACTCTATGGCTAGGGACAGACATTACACATAAACCGGTTTAAGTGGTCAGAAACTGAACAGATGCTCAGTACACATAAACCACTTTGAAAATGACTGAAACCAGTTTGAGATAAACCTGGTTGAATGTAGTATCAGACTTAACTAATTTGGCTCAAGCCAGTTTATGCAATGTCTGTCCCAGGCCCCTTGCTGCTTTAAGTTAAGTCAGAGACCCCCAGCATCCTGGCATGCTCTCTGGGCTTGCTGGGGCTCTCTGCTCCACAGCAGGGCTGGCCCCTCTCCTCTGCTCCCTGCCTGGAGCTCGGCACAGACTTGCAGGCACATCGGGGTCTGCTGGCTTCCCCATGCCCCGTTCTCCCCGCCTCTCACCACTCACTGCTCAAGCAGAGATCCCTTCCTCCTCTCTGCCACAGCACGGTATGCTACATGTGGTATGCTAGCTAATGCTGAGCGGTGTCTGTGTTTGTCTCTCTCTCCAATTTCACTGGGGCAAGCAGACAAAATAGTGACCTCTTAAGGCTTTTGGAGCTAATCAGCAGGTCAGCTGGTAAGCTGTTTAAGAAGCTTGAAGTAATGTGGAGGGAGGCTATTGTTTTACTAATCAGGTGATCACCAGCCCTCCCTCCGCCGGCCCCAGCTGGCTTGCTTGCCTGGCAGTTTGCTGAGACAGTATGACAAAGCAGGGAGGGAGATGGAAAAGCTCTGTATCATCAACAGATGCATGCACTGCACCACCACCCCTTGCCTCAGAGTGCTAGCAGGGGGCTAAGGGCTGGCAACACTCCCAGCCCTTGAGCAGCCAGCAGAGAAAAGCCTGGGACCGTGCAGGCAGACCTTCCTAATGAGAGAGTCCTGCCGGGTCTGGCCATGCCCTCCTCAGCTCAGCTCCCCACAGAAGGGAAGGGAGGGCTGCTCTAGCGCCCCCCAGCTTCTAGCCTGAGCCACTGGAGGCATGTGCCTGAATTCCCTCCATCTAGAGAGAATATCTGTCCAGTTTCAAACCGGTTCGGCCTAGTCAGGCTAGACTAACCTGCAAAGATTGAATCAATTCAGGCTCAGGATTTTTGAATGTCTGTCCCTAGCCAGTCTAGAGCTGGAAATGAACTTTGGGTGTTCGTTGCCCTAAGCAGATTTGCTCCTGTCTCCCTCACGGATAGGGACTGACCATTACACGGGGTTTTTGATGCTGTATTAGAAATAGAAGAGCAGCCAGCAATGTTGCCTGTACCTCCTACAATCCTGAGTCAGTCCCTCACAACTGAATCCCCCACAGAGCAGATACACATAGACTTCTGCAGAGCACGATGCAGGAGCTGATAGATGGTGGTGTTCTTGCTTTGCCATTGATATATAAGCCCAGTTCCCCTCTTGCTAACTGCCTTGTGTGTGACTACTGCCTTGAACGATTTTCACTAGTGTACAAGTCAAGCCCCCTTCCAACCACCCCACATGAGCAGAAGGAAGGTGGGAGCTGTAATCACTGATCGCCACAAAGGGCTGGCAAGAGATTATTACCTCTCCTGAAGCACATATAGTATGTGGTCATTATATCCCTTCACTTAAACTAATGATTTTCATTAGCTGCTATTCATTTGAGTGATAGACTATTGAGGGGGAAAAATTGTCAGTTTTCTTTCTCTCAACTGCTTCGAATCTTTTTTTTCCCCCGAATACCCCGGGCTGATTTCTGATCGCTGTTTTTCTGATGGATATCGGAACGGACTCTTCACCCAAGTCCATGAAATGACCGTGGAAAACAGATTGTGAAAAGGAAGAAGGAATTATGTACATGGGCCGAGTATCCCCCTGCTTCTTCTTCTTCTTCTTCTGTGTCTTTTTGCAAGGGACTGTCTCCGTAGCAGAGTCTTATTACACAGCAGTAAGTCAGCTGCCAGCATTTAAAGAACACAAGATAATAATTCTCCAGCTCTGCTCTGAAGAAGCCGAGAACAGCAGTAAGCTGTTCGGCGCTTATCAGATGGAGAATCAGGTAGTGGAAAAGAGCCCATAAGTTGTAAAAGGCCTGGCTCCGGCTGCAAACTTCCTCAAAGTTAACGGGGTGTCTGGGTCTGTGGTTTTGGTCTGGTTTGTCCTCTCTCTCTTCCTTGAAGGCTTATTAAGCATCTGTGGCACTCTGTAATCCTAATGATCAGTGCTTCATTTGATCTCATGAATGCAGCCAATCTGCACGGCTCACAGCTGGCTGCAGGAGTCTGGGAGATGAATAAGCTGCAAGGTATGACTGAGACTGTTGTGTGCTTTGCTTTGCAAAGGGCTTTTCATAAGCAAGCTAAAAACAAATTTAGCACTTAATGCTCTGAAGAGTAAACACTTAAATGCCCTCTCATCTGCCCAAGTGCTTTGTTTATTATTCAGAGAAGCTCCGCTGAAGCCGTTTTCCATGGAGATGTAGTACCTCCTTCAGATTATCCAGTTTAATTAGATCCTGGTTGCACAGTGCTGCATGCTCTGAAAGAGGTGCTGATGGGTGAAAGCTGAATGACAATTATTTCCAGATGCCAAGTTCTCAGCTGCCAGTGCTGTCTGCTCCATCCTGCTCCCCCGTGCAACACACCATCACCCTTCCTCGAGTATAGCCACAAGGCAACTGGTGAAACTGGGACATCTCTTACATCAGGAATTCCAGTTAAAGGCCGACAGGTTAGCAGTCCAAGGCCTGGAGGACTGTGATGCACTCAATTCTGGGTGTGGATGAGAAATTGGGAGAATGATGAGCCTTGTTTTGAGCCACCCTTCTCAGCTTCAACTGAGAATTGCAATTGTGTCTGCAAAATGACTGCACTCTTACATTGCATAGGCAAAGCTTGTAGCTGTGTGTCTGGGATGGGCAGCTGGGCACCTCCTTGGCTACATGGATTTCCTGGCTGCATGTCAAACATACCAAGTTGGCAGCTGCTTCAGGCTCATTTCTGACAGACCTTGCATGGTTGCATAGCAGACCAGGAGAATAAATAAGGAAGCTCACAGTGGACAGACACAACCCATGTCCAGACAGTTTAGCGTGCTGTATGGAAACCAATTCAGAAGGGATTGGACAGTCAGGGCTGGTTGAAAACCTCTGGATCCAACTGTTTCAGGCAGAAAATTGGGCTCGGGCCAAACACAATTTTCCAAGATGTTTGAGAGCCTTGTTGAAAAAAAGAAATACCTGACCCCCACCTCCAAATTTATTACAAAACACTACCACCAAATACCCCAAGAGCTGGAGCTTGGATGTTTTATGCCCCCTTTCTCCTCTCTCGGCTGCAGCAAGGCACCATTGCCAGGGACTTCTATGGGGCACAGAGGGAGAACATCATCCTAAACGGAGGAACAGTCCCTGTCTTGAAGGCAGAGAGGTCATGCCACAAAGCGGGGGAAAAATACAGAGCATATGAGCAGCACGTTAGGAACTGAGGTATAGAGAAGATGTGTGACTGACCTTGGGCCATGCAAGCTGTCATGGCAGAGCTAGAAATGTAACCCAGACCTTCTGCGTCCTGACTTGGTCCAAGAAAAATGTTTTCATCTGATATTGTGAGTGCAGGGGGAAATGTGATACTGCCGATACACCCGGGAGACAGTAGCTATTGGCAAACGCCATTCTTTTAACCGCAACGGCTGTGAGTCACAATCCATAAAAGCCAGATGCCCAGATTTCTAGTTATGTGCTATCAAAGCAGAAACATCCCATCGTGGACCTCCTAAAATGAAGAAGACATATGCTGAAACTGGCCAATGCTGAAACACAACCACAGAGCAAGACACAATAGCAGACAAGACACAAGGAGGATATAATGCACAGAAAAACTGGAGCAAAATTTATGTCCCGGGAGATTGCAAGGGCATAATATATCACCTCCAGAGACTGGCCCTGGATGGCAATACTAGAGTAGGCCTCATCTTCCAAAGGAAGCTCTCAACAAAAGCCACCTTCCCAAAATATAGCCCTGGTTTGGAAAACACTGGTGGCACTGGTCTCAACACCCAGAGGGTACAGTGGTTTGAATTGCACAATCCCCATCTCTGCTGAGTGCCTGAGGAATTTCTCATCAATGCAAGAAACAGAAGAGGCGTGCCAGACGTTACCTGCCAAGCTCAGGAAAGGGCAAACCACCTCCACAGTTGGGTCCCTGCCTTTCGACCTGCCGAGGTTCACATACAGGAGAGGGTGTGTAACACAGGGCCAATGAGCGAGACGCCAGGTCCAATATTCATCCGAGAGGCATGCAGCATGGTCGGATTCCTTCCTCTGGTGTCACTAACCCGTTGTGTAACTCTGGTTTCATGATGTAGCACAAGCCACTTTCAGCAATAATAGCGAGGGGGGATGCTCGGCGTGTGGTATGGAGGCAACTGGGGACTCAACTTAACCGATTCTTCCTTAGGGACATGTCAGAGGTATCTCCAAGCCCTTTTTTCAGGATGGACTTGAGAATGAGCTGGTTTGGTTGCAATGTCCGTGAATTTTCTCCTTGCAAATAGATGCCCTTTCCAAACTTTCTCAGGTGCCCCCAGCAATAGCAGCCTTAGGGGACAGCAAACCGAGCCCCTCCACTTTAAGGGGTTCCAAAATTTTGCAACAATTTTTTTTGGGGGGGGGAGGAGTGAAGTTTGTGCAAGGAAGTGGCTCCATTTGCATTTTAACACTCAATTATTAATCTAATTCAATCCCCAAAGAATATTAAAAAGATCCATGATACAACTATGGTGGGTTAATATTTTACCTGAGTACATGCACCTTGCTTCTTGAAATCGAAAATGTTGAACTTGCTTATAGGTCATCAGAACTAAGCCTCTTAGGGGCCGCAAATGACTCTCTCTCCCAGGGCCCCAATGAGCCTAGGGCCACCACTGGCACCAGGCCAGGTTTGGGTGAAAACAGGACAGTTCACGTTAACAGAGGTGGCTTTGAAATACTAAAGTTTCCACGTTTCAGTTATTGCCTACCTTGGAGGTTAGTAACACTCATTTGGCAGAAAAGGAAAATGATTCCCTGCCACTACCCCCCAGGAACCGAAACAAATGAGTGCAAAATTCTAGGGAAAAACCACGTAATCCGTTTTGTACGTCTTTTCAGCTGGCAAAGCCAGGTACAGCTGTGTGTGAGACAAACAACCCTTCCTCAAGGCTTTCCCCACACAGCTGTGCTACTGCACCTCACACTTTGAACTACAGCAACACCTGCTATTCTAGGAGCTCTGTTGAGCTCCGACTGTCACATCGGCTTGTAGTTTTGGTTGGTGATGCACTCCAAGCGCTCGCTTGCTCCCGGTCTATTTGTGGCATTCAGAGCTGCTAAAGCAGGGCAAAAAGTGCTGATGATCAGAGAGACACAAGGCCCCTGCTTTCTTCTTCTGCCTGCCACCCCCTTCCTCCTCCATGAGGGCCCACACACAGCAATGTGGGTAAAGGGCTACATGACCTCTGGGAATGGCAGATGAGGATGTGAGCATCTGGGGCCTGACACTAACTCACAACAGCCTCGTCGGTCCCTGATGCAATGATGTAACCCGTGGAGCTCTGCTATTAACGATGTTAATGCTAACAAGTAGCATTGCCTATTGAGTTAGGTTGTGAGCCTGTGCAGTGTCTAATGCCGGGTTGGCATCTATGGTACAACGTGGCAATGTGTGTTAGGCATTTTCGTGTTCTTAGCCATAATACAGAAAGCTGCTATATTGCTCAGTGCGATGATTTGCCCCTTTCTCCCACCATGCACAAACTCATCACAAACTGATCCTGATTTCTGATTTGTTACTTGCCACCTTCTTTATATAAATTACTTCCAGCCTAAGGAACATTTTTTTTTCCTGTAGGGATGAGATTGTTCGCCAAAGTCACATTTTTTTTCCCCTTCTGCTCTTTGATGCAAAGGCTGAACAAAAGCCTCCTGGAATCAATGAGAGTCTTTGCAATTTACTTTAATGAGCTCTGAATCAGGTCCTACACGATGGAAACTTTTTAAACAGCAGGATAACATATGGCGATAGCATGTAACACGTAGCAAAGGCTCTTACTCATTACCATGTGAGCATAGGTGTTCAGAGGCAGACAATCACATGAATAAAAACCCGTTCGTCAGCATCGGCATTGTTAGCAGTAGTGTAATGGGTGTCCACGGAGGTCGGGGAAGGATCGGGGCCCTATTGCACTTGGCGTTGTATTCAAGATAGTCTCTGCCAAAGGAACTAACAGTTAAAAGAGAAGCCAAGAAGGAACAGGCGGATGCAACCAGCAGATGCGGGCAGAGCCAGGCGGCAGTGAGAGGATGAGTCTTGCAAATGTTTGCAAATAGCAAGGCATACGACTATGGTACAACTGAATAGCCATTTCCTGCAGAAACAAATGCTCACAAATAGCGGGGTTTGCAGTTATCCTCTCAGCCCTCAGGAAAAGAAGGGTTACTTATGAAGTCAGGAGTTTTGGCTCAGTGCTTTTGGCGAGAGGGAGCCAAAGGCCAAATCCAGTTACCATAGCCCAAATAACAAATGACAATGCATCTACGATTACGATCTGGAAGAGGTTTCCTTCCCACCAGACGAAACAAAACTGGATAAGTAAACAAGTACCAGCTCCTTTGTGCATTGACTCTGAGCTGATGCACTTGAATTACTTCATATGCCCTGGTCTGAATTACTGTAGATGGAAAATTTATGCTGACTTCATATGGGAATTGGACTTTTCTATACTGTCTCTCTTATGTTCATCCAAGTCACAATAGCTCATTATGAACTCACTGTAACAGTAGAAGGGTGTTCCCCCTCACTTGAATTTTGTGTAACACAAGGGAACAGGACTTTGCTATCTTTTAACATTAAGCTATTGAACAATCTCCCTTTTAACATGAAAGGCAAGCAGGTAGCTATTGAAAACTGGCTTCCCTGCATGCAACATCACACATACGACATGCGCAGGAAAGCAAGGAAACCTTACAGAAGGCTCTTCCCATTTCGTGGGCAGTAAACAGAAATTTGAAGCGATTTGCCCAAGATTCATAGGAAAGCTGGGATCGGAGCTCAGGGGTGTCCCAGTCCCAGTTTGTTCAAGAGTGTTGGGGTTTCATACTCTGCATAGAGTATCTGAGGTCTTCTGATGTTTAACGGTAGGTTTTAGGGCTCAAAAATAAAGGTGCAGAGCTGCATCCTGACTCCAAGCGCCAGCGCGACAAGGCCTTTAACCTGAAATGTGGAGGGGTTTAAGCTTCTACGTAAGGCAGAAGGAACTGCAGCCGAAATAGAGAGGTCTTGGAGAAAGCAATCTCAGGAGCAGCCGTGTGCCTTTCAATGGGCATGATGGGAATGCCACCTGCTTAAGCATCCTTAGGCCCTGCTTACTGAATAAGCAGATGCAAAGGAACTGAACTGGTTACAAGGCACAGCATCAGTTATTTTGGTTCAAGGGTGTTCAAGGGTATTTTGGTTCAGCAGTCTTACTTCAAACTACGAGTTACTTCCGAATAACTGAATGCGGCGTCCTATTTAGGCACCGTGACCAGGTACACAAGCTTTCAGTCGACCAGACCCTGCTGAATTTGAAAGCTTCTTGCTTCTCTCTTGGGGCGTGCTAGCAGAAGTTGGGCAGGTTAGCCAAGGTCTGATCTCTGGCCCTTCTGCCTCCTCTGGTAATAGAATAGGGGCAAGATGATTTCACTGCTGTGTGAACTCACCACAATAGCATCTCGGCCTTTACTGAGTGCTCCCCTTCGTGGACCTTATTTGTCATCAACTCCATGGGGACTGGCCTCCCGGCCTCTACATGCAAAATAACAAATGCCTTTTTTTTTCTCCCAACGCCACAAAGAAGTGCCTATTCTGCCTCCCAGCCTAGAGGCCATCGGTAGAAGCAACCCTTCCATCCCGTCTCCCCCCATCTTCCCCTTTCTCCACCCCTTATCCAGAGATATTGCATTCATTCATCTCAGGGACCGCCGTGTGCTTACAGGCTGACAATACATTATGGTGATGTAGGTCTTCATTTCATGCTGTCAGGGACTATAACAACTGTATCTATTACCCAGGAGGACTACCGGGGCAGTATCCAGGGAGCTCGTTTGCTTGGGCCAGGGCTAACTTGACCTTTCTGCAGCTGGCTGCTGGGGGGCAGTTCTGTTATTACCCCTTCCACCTTGTGCCTCCCTTTGTGTGACCGGTGGTAACGTGGAAGGGAAGAAGGAGGCAGGCCTCTGATGTTATCTCCGTTCTGGATTGAACAGAAGGGAGCGGTGAAGTCAAAAGATCAATGGCTCTGCGCTCAGCAAACACAATGAGGTAATTCTATTGAGCGCAGCGCCATCAATTCCTGGACGCCACCGCATCATCCGTGGCGGCCGTGCTCCGATACAGCGTGCCTGGGCTATAGCCCAGGTGTGCGGCTGTCACTGAGATAAAAGAGGCTTAATTAAGATCCAATAAGCTAAGTGATTTGTTATCTCGGTGCCATATATTACTCCGGCCTATCGATCCCAGAAATACGCGCGTGTCAAAGAGACACCGACGAGGCCGGATCCCTTGCTACAGGGAGAGAGCTCCTTCCAGCTCATCAGCACTGGCTGCACTGAAGTTAATTGGAACAAGAACACTCACAAGACTTTGTCCTTCTCTTTTTGTTGCCCACTGTGGCCCCATCCTGGATGCTAGCTCCCTTTGCCCTCACACACAGCACAGGGCTTCATGTGGGTACAGGCAGATGGTTCCAGTTTCAAGCCAGGCGCCTATATCCGTTATATCCTTGCCAAAATCTCTGTAGCTACGGAGGCTTCCATGTTTGCACATGAAACCAAACCTCTTCCGTTCCAAAGGCGGACATACAATAATAGGGGTTTGTCATTAGTTTGTTTAACATGAGACTTATGTCCTCTGTAGATTCTAGGAGCACTCAACACCGGCCTACCAGTGCTCCCACTGAAATCAGTGGTAAAACTCCCAGTGATAATATATTTACCATTTGCATCAAAGCAACCAAGAACTAGGACTATTGTGCAGGCTAGGAACAAAGGAGACAGTCCTTGCCCCAGAGAGGTGGCAGGGATGCAACAGACAGATAAGTGAGAAAGCACTTGGTCATAGGTTTGGAGGAGGAAGTCACAATTTAAGGAACAGAGTTTAGCAGAACTCTGTTTGGTCGGTGAAGCCAATGCTGAGCCCTTGTGCTTATCCCACTACTGCATATTAGAAGGCACAGAAATGGTTGTACACCAAGCCAATCTGGCATTGCACCCAGCAGAGAGCAGCATCTCCTGCATGCATGTGCGCTTGCACATGCACACACACATACATGTGTATGCCCACACCATTACCTGGCATGTTTCACAATAGCAGTTGCCTTGAGAAAGCATCGCATTGCTTCTTAACTATCAAAATGATCTCTTTTATGCTGAAAACCCCCCTGCTATATTTCTGCAAACTTGAAGTTGGAGTAGGAAAAAACCCAACTCAACTTCTGGCTTTTTAAACGCTAAACCACTAAGAGCCTCCATGCTCCCTTAAAGTTTTGCTGCAAAAGTAACACGATCCTATCACTGATTTAAGGAGCCTCCTTCTAAGGACAATGCACAGATGATACCTTTTCTGCCTAGTGCCCAAATATCCAAGTCTGAGGAGCCTTTTTTCTTTTCTTTTCTTTTCTTTTCTTTTCTTTTCTTGAGAATTGCACCCCAGGGCTTCATATGCGATTGCACAACTGCTCTAGTTCCAACAGAGAATACTCCACCCAACAGAGGTCAGAGTCATAGGTCTTGTCTAGAAGAACTAATGGCACAGGTTTAACATCAATCATTTGTTAAATTAGTGCAAAGGACATTCTTATTTCAGGAGACAGCTGTCTTATTTCAGCCTAGACTAGGCCAGTTCCTGGTCACTGGAAACTAAGCCAAAGCAAGCCAGGTTGCACGCATAGATTTGCACCCGTTAAGCTGAGTGGGTCTAAAACTGCACTTCGGTGAAGTCTGTGCGGTTCTGCTGCGTGCACCAGAGCTCAGGCACCTGAAGAAGAGACACAGAGACCTCTGCTGCACACACCAAGGAAGACAGAGACTATTTGAAGCTACTGCTGAATGTCAGAGGCCATTGCACAGCTGGAGAACAGTGGGGGTTGTGGGAGGTGGGTGTCTGTCACCCCAAAGTCCTACTTAACTAGCCCTGATGTTGGCTTGGAAGTTTAACAAAGTATGTACCAGCTTTGAGGTGACCTCAGCCATCAGACAGGTAGGAACATAAAATTTGTGCCCCAGAGCACATATTTCTACTCCTTGGCCTTTGGCTGGCAGCAGTAGTGGGAAGTTATCTTTCATAGACCAGCCAAGGGATGGCAGAGGCATGATGCACTTTAAAAAAAGTATCACGATAGCCTTAGAGGTGCTTGCAAAGGCCACCTCAAAGCTACATGCTTTGGTACATGCTTTCTTAACCTTCCAAGCCAACACCAGGGCTAGGTAAGTAGGACTTTGGGGTGACCACAATCCCCTGTTGTTCTCCAGCTAGGGGAAGTCTCCACTCTCCTCCATGCTGAGCTCTGGAGCTCTGAGCACTTTTGGAAACGTAACCATCCACGCCTCCTTCTCAATAACGCTGAGCATTTTCATTCCCAAAGCTCTCTGCTTTCCCCCCACAAATTTGGTCTCCACCCTACTTTCAATGTAGGATTGTACATCAGCAATAAAGTCAAGGGAATGGAGAGATGCCTCCCACTAAAGGCAGCTACCCCATGGCAGTATCTACCTCCTGCCAGAGCAGTTCTGTGCCGTTCATTTGGGCTCTTCATCTCATGGTAGGTATGTCTACACCACTCATGTGCCATGGCCCAGGGCAACATTAAGAGGCATGTCCCATCCAGTTACCCCTGCTCCAGGCACACCAACTCCCAGAAACAAAGCCATGCAGCCACTTCAGAGCAGCTCTGGCTGTGTGCCCTGTCTCTGGTCAGGATTATTGACACCTTAGGGCTGATACAAGGATTCAGCCTGTGCTGAGTGGCAGTACCTGTTTTATAGGGACACAAATTAGAAATAAACTGGTACAAGTGGTTGGAAACCGGTTCAAATCTGTAACAATGGAAGTTCAGTGCATGTAAACAACTTTCAAAATGCCCGAAACTGGTTTAAGATAAACCTGGTTGGATGTAGTATCAGACTGAACTGATTTAGGTTCAATCACTTTATTGAATGTCTGTCTCAGACCCCCTCTAGATTCAAACCATCTGCTCCAGCAGACCCAGGAGGTGAGCTCAAGTGCTCCCCAGCTTCTGGCCTGGGCCACTGCAGGCCTGTGGCTGCATTTCCAGAATCAAAAGTGAATGTCTGTTCACTTGCTTAGCAGTTCAATCTATGCAGCTTCGACTAACCTGCAAAGATTGAATTGATTCAGCCTCAGGCTTTTTGAATGTCTGTACTCAGCCTGGAGGAGCTCTAAGATGTAACACAGAGCCAGCATACATAAACCCATCGGGTTTGGACCTGGCTGTGATGTCAGGCCACCCTCAGCAATACTTGCAACCTCACGGGCTGGGCAAGGGGAATGGAGCCAGGGCTGTCTGTTCACTAAAAGGCAATCAAACCAGGACAAGCTTGCCCGGGCTTGCGTGCACTAAAGCCATGCCGGCTTACAGAGGGGCTGCGAGAGGCTGGTGAGAGCTCCCTATCACTTCACTTGCATTTTCTATCATCCAGGAGTAGGGGGGGAGGGGGGGTGCTGTTATTTTTCTTTTCTCATTAAGGAGGTCACACCCTCTGATTACATAAACCATCAGCAAACTCTCTGCAAAGCAAACAAACTTGACATCCCTGTAACCTGCTGCATTCACTTCAGCAGGGATTATTAAGTCATTAGAGCCTCTTAGCAAATTTTTCCCAAATGCCTTTTGCTTCTTCCCAGGAGCACCTGGATGCCTAATGAACTGGAAGGGTTGGCAGCTCCTAAGTTCCCTCTTGCAAACAGTCTTGGGGAGATGTTGGCAGAGGGTTGTGCAGCCCAGCCAGGCAGAGAACAAGCCTCTTCCACATCCCGGTGCGGGGAGCACTCGCCCGCCCTGCTGCAACTCTCACTTGACTTCTTCGCTTCCTGCCCCAAACTCTTGAGTGCTGCAGGTGGGTGCCGATCAAGACCTGCTGTTGCAGCCTATGGGCAGGGCAGAAGACGCCGGGGTTTTGTCATCTTCTTCATCATCATCCCTGACCCTGTGGGAAAGCTGGTGAAACCCCCTCCCTGCCTGACATTATGAAAAAAAATCTTCCCCTCTAATGAGCCAGGTTCATGCACAATTTGCATGATGGGGAAAAGGAACTCAGTCCAGGCCGGGTAAGAAAGGCTGGTTTTGCGCTCCAAATGTGAGATTCGGCCCTCGATGTAGCGGAGTCTTAAAAATCCTGTAGGCAGCTCCAGCTCTTCGGCTGCCTTTGCCACCAGCTCCTTTGTATTGCTTCCTTGGATAACAAACGCCCGCCTTTCTCCTTCAGTGAGCTGGCAGCCCAGGGCAATATTTCTAAAAGGCAAGTGTATTGCCTAACTGGAGACAGAATAAAAAATAATCATAAAAAACCAGTCAGGCAGGCCAGTTAAGTAGTGAGGAGACATGTCTCGCCCACCTGCCACTGACTTTGTCCTCTTGTTCCAGAGGCTGAACGGCGTGTACATCAACAGGTAGGTGATCTGCATTTCTGGGGATGTACCGAAGCCCTCATGCCTCCTCTCCGGGCCCTAAGAGCCTGTGCGCTCAGGACCTGATCCAAAGCCAGCTGCAGTCGAGCCAGGGGCAGGCTTTCATGGGCTTTGGCCCAGAGTCTGAGCTTTGCAATAAAGAGATTATTTTTCCACGCAGCGATGGAAAGGCATGTGCTGTGTCTCACCAAGCAGCCTGCATTTAGCTCAGTGTTTCAGTGGAAGGCTGTAAGAAGAGGGGAGCCAGTAGTACCAAGTATAAATAATAACGATACCAGAATTTCAGAGCATCGGGAGCTATCTCAAACACAAGCAGGAGAGGATGTGAACAAATGCCCTACTGTGGATTGACATCTATTGCAAAGGCCTCTGAAACTTGGGGGGGAGTGGGAAAAAAAGCACTAAGGGGCATTTTTCAAGGTGTTATCCCACCCCAACAGCAGGAAGGGTGGAGAGGAAGCACGGTCCTATAGCAAAAAGCACTAGCTGGGATTTAGGCCATTTGGTTTCAGCAAAGAACCATGCCACCCACTTTCCTCTACAAGTTTGCGCAAGCTTCACCTTGTATGACAGGGGCACTTCCCTGCCTCCCTATCATAGTTGTCGGCAAGATTAATATATTAGCATCTGCAAATAAATGAAAAGCAGCCAACATCTCTTTGGACACGGTGAAAAAAATCAATGAGAACATCTCAGTGTTGCCAGCAGTCATATATTTACCATTTTGCTGAAATCCCCTGCTTCTGGAAAGAAGGGATTTCATGTAACGTTTCATTAAAACGAATAAATAAATCAAGATCTTAACCTCGCCACCATTATGAAAACTCCAACCGTGTGACCCAGCCATGCTGGGAAAGCTCGGGAAACCAACAGCCAGGTAGGAGAAAACCCCAAAATGGATTGTAACAACTTTTCGTGATTGCTCAGCAAACTCATGATCTTGGCAGGCGTGAAGTATTTTGGATGGGTTGTCCTGATACGCTCAACATACATTCAATAAGTCTTTGCTGAACAACAGGTCAGTTAATAAAATGTGAGTTAGGAAGTCTCTACCCACCGCATCCTGCAACAATTAAAAAAAAACAAAACAAGTTTAGGCAGGCTGCTGAGGACTAGTTGGATCATTAAGTCTGCACATAACTTGTAGCTCCGAAAACTTTTTTTAACACATCGGGACGGTTTGGTTTGCAGCGCATGCCACGTTTGGTCCCAGTGGCCGTGCCTGCATGCTGTAGCGTTATTCGGCAGGGTGTACCTAGGTGCGTTCTCCTCCAGGTACAGAATGTACAGTAATATAATCCTCACATTCCTAAAGCTGCCTATAGCCACAGGTTAAATATCTCAGCCCACAACTCCTCTCTCTGTTGGCTTGGAGGCAGGGAGGGACCTGGAACCGGGGAGTCAGGAATGCTTTTGACGAACAAGCCCTCTGCTCCTGTGCCATGCAAGACGACACTGCGGCGCTGGCTGGGCCACCTTTGCCACAGTTGAGAGCCCACCTCTCCTACAGAAGCCCTCAGCCTTCGACCCCTGGCCGCCGGCTGTAGTTTTAGAATCGTCTTTACCGAAGCATGAATATGGCTTAATATAATCGCCCATTATACAGCTGTATTACATTACAAATATACGTATATTCTATTACCAACATGTATGTTTGCAACAAGGCAGCGCCTAGAGCCCAGCAGCATTGGGCAGGCACAGGTTCATCGCGGCTGCACGAGCCCAGAGGAAGAAACAGTCTCTGCCCCAAAGCGCTTCCAATCTAACTGAGCAAAGACTGGCATTTTCCCACCCTTCTGGGTGGCTTTCAGCCTTGCGTTTCAGTGAGACCGAGGTGCCTAAGTGACTTAGGTACTCTTTGCAAATTTCCCTTTGCTAAATAATGCTTCCCCTATGCTACTGATGGAGGTCCCTTTGGTAGGGTGTACATTAGAACCACCACGCTTTAAGGCCGTGGAGGTCCAGATAGGAGTCTCCAGTCAATGGTGCTCGTTAATTAGGGATGAACCTAAAACAGGCAATGAGAATGGAAGCTAATGCTGAGGATCTCAGGTCTCTCTGTAGGAGTGCAGAGCTCCAAGAAGCCGCTGCTATCCAGGCAAGGCTGTGATTGTGTGTGCACAGGGTGATATAACCTGCTTGCCGTAGGTGCCCTAACTTTTCGAGGCGTTGCTTACTTGAACCAACCTGTATAACCTGATTCTCTTTCATTTACACCATTATTCAGCACTGATTTCCTCGAAGCTGCCCAGGACCAAGTCCTGAGCATCCAACCTGATCTGAATCAAGCCCAGTTGCTGGATTCATATCAGCACAATCTGGAGGACATTGCTCCTTGCCTGACGGCAGGAGAGACAGAGCAGGGGATTGCATCTTCTCGCATCATGAGTCATAATTTCCCTGTCTCTTCACTTGAAAAAGTTACCAATTAAAGGACACTTGTCATGTCAGGCTATTTACACTGAAATACAGCTCCCTTAAAGGCAGGTAAATCTATAACAGAATCTCTTAAGTTACCCTAATGCGGCATTAAACTCGAGTGAGGGTTATATTCCTCCAGCAATGCTAGATGGGCTTTACCTTCCTTGAAGACAGGAAGGATATTTAAACTCTAATGGGTTGATGGAGCCCTTTAGACTCTTAATCTAATACCTTTGGGTTGGGGCTTATTTTTTCATTAACTAAATAGATGGGTTTTACCTGCAAGTTTTCTCCCTGCCATTGGGTTTGGGGGGTGCACTGTATGCGAGGTTTTAGTTTTCTCAGTGGAAAATAAACTCCATCATTCAGAAAGGGAGCCAAATGCCTTTCTGAGAGCATAACCTTTATTCTCTGGATAAATGGTTCACTCAGAGAAATTTGCATGCAGGAAGCCAGTCTAGAGCACACTAAAAAAAAATTAAACCCAATATCAATGTAGGTCAAGACGCTTACGTCTACTGCTGAGATGACTTATTTGGGGCTTGAGCGAGGCAGCAGAAAGCAAGATAAAACAAAAGGGAGCATTTCTGCTTAGGGCCGAGTGATCGGTTGGTTGGGTGAGTGAGCTAATCCATAGCCGGTCCAGATAAAGGGGTGAGCGAATACTGCAGATTGATATATTTTGCAAATGCGTCCCCTGGCCCAAAACCCAATATCACACTCCAGCAGACTTCCTAGCACAGGCCAGGTTTTCAGAGCCAGCCATCACTGTGTGCTTAAGCTTCCACTCTTTCTTCTATTTTGATTTTAACTCAATAATTTAAAGCCATAAATAATCACAGGGGACCAAAGAGAAGAGTTTGTCATCACAAGGAACGCTCTGTACCTGGCCGGTCCAGCTACCTTCTCCCTCTCTCGCTAGGGTTGGGGTGTTGCTGCAGCCATAATAGTCTAACAGATGTGAGAAGAGAGGGTTTTAGTGACCTCTTTTATTGAACCAATGTATAGACATTAAAGCAATTTGCTTTGGGGCACAAGATGCCTTCCCTTCAGTGGTATCACCAAAAACGCTGTGTTTCTCTCCTCTCTCTGTCACACACACGATTCTCCCTGCGGTAACTACTCACCGTCCCTCCTCCAGATGTTCCCCCCTCTTCGGACACGTGGGACCAGAGAGGTGCAGCCAGGACAACTCAATGGTCCAAGGTCCCCTGGGAAATCTGCCCCAGTAGCAGGACCTCAGCTTCAGTTTTGTAGACCTCCCCACGAACCCAACTTCACGGAGGCCTCTGATGTCCTCCCACACAGGGTTGCACCACATCCCGCATGCCGATCAAGGGAAGGGACCCCAAAAGGTACCTTCTCCCCCCCAGCCATGTACTCCCCACCTCCTGCTTTGTCAGGAAGGCAGGACAAAAGCCTGAGAAACAGCCCAGAGTTGCAGACAGCAGCTGCAGCAGAGACGCGGTGCCAGCGCCAGCGGCTTGTTAATGATGGTTAACGTGTTGTCTCATGTACGCACCTCCAGAAGGACGCTGTAGTAGCTTGATAAGTATGTAACACTTGGCACGAGGGGAAATTCCCACTTAGCATCCCTCAGAGCTGAGCTGGGTGAGGTAAGTGTGGTGCAGACTGGGTGAAAGCGAGGGCAAGGAGGGAAACCAGGGCAGCTGGTGGCATGGTCCCAGAGACAACTGATGAGGAAACTCCATTGCCGTAGTGTTAGCACTGTTAAAAATGGCTTGCGGTTTCTGAGCTCTTTGCACTATGCCTGTATGTGTCCAGTGGTGAGACTTTATGTGCGGTATATACATCCGTGGTGATCCCCAAGCTGCAGACCTATATGACCAGACAAGAGGGCTGTTCGGCTGTTGTCCAACTACTGTACACTTAAATGCTGATAGCAGGGGCAGTTGCAGTCAGTGGATATATCCCATGACATCACAGAAATATTAATTTTGTATAGCCCTAACACACTGGTTGTCAACTATATTTCATTTGCAGACCCCTAAAAAAGATTGGAATGGAGGTGCAAATCCCTTTGAATCATACATGCGGGTATTATTCACATACTTTTGAGTGATCAAAGTCTCTTCCATGGATCCCTGAGACACCATCTGTGCACCTCCAGGGGTCTGCAGACCACAGGTTGAAAACCACTGCCCTAACCCATTTCCTTCCACTCCTTCCACGAGCTCTTCCATGCTTACCTGTTTCCTGGGGCCCTCCAGCTATAAGGACCCTGCCTGCTTGTCCTGGTTCTGCTCCCTGGCTCGTACCCGCTTGCGTCTCTACATAGCACGCCTTTCTGATTTGTTTTGCATGAGTGCTCTCGTGTGCTGTGCCTATTGTGATGGCTCTCAGCCAGGCTGGACATCTTCATTTTGACTGCTGGCTTCTCACTCATATTGCTGGGAAGTATGGCCCTTTCTTCCTAGGCTCCAGAGAGCAGGAGTGGAGAAAATGACCCAAATCATCTCCTTCATGAGCCTGATGCCCCTGGAATCTGTTGAAATCAATAGACTGATGCTGATTTGTGCCAGCTGGGTATCCATCCAGCTCGGAGCTTCTTGGCTATGTGGTCATGGAGAAGCATGAATATTTTCATTTAAGAAAATGCAGGGGCTGGCTGGGTCTTACGTACCCAGGGAGCCACATTGCTTGCTCTGGGTGTAGACAAAGCACGAAAAACCTCTAGCAAAGCTTCCCCTATAAAATGAAACAAAAAGTCCTGATCTGACTCTCTTCAGAGGCAAGACTCCCATGGACATGACGGGAGGAGTTGTGGAGGTACAGAGTGGGACATAAGCCCTTTTTTCTTCTTGTTGCGCCCACACCAGAGTGAACTTGAAGTCATGATGGGACAGCAAATGCTAGTCATTGTTTTCATCTTTGAGATCTTTTCTTCCCTTCTTCATTGCATGGAGCTGTGAATGTATAGACCCTTAATTCCCTTTTCATTAGCAGGCATATTAGCATCTGCCATAGGCTAAATGCAGATCAATCTTTTGTTTGCAGTGAAACCAGTAATTATGATTCACTATTAGGTCAGAGCAGATGACTCAAGAGAGAAAGCACTTGTGTTTCATTCCCTCCAGGTCTCATATGCAGTGCTTAGTCTCGTGTGTGTATGTGTGTGTGGGGGTGGGGGGGGCTTTATTTAGGGCTCTTCATTAACTACTTGGGCAAGAACCCACAACCAAGTTGCAACTGTCTATTTAAGGTGCTTTCAGTTCCTGGGAGTACCTGGCAGTGGGTGCTGGTGAGGAAAGTTTTCTTCCAGGACACTCCGCGCATCAAAGGTGAGGAGCACCTGGCCTGCAAATAACCTGGCCAGCAAACAACCCAGGCTTGTCCAGCAAATGGGTCTGTCCATCCAGTTTGCACTAAGGTACCCAAGGCAGTGAGAAGAGCCAGTTACTCTGCCCAAGCAATGCAGCTCCGTCAGACTGCCCCAGATCCCAGCTCTATGGAAAGCCGGTCCCCCAGGCCCTCAAAGCCCAGGGAAAAGCAAAACCACCCAAGATCGCTGGAAGATCTCGCTGCAAGTAAGGCAGGATGCTCTACCTCGCCGGTTGCAGGAGCAAAGGGTTGGTGCCGCACGGCCGGCCAGGCCGACCCCCTTGGGGTGGCTGGTTTTCCTGCACAGACTCCCCTTCCTCCCAAAGCGAGCCTGCACCCATGTGGCCTTCTAGTCCAGATGGGAGCTGGATTATCAGAGGGCATGCTTTAATGGACACAGAGGGTCTGCTTGTCATTGGAGGCTTACTGAGTAATTTGCTCCTTCTGATTCCCTGATTCCTTCTTTAGCCCGGTTCCTAGCCTTACTCTTCCTTTTATTTTAACTCCATCTTCCCTCCCTGCACCCCCTGCCAAAAGCCTTTGTTCCTTTTATAGGCATGGTTGGCTTTGTTTAATTTAAAGGCCTTATGTGCTACAGGTTACAGTGCAGGCAGGTTTGGCTAGGGCTGGGGCAATGCCTCAAGGTATTCCCCAAGTATGGGGGGCTGGCCTGTCAGGAGCAGGTGGATCATTTTGCCAAGGTGCCGAGGCATCCAGCAGAAGTGATCTAGACCTGTCACCCCTTCTGTCTCTCCTTCATCGCCCTGCCGGAGCTGAATTTACATGAGATGAGGGCACCACACAGTGAGCTTTGATGACCATGAAGAAAAGGGATGTGGCCTTCAGTCCCAGGATCCACTGGTGGGCTGCTCACTCAGGTGGGAGGCATACAAATGTATTTGCTGTCTTGGAGGATCAGCATGATCCTGAGAGGCAAATGACACCCGTGCGAATGTGGGCTTACTCCCATCACCCCCAGTCTCCCGCTGCAGCCGAGAGCTCGAGAGGCTGGCTTGTTGCAGAAATCAAGCTAGGGATTTACATTGAGCTGTAGGCTCTGCAAGGCAAGGATTGCATCCTTGGTGTTTCTCGAGCACATGGCACAAAGGGATTCTCATTCAGAGGGGTCCTTTGGGTGTGACCATAAAACAGGTCCTAAACACTGGCGTCTGTGTGTGTCCCAGAGTTTGTGTGTGTGACACCCGCAGAGCAGTGAGAGTCTCAGTGCCGCACTTCCTCCGATGTAACCCAGGGCTGTGAATTCCCATAGCCCCACCGAGGTCTGCCTTAGCAGGTCTCTACACTGTTGTGATTGCCACTCAAGTAGACATTTTAGCCCTAGCGATAGGGAATTCAGGATGGGCTGCAAAAACCCATCAGGGAAACTAGGGAAATACTCAGTTGGATTGCCTGGATGCAGCAGATACATTGCTAATTCTTCCTGGACTAGTGACTTGGAAAATTATCTTCTTCTTCTTCATCATGTCTCCAGTCCAACCTTTCTATATGGCCTGCTCCCTGTATCGTGCACAGGCCACTGTTCTGGGGTTGGTGTTGCCAAAGCTTGTGGGGTGCACTGTGGTGCTACAGGGCATCTCAGGAGATGATCCATGGTTTGCTTCCCCTGACAAATACACGGGTCAGGTGCATAGAGGCCCCATGACTTCATGAGAAAGTTGTGTCTGCCAAGACCCACGCTCAATCTGTTCGGGCTCTAGCGTGCCATTTATAATTGGAGACGGATGCTAACTAGGCATAATTCCTCACCGGCTCCATCCAGCCGCTTGGCCACCTAGTTTCTCCTGTTCTTCTAGCCAGAGTTTAGTTTAGCAATATGGGCAATGGTATGGTAGAGGACAAAGAGCTATTGCCAAACACCAATGAAACCTGAAAGGGAGTTTAATTATACTGATGTGAGCTGCAGCTACAGATCTGACCACGGCATACACATGCCTTTAGACTGTGCGCCCAGGGGTATGGACCTCAGGCCGTGGCATGGGGTGCCAGGGGCCCTGAAGCTCTTTGCTTCTAAAAAGGATAATTAAAGCTTTCTGCACAACATGCATGAGCACAACATTGACCCAAAAATTGGGAGAAAAAGGGAAGCAAGGGCTGTGCACGTGCAATAAGCCTCCTTCAGCCCATACATTTCTTTTTCTTTAATAAACAACCCCAAGCGCTTGCAATAAGGGGCAAGGGACTGTCACATTTCAGTTCAACGTTGAGGAGATCAGCCTAGCGAATGCAAGCCTGGGTTATTCTTAAAGCATGCAAAACCGCAGCAAAAAGACTTTGTTTACCGTGCGTCCTATAAACTGCTTAACCAGTTGAAAAGGAGCTGACAGCTTAGCCACTCTGCAAAGCTGCAGCCAGATGTGGTTTCAAATGATCGAGTTATCCACCTCTGAAACATGAGGTTTATTAATGGGAGTGACCGTTGAACCTGAAAGGGTTGTTGTAATTACCGCGGCTGCAAAGTTCCCTGCTCTTTGGTGGTGCGCTCTGGGGTGCTGGGGAACAGCTGCGAGTGCCCAATGTAGCAGACACGGCATCTTTTCGAGGTGAGCAAATAGGTTAAGGTCATTCCCCACGATGACAGGTCTATGGCTTCATTGAATGGCTGGATAGAGATAACAAGCCAACAGGGGTCATCGGTGATAAGAAACGAAAAGGCTCTGGAGAAGGGGAATAATTGCGTGTGAAGGGCAGCGCTTGCCTTCCAATGACAATCTCCCCGTCAGAGGCCTCCAGTGCTGAAGATCCTGTTTAGCAATGGAGTGGTCCACGCGCCCATTCGAATAGCGGCGCTTGTCTCTGGCAGGGCTGGGATGTTGTGGCTGGCTGCAAAGGCGATACTTAATCTCAGTGCTGGGATATTATCATGTGAAATGCCTCCTGCTTCTTCCAGCTCTCGCCGCAGGAAGGCTGAGAGTGGATCTGACTTTGCTCCATCTATCCCAAGAAGACAGGCTTTTCAGGACCCACTTCTGATCTGTTCTTGGGCTGACATGTCTCTCACCTTCCTGCCCCTGGGATATGGGATAACGCCTTCTTTCAGAGTCCGAAACAAGAGAGCCTTCTTCTTCCCCCATGGCCGGGAGAAGAGAAAACATTTCCAATGCATCCCTGAGATGCAGGCAACCCTGAAGGCATTGCATTGAGCTCTTCTTGGGGACAGTCACCAAGCACCTGAGGATGGCCAGGCGGTCCTCTGGGAGCTGAAGACATGAAAACCCAGAGTGGAAGAAAGTCTTTAGAGGGAAAGCAGTGAACCCTCCAAATACCCGGGCACAAACCACTCCAGCGCACAGAGGATGTATACTTTTCCCACTCCTTCTCAAGCAATGTGATCATGAAAAATTGAGAAGCTGCAGCAAGGCCGTGAGAGCAGGAAAATACCCGCTGGGAGCTTTTCACACCTGTTTTTGTCTCTTGACGTTTCACACCGTGAGTAGCCGTGACCTCGGGAGTGGACAGCATCAGCTATATTTCCCAAATATCAGCAAATTGTGCCAGAGAGATATGCTAAGAGGGCAGACTGCTCAAACCATTATCATCCTTCTTAGTACCACTTAGCTGAACTGTTAAAAAGATCCAGGGCTCCCAAAGACAATTAAGCTCAAGGGAAGCCATAAATCTCAATAAACATCAGGCCAAGTTTTCTTCACTGCTTGAAACAACAGATATAATTTCATTGGTTACTGAGCTCATGCTCCCAAAGGGATTTCAGATAAAAAGCCACTTATTCAAAACACCAAGCCCAGGCTTCTCTTGTCTTTCAGGCTACTGAAAGGTCAGGTTTCCCAGCAAGGGAACATGTGCCCTGCGGTGTGTAGAGGTTGAGAGTCACTGTGAAAACCTTGCAGATTTATTACATCTGTGGCACGAAGCCATGTGCCAGCATCAGGGTCTCTCCTCCAGATACATTTTGAGGTGGGCCATCTACCTCTGAAGCCCTAGAAGGCATCAGGAATGATAGCATCTCTTTTATGGAGGCTGTCCTCACTCTTCACAGCTGCCTTCATTATAAAGCCATGGAGGAAGGTCAACAGGGATGTCCCCTTACCCCACGTGCGTCAAAGGTTTGTTTCCAAAAATGGGATTGAAGTCTAAGATGCGCTCCAAGTATGCGTTAGCCAGGTTGACCCCAACCATAGTATTTCTGGCCCTGGTCTTACCCAGGCAGCATGGATGCCCCTGCTTTTCAGAGGAAAGGAAACCTTAGCTCTCCAAGCAGGTCTGGGTGCAATGTGGGAACTTCAGGCACTGCGAAGCTGCCCCTTTGCCTCGTGCAGATGCCGTCAGTGCTGCATGCGCCAGGCGTGAGAGTCTGGCATCACTTCAGTGAGGCTCCCTCTTACAAGATTTGCCCCCGGCAGCACTTCTCAATGCAGGCAGTACAATTTTTGGCAGAAGTCTCTGCTTCTGTGCCCAGGCCAGGCCCCAGTTTCTGCCAGCTAATTGCTTCATTCTCAGAGCGTTGCTTCTCCGTGCTTTGATTTAAGCTCCTGCATGCTTCTGGTATTGATTTTTCTCACAGGTATTTTATGGGGAATAAGCACTCAAACCAGAAGGCCAAGACCTCCTGCCTTGCACACAGCATAGTAATAGATGAGCTTCTTCTCCCTCCCGCCCTTTCAATCCCTTCTTGTCTGAAGCCTCTGCAGGATGCACAGGAGCAAATGGAGAACGAGCAAGTGCATGTGAGTACCTCTGCTTTAGGCATAAAGCGAAGGATGAAGTTATTGTAACAGGTAGCATGGAAGTGAGAAGCCTTCTGCTGGGGTGAGGGTTGGATTTGGTTTGTAGTATACTTTTACGCTTTGGGAATATCAGATGGGAGCAGAATTATTGCCTGGCCCAGTTACAGGCAGGTAGCAAAACAAATTGCCAGCATGCCAACAGGCCAGCGAGCATCCCTCTGGGCTGCTACCTAGTCTCATAGTTTCTAGGGTCAGAAGGGACCTGAACAGATCATCAAGTCTGACCCCTGCCCTGGGCAGGAACCCGTGCTGGGATCATAATACCCCCGCCAGATATCTATCCAGCCTCCAGAAGGCATCCTTACCTGAAGGCAACATGGTCACCAGTCAGTAGATTTGCATTATTTTTCCCGACTCAGCCACTAGTTTTGCGAGAGTCAACAGGTCTTGCATCCTCCGTCTGCCTTGCTGTCCCTGTTTGTAAATGGGAGCGAGCATCTTTGCCCCCATTCCCATCTGCTGGATCCAAAGGCCACTGAAGTTGATGGAAAGACTGCCATAGAGGCCACCGCTAGCTTTGAATCGAGCCCTCTGAGCTTCACGTTCGACATAATCTGGAAGGTCACAGTAGCAGCAGCAACAGCAAGGAGACTGAGACTTGATCACCTTTGAAAATGTGAAAGGTACAGATATACAGGCACCAGGTCAAATAAAATAAAAAATAACCCAAACTTTTGCCTTGATCTCAGCCTGAATCTATCCCACTTTTCAGGTTCAAATATGTTGAGCTATTTTTTTTTAATCTGCATTTCCTGGAATATGTCTGGGACCAAGTGTACCAGAATACCAGCAAGAAGGATGCTCTGGCCTTTGGGACACTTCTGACCTAAAGAGAATTGGGACGAGCCATAACTCTCATGTTCTGTTGAGAGGTGCTGCCTATTGAAGGATTGGCAGGAGGATCCCAGTGTATCATACCGATGCTGGCTACAGCTAGCGGGATGCCGATGGTACAGACGCAGGGCAATCTTCACCTCTAGGCAGAGAGCTGTGCCACTTATGTCACATTTGAAGCATGGTCCTGAGTGAGAATTAAGACCTTCAATACGAGTCATCTGTAGGAGGCATCGAACCATTTATAAACTAGAAGTAAACTTCTTTTACGTCACTGGTGAGTCTCTTGAGCAGTCAGGGCTGCCAAAACAATGCAAGTGTCTTAAAAATCATGGATTTGAGGTTACATTTTCAATTTCCCTCCCACGCAACCAAGAAGCAAAATTTTTTTCCCACTGAAACATTAACGTGCTTTTAAAGTAGAAGCTGAGATTCACACCAAAGGATGTGCCTCCGGGACCTGGAGCTTCAAAAAACCGGTATGTGAAGAAACCCAGGATAAAACCCTGAGTGTTGGCAATGCTGCTTGATTTCCTTTTCACTGTTATGCTTCAGTTCAGCTCAGTGGCTTGGGCCCCAGACAAGACATTAGGCTCTTCTAAATAAAGCTTATATACCCATTTGGATTAAAGACTTTCTAATGTAGCCTTGGAGTATAATCCCTCTGATTTGCATCTCAAAGAAACTGAGTTAAAACCAAGTAAGACCCATACACAGGGTGAATGGCATTAATAGGATACATGAACTACTCAAGAGCTCCCATGTGGATTGTGGTGCTTTTGCTGCTTACGTATTGTGCTCTTTTGTGTTTCTGTGGTTTTGGCCAGGCCGGGGAGGCTTGAGGACTTTTTATGTGTGGAGAGCATGGCTGGATCTGCTGTTGTTCGGGACTTGAGTTTTGCACCAGAGGAAGGAGGGATGTTGGAGAGGCGTGTTTGGAAGTCCAGGGTGACAAATGCAGCTGCTGTAATAGCAAAGCGTGACTATTAAAATATTCCAGATTTAAATGAGGCTCAGTACGACACTTGTAATTAGCTCCTAATCAATATTTTTCATGTCGCAAAAAATCCCTTGGTCTTTGCTCAGAAGACACCCAACAGCTCTATCGCTAGAAGTGTTGCAAGCAAGGACTACAGCACACTGACCATGCTTTGGGGGAAGCCTTGTGCTGGGTGGTCCTTATACAGTACAAAGGGGATATTCTTTCTTAATACACATGCATGGCCTGGTTTAACATTAACAGGTGCACTGGATTCGGCAGGTCTTCGTGGAACTATTCTCTAGACTTCTGAGCAAGGGCCTGGGTGCTGATATTCTTGGGATCTCTTCTTGCTAACCCATCACGTTCTGCAATCCTGTGCGAGTCCCATAATTGCTCCATGGCTGAATTAACGTTTCTGACATTTCCTGGTAGAACGCTTTCTCAGAGCATTAGGTGTTGCTCTTTTTGGCTTTAGCCCCGGGTCTTGCTGCGCAGTGCTCTGTGAGCTGGCTGTTTCATCAACTCACTTCACAACAATCTTTGTAGAAGGTGGTATGTGCACTGATAAAGCGTGGAAATTGCTGCTAGTCAGTCTCTCACTTCCAGGAGCAGCCAAATCTGGGGGGGGGGGGTTATTGATAAAAAGAAAAGATGAAGGCAAAAACCCAAGGCAAACAGTAGCTGCCCCTTGAATAGCTGCACTTCAGCTGAAGTGGGTAAGCGATATGAAAGGCGGCTCATCGCACCGGCAGAGCAGATTGGGTTCTTCTTCAGTAAGGACTGGGTCAGGGCTAGGCAATTATCTCTCTCACTTTAATTGTTCAGAAACACCCCTCAATAGCTCAGCCAAGGATAAAAGAACTCCTTCGCTTTCTCTCAAACCAGACAAGCTGGGGAAGAGAACAGATATGAAGTACAACGTAATGCTTAGTTATCATCAAGCTGGGAACAGCGGGGCAGGGAAGTGTGGAGACCCAGCTGTGATGAAGAGGAGCCCCACTTGCATACAAGGGGCTGGACTCTGCTCTTTGAAGCTCCTAGCCCGTTATCCCAGCCCAGCCAGAGGCATTGCTTGTGATTTACACTAGAGAGGAAAATTTGCCCCGCGGCATCCTCTGCCATTTTCCAAAGGCTTTCCCAAATCCCAGCTCCATGAAGGCAGCTCCAGAGGTTTCAGGTGTAATAACCATCCCTTTTTCCGCGGCTCTGGTGGTGGTTTGCTCTCTCTCCCTCTGTCACCTGTGGAGCACAAGTGAGGGAGAGCACCCCCGAGCATCATCTGGGCAAGATCATCTCTTGGCCCAAGTCATCCGGAGGGCACCGGCTTCACCTTGCGACTCCTTACCTCTTGAACCCCTGATTGCATGGGTAATATGATTTGTGCAGACTGCTTGATTTCACCCTGGTATGGCCAGACACTTCATAACCTCTCAGCACCAGAAAGGCAGGGCAACGCGCGCCGGCCTTCCCCAAGCAACCTCCTTCCCCAACCGTTGCTCTCAGTTACCTGGGCAGGGGATGGGGAGAGGCCCATCACCCAGAGGAAGGGCTTGAGTGTTGCCTAAGCTGGGGCTGGAGTTGAGCTCTGTGTCAAGCACTGCTCCCTAAGGTAGGGTTTGCCCTTATTCTCTTGCCTGAAGGATGCACAGACTAGTGAAGCCTACCTTTGCCAGCTCTAACCAAGAACCTGGGGACTTGAGCAAAAGAGAAAGGAATCAGGATTTCCCCCAATCCCCACCCCATCCCCAGCCTTCCTGTCCTTTGCTGGAACCAAGATGTTTTCAGATACGAGGCATCATGGCACAGGGCGGAGATAGCAGACTTATGTGAGCCAGCACTCTCAAGACAGTGTCACTTTATCACCTATAGCAGAAAGAATTGGGGTACTAATAATGCTACCCAGCTCTTATATAGCACCGTTCATCTCCAAGCACTTTATAAAGAAGGACGGCATCATTATCCCCATTTTACAGATAGGGAAACTGAGGCACAGAATAAAAAAGTGACTTGCCCACAGTCACCCAGTAGAGCTAGGAGTGGTAGTAGTCTAGTGCTTTCTAAATGGATCTGTCTTTACAATGAGCCCAACCAAAATCCTGGATCCATACCCTAGATTTAGATGTTACAGCGTAAGCCCATCCCTGATAGATGTCAAATTTTTCTTCTCTGGTTGTCCTTGGCTGACTGTGGTGCTTCTCACAGTCTCGCACACACACAGCACAATTTGTAGCCCACCAACAGGCATCTTTTCTCTAAAGGCAGCCAGTTGCTTTCATATTTTTCCTGAACAAAGGGCAGCAATTACATTTACCCCAAGCTTGCACTCTGCTGCCTGTTCTGAGTTTGCCCAGGGTATGGCACCCTGGGGTCCTGGCTGATGCCTGGGTCTCTTAGGTGCTGTGGCAATACTACTACTACTTCCAGTAATGCCAAGAGAGTACCACTCGAACGGGTATACAACAGAGCAGAGTCTCAGTACTGTCCTTTAACTGAAAAATGCTCTTTTCTCTGCGTTGGGAGACTGCAACGACACGTTATTTAAGACCGGGCAATAGAAGCTAGCTGGAAGTAGACCCCAGAAACTAGAGATCAAAGGATAACTTCACCATCAGCCATTGTCTTAGCAACCAGGACTGGATTAGAGAGCTGTGGAAACATTACAGGACCATTAAAATCCAAATTCATTTCCGAGGCTCTAACCGGCTATCCATAATACAGGATCTGCTCATCTGTGACTCAGCGTGGCACCTGAGCTGGGAGGTTAATGATACAGAGATGTCAGCAACCTTAATTATATTCCCATTTTTCTAGCCTTTGATTAGTTTTAGAGCTGATCTAGTGTCAGAAATTTTGTGTCTAAGCTTTGACAAAAGTGTTTCATTATGGCTTAATAAACGGGCAAAAGGGGAGAGCGTATATAGGTTGTAAAAGCTTTTTTCTATTTAACCTCGCGGAGGCTGCCTACCTCATTCCTCTCTGGTGCATGAATCATTTGACCCGATGTCTGTTTCAGAGCTTAGTAACTGCGCCTTTCCGACGACATGTCTGCAGTACAATTCAGTTGCCTGGAATAATTTCTGCCTACTTGTGGCAAAACCCTAGTCCATGTATTAGGTTCCTAAGTAGATTTAGGGATCTGAAGTACAGGCCTATTCTGCCCCGCTGGGTCTGGAAAAGCCAGTTAACCCAAAAGGTGCAAGGGTCTTCTTCCTGCTCGCGGCTTTTTGCGATTCACTTAAGGGGAAGGCATGTTACAAAAGTAAGCACAGTAGTGTTTTTTTCAGGGAGTCAGAAGGGCAGAATAAAATTGCACTTAAGCATCTCATAGGCGGAATAGAGCCCAACCCTTGCGGTATGCACCTTGTCTCATCACATGGTCCCACCATTTCTCACTAGATAGCAATCTGGGTTTAAACCCGGTCCGTAAGACACCAGGCTGCTGTTCCCAGGGCCAATTCACCATTTATTATTTTTACATCTGCTCATAACCTGCCTCAGGCTAAATAAAGTGGCAAGACCCTTCCCCCAAAGGCCTGAAAATCGAATGCTGAAACATAGGCCGTTCCCCAATGCGATGCCTCCTACGTTCCTCCGTGGTTAAAGTACGTCCTTAGATAAAAACATTAAGAACTGCTGTTTACAGGGTCAGACCCTAGGTCCATCTTGCCCAGTCTCCTGTGTCATGAGAGTGGATGCTAAAGGGGATAGGGACCTGGGTTTCTCCCCCTGTTCCTCTCCCACTTGCAGCTCTCAGCATTTCAGGTCTAGGAAGTTCAGATTCAGAGACCGTGCCTCTGTCTCCCATTCTCAATAGCTGCTGATGTACCTTTCCTCCAAGAATTTGTCCAATCTCTTTTCAAATTGGGTTAAACTGTCTCACCGATGGCAACTCCGAGAATGAATATGGTATATTTTATTCCTACAGCTCTCTACAGAAATGTACCCACTCTTCCCTACGCATTGCATGTCGCTGTTATGTGCCTGATCATTAGAAAACAGCTGTTTGCTTCTGCTCTGCCCCAAATAGACTTAGGCTCAGACCTTCAGAAGGATTTAGGCACCTTTCCCTGTTGATCCCAAAAGTCCCTGCTATTAAATTGTGGTAGTGGATCAAAAACATTGCATATGTATGGATAAATTAATTAGAAAATGCTCCTAAGAAAGTCAAATTACTTAGGCTAGGCACAGACATTCAAAAAGTCCAAGGCAGAATCAGTCTACGGTATGTGGTTTTCTGTAAGCGGCATAGTTTAGATCAGTAGTGAGCAGAATACACACTTGCCCTTTGGTGGTGATGGAGGACTCTTAGACTGGGTTCTGCCATTTTTAAACCGGTCTATGTGTGCTGAACTTCTGTTACAGGTGTAGACTGGTTTCCGAACACTTATACCAGTAAAAGTAATGTCTGTACCTGGCCTCAGTGTCTATATGAGATATTTCTAAAATATCCATCTTGGTAGTAGTTAGGTGCTGGAAATGGCTATCCCTTGTGTGTATGGTGGCACAGAGTAGATGATACCTTTAATTAAGTCAGTAATAGGATGAGGAATAAAACCCAGGAGTCCTGAGTTCGCAGCACCCAAGGGCAGCACTTAGCCAATGTACAAATCTAAGTCAATAGAGCTGGGAGGAGTTATACCAGCTGGGATCTGTCCTCAGTGGCTTTTCTGGAGAAAAGAAATCTTAGAACTACTGGGTAAGTTTGTTTAATTTTTTAAGACAGTATTTTATCATTGTTTAAGAAAAAGAGTAATAAATTACTCCTATAACTGCTGAGCTTGATGGAAAGGATCTCCCTGCCTTCCCTGCCTGTAGGAGCCGGCTGCAAAAAAGTAGGAGTTAGGTCCAGTTGACTCTTAGGATGCGACCGGCTTGCTGCTCATCTCCTTTCTGGACTTTAAATTCTTCCTGGTGATTGCTAAAGCTCAAGGACATCCCTAATGGCTTTGTCCTTGACCTGCGTTCATTTGCAAACGACAGAAGTTTCCAGCACTGGACTGCTTAATGTTTAACTTTTGTGGTCGTTTCTGGAGCCTGATCTATGATATAATTTTGGCTTTATGAAGACAAGCTGCCTCAAAGGAGCTGACGGCAAATTATTTGCAACACGGTTCTCACCCCCTGCTCCTGGCTTTTTAATTGCCATTCAGATTTCCATGAAACGTTCGCAGCAAAAGCTGCAACCACGTGAAACTCGCCCGGCTTGAGGTTTCGTTCCGGCGGAGCTAAGCATGATAGAAACCAGGCCGATAGTAATACAGTCCCTGCCATTATCTTCAGGGGGGTCTCTCTCTGGTGTGGATGGGAGCAAAATTTGACTCAATGTATTGAACAGCCCAGAGGTGAAGAAGGAACAGCATCTGCTTGTAATTAAAAGTCAGAGCTCAGCTGAAAGTGCTCCCACAGGCTGAGATAAGGACCATTCAACACAGTCACCAGGATCAAATCTCTCTCCTCTCTCTCGCTTTACGGATCCATTCAAGGTAGCATTGTTCACCATAGTATCTGCACGCCCAAACACAAGAAAATGGGACAGGCAAGATTTTTGAATCCGAGAGACCGCCCCCGCAACTTGTCTCTGTACTTGTTCAGGTTTTAACTCATGCCTCTATCCAGGAGTGACCAATGCAGGAGAAAATGCCCCTCCATACATCCTTGGAGCTAAATATTATTTACTCAAAGAAACAGCTGGCAAGAGGAGAAATGACCTTCCTCCATCTCTTTTGCTGCCAGAAGCAGCTGGCAAGGCTAGCCACAAGGCTGCCCTGAGGTGGAGGAGACCCGGGAGGACGTATCTGGATGGAGCAGGGACTCCCTGGCAGCACAGATCGTAGCTGCCTCCCCACTAAGAGCAGAATTAAGGATGCTCCCTTCAGAGTCCGAAACACAGCTGGTTCCCATCTACTTCTAGCGGGGGCTCAGGCAATGGGCGTGCAAAGATTGGATGCAGCGCCATGGAGCGCAAGCTAAAAATAGCGTTAATTAGACAGAGAGCCCAAGCCCTTCTTCACACTGTAAATCTCCATTAGCAATTAAACTGAAAGGCCCATAAAAGGCAGTTTACAATGGCCCCACAAGGCAACACAGTGTTGCATTCTTGGCTCCTTCGCAGCCTACAATAAAATCGTCTTTTATGATAGCCTATACTCTGCCCTTGAGATACGAGACAAGGCCCTGGGCTTCCAGAAGAGAGGCTGCAAGGCATTGGATGCACTTTGGTTCGCTGAGAAACAATGCGGGGGTGAGAAAAGGAGGGGCTTTGACAAATCCGAACATTTGTGCTCCCTTTGTTCCCTGGATCCAAGCAGAGCACTGAAGCCCTGCAGATGTGTAGCCCTTGGTAATCTGACACTAAGCAAAAATCCCTCCAATGAGTGCAAAAACAATTTGCAGAGGATAATAATGGTCATTTGGTGAGCAGAGTCACAGGCAGGAAATTATCAGTCTGGTGAGCTGAGTTTTGCAAGGTTCATTCTTAAAACTGTTGCTTTTATTTGTAGTGGTTATGAGCAGATGATCCTGAGCACGCCAGGAATGGGAACAAAGCCATTAGCAGGTATGAGGCCCCTGCTGAAGATCTCCCAGTCCCAAAGTCCCGTGCTAGGACAATAAGTAACGCTCCATGATTGCAACTCATTCTATTTCCGAACGAAGCCACCCACTCTGAAAAAGCACCAACTGGTACCAAAGGCAACAGCCGATCTCCCTAGCAACACAGGTTGCCATGAGCACGTCATCCCGGTGATCCTCTTTGCATTGGTTCCCTGCTGAATACAGAGTCCTGCTTGGAAGTCCATGTCCGGGCCAGCTAAGCCTTTGATGCTGGCATGCTGCTCTCTGAGAGTCGGCTTCTCCCTTGCATAGCCCGGATTTGCCATCGCTTCACCAGAATAACTAATAACCAACAGTAGGAGGGAGTGTGGGAGACAGGACTGTACAACTTTTAGCAAACCATTTGGAGGTTGTGTATCCAGACCTTAGAAACTCTGTGAGCTTCTAGGGAGGAGGTCTCCTCTCCTGTGCCGCCACGTGCCTCCTATGCTGTCCCTTCCAACGGTGTGTTTGGAAATTACCCGTACATGGCAAGCCTCGGTCCAAATTTTCAAAGCCATTAATGGATTGAGTCCCTGCTGTATTAATAAGGGTTGGACTAGATGACCTCCCGGAGGTCCCCTCCAACCCTAACTTTCTGTGACTCTAAAAACTGAGTTTTAATCCATGAGCCATGATGGTGGCTCTTTTGGGACAATGCACATGACAAAGCCCAGGATGAAAAGGATGAGAGCAGGGGATGCAGCAGTCCTGTTATGGGACAAACCTCCCGAGATCAGGCTAAACCAGAATGTGTCCAGCTCCAAGTGCAATGCCCCCTTCTTCCAGCCCTGCTGCCACCATAAGAATGAAACGCCCAACAATGACACTCCCATTCCCCGCAGACAAACCAACACAAACGGGGAGATGAATCATATCTAAAACATCAGTGCAAAAGGAGCCCAAGCTGTTTTCATCTCAAAAAGGGAGAAATACCAGATGGTCCATATCGTCCACGAAAGACCCGGCTATTGCTATCAAGAGCTCCCACATCCTATCATGAGAGGCAACAAGATAAAAACTTCTGAAAGACAGACACAAGTCCTGAGGCTGCAAGACCCTTTGGGAGGAAATGACAGGTTCATTCAGTCAAACTCAGTCTAAAGATGCTCCAGATGACAGTATAACATCACTGGGCTTTTTTTTATTAGTTTATTAGGTCTGATTGTTTTGAACTCCAATTCAACCCTATTCTCTTATATATCTGGTAGTGTCCAAAGTAGTCCGTCTCTCATCTCTGGAACCATTTCTTGGTAACTCGTGCCCTTGCCAGGGCTGCAGTGTTTAGCTGGAGGGTTTTGTATCTTTGGGACAGCCACCTGTCGATTATCGCTTACTTCTATCAATAAAATAAATGTGCTGTGACCTTTGTGGATGCATAAAAGCATAAGGATGTCTATGTGTTTGAAATGAAGTTGATGGTGCCAGACTAGGGAGGTTCAAATAGATTTCCCAGTGAGTTCCTCACTGACACCAACACCCTGGTTTCAGTTTTTCTTGAGGTTAAAATTCAGTTTACTGGTGTCCCTTTACACTGATTTCTTGTTGCTGGGGTTGGGGAGGGGAATGTTTCCATTCTTGCTATGGCCAGTTGTGGGGGCACATTTTTCCCTCAGTGATACTAGTGAAAATCCACAGAGGCTGCCAAAAAACCAGATCAGGCCAGTGGTTGAAGTTGGCTGATACCAGGCACACAAGAGCCCCTATCCCTTCTGGAGCTTTTAGGTGTCTTGTTCTTCACTACAATAACTTTGGATGCATTTGCTATCTATTTAAATGAATGATCTTCCTCACTTTGTTTTTGTTTGTTTTTTTTAAGTCTCAGGATCCATAATCTCCTGGGGCACTGAGTTTCATAGATCAGCACTGTGTGGAAAGCAATCTCCTTTCATTTGTTTTAAATGCACCTGATTCTTCTGGATGCAGGAAACCACCTGCACCTTTGTGTGCACTCATGCCCTCACTCCACATCCTTACTTCACATCCTTACCGCTTTGACTTCACCTCCCCCTCGCCTGCCACGCAGCCTCTTTTGTTTCACTGTGCAGGTTTGAAATAACTTCTCCCATCCCCATCCTTCTCAAGCATAATGCCTCTTCTTCTTCAACTCTAGAAAGTGCAAAACCTCCAACACAGATTTCCTTAACAGCAATGTCTTCCTACCTTCTCTCCCTACCCTGTTCCTATGAATTCTCTTTTTTCCATACTGAAGAAAAAAAGTCTGGGGACTTGATTTGAATGCCTTGCGCCAGTTGACTCTACCACACCTTCCACTCTCCTATGAAATATGAACTTGCATTTCTACCCAGGAGAACTTTCGCAATCTTTTTTCCAATGCCTGAAGAAGGGTGCTTGTGCCTGAAATGTTGCAAGGTTTTTAGATTTTTTATTTTCTTTTTGCCAAAATCTAGTTGGTCTAATAAAAGGTATCACCTCTGCCATGAGTCCTGACTCCTTATGCCAGCTGAATCACCCTGTAACAGTCCAGCAACTAACCCCCATGAAACCTATGAAGCTATTGGTAAAATAAAAGACTTCAGTATCAGGACATGCATTGGAAACGACTCCCCAGTGTTTTGCAAAGTTGTCAGGGTTTGCTAACCAACTAAGTGACATAACTTCTCATGGCAGACAAGAGCATAAGCCAAAATGTCAGCTAAATCTCCCAGCGCCCAGACAGGTCCAAACCCCAAAGCTCTGTTGAATTTCATCATTAGCCACTGTCTCCCTAATGTGCCCAAGCAAATCCCTGGATCCCCATGCCTCTGAACTTGGAGTCTCAAGCCTGATCCAAACTGGGCTCCTTTCTCAATGATAGTGATGTCAGAAACGCGCCCGGGCTCAGCCTTCATCTGGGGAAACAAACATCAGCATTTGATGTAGCCACCTGAAACAAAACCCTCCTGTCCATGAACTGCAGTGCCCACTGGGGCCAGATTCTGCAATGCAATGGGTACATTTGGGTTCAGAGATGAGAGCCCCCCTGTAAGCTTTCAACATTATAACCTGGGGGAGTGGGGGTCTCAGATCCAATTGCTCCTTCACTTCGGTGGACTTGTTAATCAATGAACCAGTTTAACTTTTTTTTTTTTTTTTGCAGACCCCACCAAGCGTCAAAGTGTCATTCGAACCCTGGTTATGCCTGAGGTAAGCCCGGCCCGTCGCATCTCTCGTCCACCGCTGGGAAGCCGGCAGCCACCGTGTAGCATAAACCAGGCTGAAGTTGTCTTCTCCATACATATTAATATACATGGAAAATGATTAGGGAAAGAGCCCCCCGCTCCAAAGACAGGTTAGCTCACCAGCTTGGTAGAAAGAGCGAGGGGTGGGGACCAAACACAAGGCCACCGAGAAATTTAATCTCCCTTTACAAAGAGGCAATGGAGGTAACTAGAAAACTGCTGGGGTTTTTTGCCTTTTGCATGAAAACCGGAGGCCCTAATGCATAGTAAACAGCAGCTTTGTTGGTATCGCTTCCCAGCCCTCTCTGCGCGTCCCTGTCTGACACCAACTCCAACCCCTTTACACCTGGGTGTTTCTCATCTAAACATGCCCAGTTCCCCTCTGCTCTGCACGAGCGCCGTGCCCTTGACTTCTGTGAAGTTAGGTCTCACCTAGGCTGGGCAGCATCAGGCCTCGGCTTTCTCCTTTGTGTTGATTCAGGACGATTCACCTGATGGGCCAGAACCAGTTGGGGCTACACATCGGGCACTCCCTCCAACTCTGAGCACGCTAGGAGCCTCACCAGACTGGGAAACAGCATCAGGATTTTGGGGGGTACATTCTTCGGTTTTCCATAACTATTCTACAAAGACAGGAAAAGAGAGAAAAGGCACTGATGTATGATGAAGTGTTAGCCAAGCCATCGAGTGACTGCACCTGCCCATCCTTTCTATTCCAGTCTCTCCCATCCCGCTCGATGGGCCTTGCTTTGGATTTCCCATGTGCAGCTGCCCCATCTGCCCTCCTACTTCAGGCTTGGACTTCTCCAAAGAACTGATGTAGCTGTAACACCTAGAAAGAAAAAAAAATTTGGAAAGTCCCCTTCGTTCTGCAGCTATCTTTGAAAGCCATCCCTATAGCTCACTCCGGGGAAACTGAGGCTCAGAGAGGGGCAGCATTTTGCCTAGTGACAGAGCAAATCGGCAGCCAAGCTAGGAGTGGAGCCGAGGCCTCCCCACTTCTTTGCCCATCAGTCGTTGTACCCACGTTCTTCCTCCTTGACGCTCCTGCTACTGATCCTATCCAGTAATGAGCCAGGGCCATAACAAGCATTACTCATCCACTTCCAGTACTTACCAGCCCTCAGCTCCTATCAATCCTGCATGACGCATATGTTTACCACCAGTGGGAGGTTTCTTATATATATTTTACTGCAGTAAGTGTCCCTGTTTCTGAGGGCAGAGAAATTATTGCCCGCTGCTTTCACAGTATAATAAAGAGAATGTGTTGTACCCTGCATAAATTTAGCTCCTGATCTGATGAGCAAGGAAATTTTTGCCCTTCTCTGTCCCTTAATTGTATAGATGAGTGCTTGTGTTCATCTGCAGTGGGAGCTGGAGAGGGGAGAAGGGCTCTGCTTAGCGAAAATAATGCATTTGACCACGTGTATATGAATGCATGTGTACACACACGCACACACACACATGCGCGCACGCCCATGCAAACTGAGCTGCCAACAACAAGGCTTTCTAAATCTGCTCAGGAATCCCGTGCTAATCTGCTCAATCACTGTCACAAATATAACTCGGGGACAATAAGTAAACTAACGGGAGTTAAATAAGTTCAGCTTCTTAACCTTTGGACCGATCAATCCACTTTATCTCTTTCCTGGCTCTCTCGCTCGCCCCACCCCCTCGCTCCGGGCCGCCCCTTCTTGCTCTGTTTGTTAATGCCAAAACAGATTGACAGCTGGGCAAACAGAGACAAGGGAGTAGGAGTCATTGGCAAAAGACCCAACCCCTACAGAAATCTCTGTCTGCTTCCCTTTGAATAGTTCGCTTTTACTGGGTGCATGCATGTGCTGCAACAGGGTTTTGTCACAGTAGCCACAGGGCAAGGCGGCCTCCAAGGGGACCTCCGTTCTTGTGACGGCCAGCTCTGGGCCCGTGTTGGGGTGAACAGGCGGGCTTGCAAGGTCTGCGCAAGCTGGGTTTTGTGAAGTTCGGGCAGGATGCGTGCTTGTACCCTTGCAGGTGGCTCAAACCCCAACACCAGGGTCTTTGAAAAGTCTTGCTCTCTCTGCCTCTGTTTCCCCATCAGTAAAACAGGGATGACAATATTTATCCCCCTCCCGGGGGTGGGGTGAGGTGCCCTTAGCAATTATTAGGAAGATACTATGTATTTTAAGCACTGAAGATCTTGTTCATTTTGCTTCCCTTCCTCATAGCTCAGTCGAAGCTAGGCTGAACCACATGCTAGTTTGGTGGCCAGTGGCCACCCCGTGCAATAAGAAATAGGGACTGGGTCTGGGCATCCTCAAGAGGTCTTCTCAATCTCTTCTTCTGTTATCAAGAAGACATGCAAATACTGCAGGGCCAGGAGTATCCTACTGACTTGCTATGTTGTTCGCACTCTGCTATAGGGAGACGGTCTCCTGAGCCATGTTCCTACCTTGCATAAATCCCCACCCCAAAGTGGATCCATCCATCTATGCCAAAAAATTCCTCTGTGCATTTATCAGTTCAGGCCTCTCCAGTGTTGCTGCTCCTAGCAAATTAAAGGATCTGAGAAAACTGGCCACTAAACTTGGGTCTGTTTCCAGAAGCCCATAATATGAAGGTCACCCTCAGAAGCTGATGCTTCCCTTTCTCAAGGCTCGGGAGCCCTATTTGCCTCATGCTGGGAAAGGGAAGGCACGCTCCACCCCCTCCTTTCTCGAGTTTAAGGAAATTAGCAGGTCTGCGAGATTGGAAAAACTGATTTGTTAGAGTGAGTTCAAAGTGGAGGCAGCCTGGAGACATCTGCATACCACATGCCAGTCTTGCTGAAACACCAGCAAATCTATCCAGGCTTGGTACCAAGTTAAGGAGTTAAATCTGCTGCATGCTACTGGGAAAATATCTGATGCTTCTGTTTCTTTAGAGGCAAAAGTATCTTTACTGAAACTAGATCCGGTAAGAAAAGAAAAAACGGAAGAACCAGTTCGTGAAACATCTGGCAATGTGGAAGTTGTTTTCATTTTGGAAGGTTTGAAATCGGCATTGTAATTGTTATGGAAATGCTTTGTCCTCTGGCCACTGCATTTTCACAGTCAAAACGAGATTACCAGGAAACAGAACAGTGAATTTGATCCCAAAAATGATAGACAGACAGATAGATAGATAGATAGATAGATAGATATGCATACATAAATATATATGTATGTATGTATGCATAAATATATATATATATGTATGCATATATATATATATGCAAGGATGTATGTGTATATATATATGTACATACGTGTGTGTGTATACACACACACATACATATATATGCATAGCCAAAGCTAATAATTGTCATGCAAATTAGGCCATTGCAAGCTGCAATGAGTAATACCCCGTTTCAAAAACTTGCTTACTTATCATACAGCTTACATCCTCGCAGAGCGGCAGGGTGGTGGGACAGGGGAATGGCCAGGCAGGGACTCAGTCTGACCCTGCTCTTCTCTGCTTATCTCCTCACACCTCCTGACACCCTTCAAGGGATCTCGTGGCACCCATGGGTGCCCCAGCACCCTGGTCGAGAATCATTGGCTTAGGAGATGCCAATAAGATGGCTGAAAGCTTGTTCCTTGTGTGGGCCCTGGGAGTTTTGGCATTGACCTCAACAGAGCCAAACACGTTTTTGTATCGTTCTCAACTCTGCTATTGGGCAGAAACCTCACAAACTCCCTGCTTGGAGTGGGTTTGCTCCAAAAAAGGAGTGTTTGCCTCTAATTTTAGCAAGTATCAAATCCCCTTAGGGAAATCTAGGAGTTTGCTAGTAATTAAGGTGGAGTTCTTCACTTCTAATGCCTTGGTTAGACTAAGAAAAGAGGTCCACTGCTGGGATGTGTCACCAAACATGGTCCAGTTAACAAGTCTGTAAGGTCTAGCACAGACGGGACACATCTGTAAGGTCTAGCACAGTACTGGCATGTGTACTTCCCTAATCCATTTGAGTGCCCCACTAGATTGTCCCATGATCAGCACAGCATGTGTTCAAGGCAATAGGCCTTAGCTATGTAGCCCAGCTACACCCGGGGGGTGTGCCCAGTCCCCCAATAACAGTGGTGGTGGTCAGGTAGGTGCTGGGGAAGGGGTCAGCTACTAGAGTTGCTTCCTCCCCTCTCTATAGAGCTAGGCCAAAACCAAGTACTTAACGATGTACAATTTATTACAAGAATAAATACAGACACAATATGAAACGGAGAATATTTACAAGGCTTAACATATAATACTATATATAATATTCCACAATTCACATATAATTCCAAATATGAACCAAATAACTTACAACCTAGACAACACAACTAACACATAGGGATATTAACCTATACAACCCAAATAAATTAACAATAACATTTCTTTAAACCTTCACAAATAACAATACCAATATACACATTGAGACATTAAAACACATAAACCACATAACCCCCCTTAAAGAATACCCCTAGCCATATAGCCCTTAACACGACAACCTCAAAATAGGGAGTGCACTCAGCACCTCCCCGAGGGGTTTCCCTGAAGCCGCTCCCCTTTAGGGATGTGGACGCGCCCCTCCTGCAATGGAGGGTGGGGGCGGCAGACCCTCCTCACCCACGTCAGCCTCCCCTGCGGTCCCGCTGTCCCAGCAACTCATGCTTCCTCTCTGGAGAAGTCAAGGCTCATCCCCCAGTGGCCGATCCCACAAGAGCCTCTCCCCAGCAGCACCTTCGGTGCTCCTCGATGGCCCAGCACCCTCTCTCTCTTGTGGGAGCCAAGCCCTTGCAGGCTCCGACCCCCTGGTCTCACACTGGGGGGTCTCCCCTTTCTGGGCCCCGGGGCTCTTTTAGTTAAAAGTGGAGCCGCACTGCGGGGCTCTGGTCACTCGGCCTAGAGCTGGGGCTAAGGTGAGCAGCCACGAGCTGCTTCCAAGGAGGGTCTCCGCACGCCGACCTGTGCACCGGGTGAGGCCCGAGCAGCCACAAGCTACTCCCAGGGTCAGCTCTCCGTGTGCACAGCTGCTTGCCGGGTTTGCAGGCTCGCGCTGCCTTGAGCAGCTCCTAGAGCCCCATTCACGCACGGCTGAAGCTCAAGCAGGGGCCCGAGGACGGCCGCCTCGCTCCTCGCTGCCCTCCTCATCTCCCCCCAGCCCGCTGAGCACGCGCCCCGTTTATGCTCTTCAAGGGCTCCGCCCCCGACATTCTCCGGACCTGGCCAGTGCAGTTCCGATTCAGGTCCAGCTGCTCCTTGCCCCCTCCCTTTGGAAAAGGGCGGGGCATTGCTCCTCTTGTGCTGCCTCCGGATTGGCAGGCAGGCTCCACCAATCAAACAGCAGACCCTCGATCCTGGGATTCAACCCAAGCTCCGAAAAGGTCAGCTCGCTACAGATGACACATCCTAACACACATTTTATCCTAGGCCAGATAGATACTGATTAAAATGCTGTCTGAAAGCAACTTCCAAAATTGTTCATATGCAGATGGCTGTTTGGTGGCCTTTATGGCTGGAAAAAAACCAGGTTAGGGGCCTCTAGGTATAGTAGGGCAGTGGAGGCCCTCCACATATAGTGGAACCAATTTAAGTGCCAATGTCATAAAGAACAACACGGAAATGGGCACAAACTAGTCCCCTTGACATCCTCCACCTAGAGGCTGGGCTTTCAGAGAATGAACTGTTCCCTCATATATGATCTCACAAGGACTGGATGAAAACATGTTGTAGGACAGGTTGAGAAATGACTTATCTGTCCCTTCGCATTCACGTCCTGGACTCTGAATATTCATGAACAAGCAACAGAAGAAAACCTCCCAAAAGACATTCACTGAATAAATTTGCATACCAAAGAAATGCTTGGAAATTGCAATCTGCTCCCAACCTGCAAGGTGTCATTCTCTCGCTTTTATAGAGGGAAGCAGAAGTCAAGTTCAGTTTTAGGATAGACCCAAGATCACACGACAAGGAGGCTCAGATCCAGATCGCCTGACTCTGGATTCTCTGTGTCTTAGATGTATCTCCATAGACACATAAGATGGGATTTTCAAGTGCTCAACCCTCCACTTGCCCAAGTAGACAGCAATTCCCATGGAGATGCTTCTGAACCGGTCCTCCAAAGAACTCAATGTCCAACGTGCTCTGAGCTTGCTAAACTCCTTTGAAAAGATATAGCACCTCCTGCACAACTTTCTATGACTCTCTAGACACCACACCCCCCAGCCCCCTTCCAGTTTTGCAGGGCTGAAGCTGCTTTTGATAAAAGGTACCAAAACTGCAATGACCTTGGAACGCCTGGGAACCGAAAATTCAGACTGCGAGAAAACCAGACAGGGCAACAGACCCAAATCCCCATTTCCTGAAGCGATCTGAACCCTTCGTTGCCTCCAGAGCTGAAGTCTTCCTTTGCCCGGCAGCAGTAGCAGCATCAGCAGTAGACATAGCTGTGGCCATTTCCAAAATGTATTCCATCAGCTGTAATGGGTCTTTCCTCATAAGCTCTGTTTTCATAGTAAATCTTCAGCCTTACATTGCATTACAGAGTTCAGCTGCTGCTAATCCTTAAAAACAATTCATTTCCAACTGCAAAGTGCAATAAAGAAAGAATAATCACTATTAATATTAGTTATTGTTATTGATTTCAGCTTTACAGAATTGATTTTCAGTCTGGGCTGCATTTATGAGTCTGTTTGCTAAAGATGTATATACAGGTCCCACCACTATTTTTAGAAGCTTGGCCCAGCCCTGGACCTCAGACCAAATTGGATCCAGGGCAAAGCAGACAGAGGAAGGTAGGGAAGACAATTCTTTAGGAGAAGATCTTCCTTCCTTCCTCTGCATAGACTCTGTCCCACTTGCCCACTGAGACTTCTCATTTCCCTCCAGATGTTGCATGAACCCCAGTGGGGTTGCCATCCGGAGCCACCGTTTCCTTCCTGTAGCATCAGGAGCAGCTGCCTCATCATCAGACACAAACGATGCCCAAGACCGTGCTTTAAACGGGAATAACAGAGACCTTGTCTAGACTAAGTGAAAAGGCAAGATGACTTGATTGGCCAAAATTGAGTTAAAGGGGTGAAACTGCATCTACCTCTGCACTAAGTGGATTTGATCATGCTAGTCTAGACAAAGCCTAAAGGCAGAATTTTTGCTTGTAAAGAGCCCGAGTCCCCATAGCCGTGGTCCTTTACAGTGGTGCAGGATATAAATGCTGGTGAAGCTGGACCCTCCATTCGCTCACGCGGGTTATGTGTTTAGTCCCAAATGGAATAAATATAAAGGATGTAGTAAACTGCAAGGCAGAGGAGGGAATGGGGTCTGGAGGGTGTATTGTCACCACCGCCTCCAGAGGTTAATGCCTTACGAACGATGCTGAGACCCTCCATCTAAGGACATCTAAGCTCTTTACAGACCTTCTCAGTGGAGCCTAGTGACTCCACGGGGCAGTGATTTCCATCGCAGCAAAGGAAATTCGGAGGCACAAGTGACTTGCTGCGGCCCACACAGGAGTTATCACACAAGGGCTCTTCTCCGGTGCTTTGGGCGGGCGCTTTGTGAGCGCAGAGGACAGACAGATGCGCTTCCTCCGTGACTCTAGGATGCCGCGTACCACGCTGCCACATCAGTAGGATGGAGATAGCCATGTATCCTTCGTCTGTCTGGCCTGATTTAGACTCTCAGTTCCTGGGGTCAGGGAATGGCTCTTTGTGTGGCGGATAGTAAAATAAGGGAGTGATTTTGGCCAGGAGTTTTTGATGTGGTCTCAGTAACAGCAGTAACGGAGATCAGCATCACACGAGGCTGCCCCAGATGGGAGAGGAGAACGGAGCTCAATTCACGGCAGGGGGTCGGACTTGATGATCTGCTCGGGTCCCTTCCGACCCAACCAACTATGAAACTATGAGACAGCCCCTTGAAAGTGTAGTGAGCACAACCAGCCAGACTCCGTTGCCATCTTGCAAACCAATTGCTTCTGCCTCTGTGCCTTATTGAACGGAAATCAGGCACAGCAGCTCTCAGAGGAAGGTTTCCTGAACCTGCAGCCTCACACTTACTTCCCCCTTCCACCTTCCCCTGAAATAAATATAATGCCTCTGACCATGTTATTTTTAGGTTTTGTCTTTTCTGCTTGTGCCTTAAGAACGTGACATTCGACTTCCACCACTGAGACAAAAATAAAATCCAGGCGATTTGACCGATGAACTCCCTTGAAAGGTGCAACGTGGGTTTTTTGCAGCAATATGGTGACTGGCTTGCTTAGAATGACTTCAGCTCAACAACAACTACAGAAGCGACCACCGTCTCATAGAAAATGAGGGTTGAAGGGACCTCAGGAGGTCACATCCAGTCCAACCCCCAGCTCCAAGCAGGACCAGCCCCAACTACATCATCCCAGCCAGGGCTTTGTCAAGCCGGGTCTTGAAAATCTGCAGGCTGGGCCTTAGATACCTCCATATGAGGACTGTGCTGTGATTCTCCTCCCCGAGACCACCATGAGCTACTTATACATGTACACAGAAAAGTATGGAGGCCTGATTTCTTTCTACCATTCCAGTCCTCTGACACCAGGAGGTCTTCCAAATCTGCCATGAGCTGTAGGCTAAGCTAACCCCCACTTACTGCTTTGTGCTTTTTTCCATCTGAAGTTGCCTCTCCTGACTCCATCCAGTGTATGCCATCTCTCAGGACTCAAAATGGGGTTTTGTCATCCTCTTCAAATGGGTGTAGCATGATGAATCTCTTAATATAACCATGCTCTAATTGGTGAGACCCTGACCCACCCAAAGGCCCCACTGAAATCAATGGGGCTCTATGTATGAATAAAGATGTCTTGTGTGAGTAAGGGCTGCAGGATAAGGAACACAGCCAGGTTGAGAGCAGACTGCAATTTCCAAGCATTTCTTTCAGGTTGCAATTTCTAAGCATTTCATTGGTATGCAAAATTATTTTTGCCTCCATTGTTGACTGCCCAGCTCAAGATACCAAAGGATGAATTTTCAGATGGGATGAGTATCTCCATCTCCCAAAGCAGCCAATGCAATGGACCATGACTCGAACTAAGCTCCTAAGAAGGGACTAGTGAGGAGTAAGAATGTGGCTGATTCCCCGTCCCAGACCACTTGGATCTGCTTCCAGATGCATAAGAGTAGGCAGCTACCCTTCTTCTTCTGTGGGGCATCCACATACTCTGGGAAATCTCTGCTGAATGTGTGTGTACATGTACTGGTATGTGAGCCGAGCAGTTGGACTGGGCAAAAAGTTGTGGACCTTTTTTTTTCTTTTTGGAATTTGGGGGGCGAAAACCAGAGGAGCTTCATCAAGTGAAACGTTTCTTCATTTGAAAGTTGCAAAAACACTTAGAAGCAAAAAATTCCATTAAGCTCTCCCCACCCCCATATCATTTAATCATTTGCCAAAGGACGTATTTGGTTTGCAACATGAAATAGTTAATTTTTTTTAATTGACTTCAGATTTGAAATGCAACTTTAAAATATTAAATTCCTCAAAAATGAAATGAAAGGTGTTTTTCGACCCAAAATTTCTTTCTTTCTTTCTTCTTTTTTAACTTTTTGGTCTACCACCAATCTTTTTTTTTTTTAATTTTTCAGACGTGCCAATGGACCCCAGGTGAGTTATCCCTTCTGTCTTATTTTCAATAGCATCTGTCTGCGAATAACACTGTGACTTTTGAAGTCATCCTTTAGTTTCTTTGTATCTGGTGATAAACAGAGTACAGTATAAGGTTAGGGAAACAGAGTGGGGGCAGAGAGATGTAACCAAGACTACAAGTAAATTAAATTAACATGTAATCAAGTCATTATTTTCTGCAGGTTTTATTTAAATACTGGATGGGGCAGAATGCTTCAACTATTGTTTCACATTATTACTGTGCTATAAATGATTTGAGCACAGCACACCAAAGCTTTGTAGTGTGATATGTTTTTATAGTGCCATAAAGTAATTACGCAGCAGACAGCCAGATCTTACAACAGCAACATATTTTATGCTTAAATTATAATTAAATTACAAAGGGCCTTTTCCCCTCAGTGTATGCTGAGAGCCACGATCTCTGCTGGCTGCTGCATGCAAGGAAATGTTTGCACATGGGAAGTGAAGGCTGAGGAGGGAGACAAGCCATTAAAAATGATCCCTCTGATTTTAGGTCTCCAGGTTGCAGCCGTCTTGGTCAAACGGGATCAAAACTCGTGGAAGAGATGATATCTTTTCTTAGACCCACTAGATATTTGCAAATAACTTGTTTTATTTCTTTGCAAGCTCACATTTTAAAAATGTTTCCAAGAAACATCCTTGGCGACTTGCAACAGCAGGGCTCTGAATAGCACAGTTCATTCTCGTGTCTCTGAGCCGGGGAGTCGAACTTGTAGGTGGGTCGTTTCGGGGAAGGAATGCTGTCCCGTGGCGAGTGTAGTAGCCGGCTAGTCAGGATTCCTTGGTTTTCTTGCTTTTTGAGCGTATTGCCCCAGGTAAAATTTTCAAAACCACTTTAGCGCCTGGGGACCCCGAGTCTCCTTTTCAACCGTGAGATTGGCCCTTAGGGAAGTCAACGGGTGCTTTTGAAGTGCAAGGGAGTGCTTAGCACAGGGGATGAAGAGCCAGGACTCTTCTTCGGGTCTATTTTTGGTCCTGCCACTGCCTGGCTGTGTGACCTTTTTTTAAAAACTGCCTTCGCTTCTTTGTGCCTGTTCCCCCCTATGTAGGAAAGGGGTGCAGGGTCAGGCCCTGCCTGAAGAATATTGTGCAGACACTGCCACTCTCAGGATTTCCACAAAGACAGATTAATGCCTCCTCCAAAAGCATCGACATTATTTCTCCGAACTTGTAGTAGAGGTGATATCTTTTATTAGGCCGACTCGATTTTTGCACCCAAAAAAAATAATTGCAAGGGCAATTAATTGTGCAAGGGCACAAGTGCGCTTCTTCAGGCATGGGAGAAAAGATTGTAAAAGCTCTCCTAGGTGGACATGAAAGTTCATAGTTCATATTTTCAACTTTATGTAGCATTATGAGCATGGGCCATTTTAGCTTATGTCAGGTCTTGATATCAAGTTCCTTCTACGTTTCTGCTTTCACCATTTCTCCTGAATGAAATAGCTGTGCAGTTCCAGAATGGAGAACTTGCCTTTCTTTAGGATAAATTCATATAGAGATAGCTGGTGCTTTGCTACAGAAAGGTCATAGAGGCTATTTGTATGACCGAGCTTACGCCAACTCAATATCCTTCCTGCCTTGACATCCTTTTTCAGTCTGAAATCCTTTCTAGAAATGCACAGAGGAAAGACAGAGAGCAATCCCTAGAAATATATGCATTTATTTTGCCCTCCTTTAACGTACACTTCAGTGTCCCATTGTCCAGGGATAATATCTGGCATGCACGCACTGATGGAAAAAATAAATGGCCCTTTAACTGGTTCTACCCCTCTCTGCTCTCCCTGGCTAGTCAAGCAAACAAAACTCGCCTCTAGTTTGTGGGAGAGTTTTGCTGACCCAGACACAGCTGCAAAGGAGAAAAGATTCATTTTCAAGGCATTTTTTTGTGGCTAAGTTGTTTTCTTTCCCTAAATCCTGTTGAGACACACACGTGTACCAAGTCACCGGCACAGAAATGCATGGCGCAGACTGCGCTCTCGTTTATCCTGAGATAAATCCGAAAGCAAGCACCCCATGTTCACTTGGGGTGGTCCTACATGTCTCCCTCTAGACCAGCAGATCTCAATGTTTTTCATCCAGGTCGAGAATCACATCTCTAAGATAACCTGCCATATCTTTTCTCAGTGCTGGCCTCTTATTTCTCCTCTCTTCTATGTAGAATTTGAGCTGCTTGCAGGCAGGACTGTCTCCTGCGTCGTGTTTGTACAGCTCCGAGCACACTGCAGTCCTGATTGTGGTTTGGGCCCTTAGGAGCTACCACAATACAAATTACAGATGGGGGGGTAGTAACAATATTGCTAGACCCCCAAGGAGCAGAAGGCAAGCGCACAGCGCAGCTCTCAGGAAGGCCCTCCTCTGGCTTTTTGGCCTTATCATTATTTCTGACTTCTGCACCAGGAAAGCAAGAAGGCAGCTGTCCAGGCAGCACGTTTGTGAGGGATTCTGCTCAGCTGCGTAAAGTCACTTAGCCTCCAAGCCTCCTGCATGATAGCAGCACTCGAGGCATGTGATCATCTGCCAAGAACGCAGCATCTGGCACATCGCATGGCAACCTATAGATGATAATATGTATTTTTAGTGCACGCTGACGTGATGAGAGCATTGTGGATGAAGTGTAGGGTTGTTGTGTGCTGGCGTGGCATCTCTGAGCCAGAGATGCCAAACAGACTTCCAGACAAAAATGAATTAAGGGAAATCACAACACCCCTGTGAAGTGGGGGCGGGGGATAACCAGCCCTATCTTGCCAGTAGAGGAATCTGATTGTGTATGAAGGTGACTCGCGTGGTGTCCCTTAAGTACCCGCTGGTGCAGAATAAATAATCCACATGAACTTCAGCAAAGTAGAAAGTGGGGTGAGGAATCATTCTTCCAACTTTGAGTCGGCCTAATAAAAGAGATCGGATTTACCTTGTCTGCCTATGTCCTTAGACCAACCTACACCCCCGAGAAATCACCCACCCCGGCGATCTTCAAAAAGCGTCTTGACGCCCATCTTGCTGGGGTCGTCTGACCCCAGTGGTCTTTCCTGCCCAAGTGCAGGGGGGCTGGGCCCCGTGATCTGTGAGGTCCCTTCCAGCCCCTAACAACTATGAAAGCATCGCACTTCTTTCACTTGGGGCACGGAGAGGGTGAGAGCACGCAAGGGTTAAATTCAGTCTTTATAGAGCTGAACTATTCCAAGCCTAAGTGGATCTGGCACTTTGCAGACTGTGCCCAAATCAGAGACACATGCTCCATCTGCCCGTGCGGCCCCTGTGCGCTGTTTGTTTTATTTGTAGGACCTACGGTATCTATTTTCTCGTCACAAAGCCGATTCGAGCGGGGTCCATTTCCTCTGCCTCCCCCCGCCACACACGCTCGCATACATGCACTGGAGGGGCACGTTCTCCGCCGGGCCGCTACAGCTTTGAAAGCTGCATTTGATCTCTGGCTGAAAGGACTCAACCGTGCCCTTCTGAAAGCAACTCCAGATTCTCCCCCAGTCCTGTCGGGTTTTTTTTTTTTCTCTCTCTGAACCCTGCCATGAGTAACTCAACATCAGGAACCTATTCAAGGGAATGCTCTACATTAGCAGAAATCCAATTATTAGCCGCCATCCAACATCTCTCCCTCCCCCCCACCACCTCCAGCCCCCTCCCTCCCAGGCCTTCGCCTGAAAGATGCCATTTATAACACTCAGCAGGTTGGAAGCCATCAGCCATCCAACGGCTCTGGAAATAGCAACTAGAGGCATGTGGAGGGTGCAGTCGTGGGGGCTCTTGAATCGGAGTGTTATTACAAGCACGAGTTAAGTCATTCCCGTGATTTCATTGACAGCAAAGCCCTCTTGGGTAAAGTCCAGTGTTAGATTGTCGCTGAACAAAGGGCAAAGGTATTGCAGAGCAAGGAGGCAGCCAGCAGATAGAAGGGAGGGCAGACAGCGGAGAGGGACGGCCTCCCAAGCACGGGATGACGAAAGGACTTTAGCACGCCAGCCACAAACAGCTTTCCAAACGGGCTTCAAGCGATGCCAACCCTGTGCATAGTCGAGTGGTGGAGTGTATTTCTCTCGGGGGGTATTCCTACGTGTTTCCCTCTACTTATCTGGGTGATCCTGCCACGTCGTTTCTTAACCTCAGCCTCACACTTTCGTTCAATTTAGCATTTCAGCTGCTTGCAGGCAGGACTGTCTCCTGCACCGTGTTTGTACCGCTCCGAGCACGCTGCAGTCCTGATTGTGGCTTGGGCCCTGGCACAATACAAATTACAAATGGGGGACAGTAACAACTGCTAGACCCGCAAGGAGCAGAAGGCTCCTATACTGCGCAGCTCTCAGGAAGGCCCTCCTCTGACTTTTTTGGCCTTATCATTATTTCTGACTTTTGCACCAGGAAAGCAAGAAAGCAGCCATCCTTGCAGCACATTTCTGGGGATTATGGCGCTGCTGAGCTGGTTCAAGTCACAGCCTCCAAGCCTCCTGCATTATAGCAGCACTTGAGGCATGCAATCATCTGCCAAGAACGCAGCACCTATCACACTGCACGGCAACATGTGGATACGTCCTTTAGCTGTGAGCTCTCATGTGACAAGAGCATCGTGGACAGAGGGGGGAGACTTTGCACTGACATGGCATCTCCCAGTCAAGGATCCCAAACAGCCTTCCAGACATGAATTTAGGGAGATCACAATACCCTTGTGAGCTGGGGGTGAGGGATTAAAAAAAAAAAGCCCTATTTTGCAAATGGAGGAATGTGATTGTCCATTAAAGGGACTTGCCTGGTGTCCCCAGTGGTTCAGAATAAATAAGCTAGGAGCTCTGCCTCCCAGTGCCATGCTAGTGCTTTAGTTACACAATCTACTGTATCTACAAGGATTGATTCACTCCCTCGTTTCCATTGTGTTTTCTCCATGTGGCTGTGCAAGCTGCCCACACTCCCGGTTCTCCAAAAGTTCAGCAGCTGAGCAGGGGTAGGGTTGGACCCTGGCCCCAAAGTCATAACTTGATCTGAAATCTGCTGTCCCCTGGCACAACCGTGATGATGCAAGACAGCAGCTCCTACAGAGCAGTGCTGCAAGGAATGGCTCCACTTTGACTCCGAAGGGCGGGTTTGGGATGGGGTGGACTCCTGCCTTGAACTTTGGGCTCTGGATCCTTATTCTCTGCAGCCCTCAGCTCAGCTTCCCTAGCCTGAAGCTCATGGCTGGATACTAAAGGGGACAGAAGATGAGAGCTGTGGGAGGGAAATAGAAATCCTTCACCTGTGGAACTCACCGCCACAAGACATCACTGAGGTCGAGGGCTCACGAGCCGTCTTGAAAAGGTTACTTATGTGGATGGGAGGAGGGAACCACCACAGTTTCATTAGGGAGGCTCCAAATGTGACAAGGATATTGATGCCACAAGCTATTTTTCCTTACAGGGCTCAAGACAAGGTCCGTGACCAGGTCTTCTTGCACTTTTCTTCCACTGCTGCCTCTGCTCTGAATAGGTAATGGCTCCTCCTGACTTCAGTGGATACAAGGGGTGGAGGAATGGCCCCGCACCAAATCAACAGAGGCAAAGCAGGAATGTGATGTCAAAAAGCCTCCTCTGGGCTACCATGCCAGCGCACCCATCTCTTTCCTGGCACTGTGACACATAGCCCTCTCCCACAGCCAAAGGGAGGGTGTTCTTGGTCCCCTCACCGAATCATTAGCACCCACCCCGTTATCCAGGATGCATCCTGGAGGGTGCTGAGGGGAAGGAAAGCTCTGATCTTGGATCTTACAGGTTTTGCAGGTCTTGTTTTAAACCTGACTTGAAGCCAGGCCGGGCCCTGGAGTGCCCCCCCCTTGCAGACCAGTGGGCCCCGGGCCATGAATGTGCCAGTCACCTGAGCCCCTGCATGGGCCGCCTTCCTCTCCTTGGAGCAAGGGCTTAGAGTATCCTGCCCAGCTGGACGGCGGGAATGGATCGGATTAATTCTAACTCAGGGTTTCCAGCAGGGAGCGAGGCTTGTTCACAGCAGCTCCTCTTGGCAGAATTACACTGGGCTCAGCAGGCCCCGCTCTGCACACATAGAAAAGCAGCGATGTTCCCTCCTCCCCTCCCCGTCCAGGTCCAGCTCTCCTGGAGCGGAGTGGCAGGGCTGTCCGACTTCATTACCGTTAGCCACTGCGTCAATCGATAGCAGCCCTCCATGTCACCAGCTGGAAGCTTCGGCCATGCAAGCATCTTAAAACACAAGCTTTCCATGCACAGAGACCCAGTGGAAACCCAGCGGGGCATGGGATGATGGGGGAAGGAGCTGCTGGAAAGCAGGCAGTGCCACAACCTGGGAAGCCTTAAAAATTTTACCAACTGTGCCAGCCACAGTGGCAGCAAAAGCAAACCAAGGGCATGCACGGGACCTGGAAGCCAGTCCCCTATCCTGGCCTCCAGCTCAAGAAAAATCAGCTTTTATTTCCTGGCTAAGTGGTCAGGAGGTGCCTCTTTTGATGATGTCTGCAGGCTGTCTTTGGAGAGTTAAATGCAGGAGACATCTCCTGGCCAAGATGTTCTTTGTGAATAACTACAGACAGTCAAAAAAGTCAATCTTCTCAGGTTAGTCTGGGCTGCGTAGCTTGAACCGATCAGCAAGTGAACAGACATTCACTTTTGATTCTGAAAATTCAGCCACGTGCCTGCGGTGGCTCAGGCCAGAAGCCGGGGGGCGCTAGAGCACACCACCCTGCTCCGCTGGAGTGCACAGCTTGGGCCAAGGCTATCCTGCCTACCCTAGTGGGGATTTGCAGGGCAGGAGCAAAGCATCCTGGGATACTGAGGAACTGTGAGTTAACTTGAATCTAGAGGGGATCTAGGACAGAAGTTCAATAAACCAACCTAACCTAAATCAGTTAAATCTGGTATTACATCCATCCAGGTTTATCTTAAACTGGTTTTGGCCATTTTGAAAGCAGTTTAAGTGCACTGAACCTCTGTTCTGTTACAGCTTTAAACCTGTTCCTGATCACTTAAACTGGTTTATGTGTAACTTCTGTCCCTAGCCCGTGATGGTCTGCAGCAAGGTTGGAAGCCAGGCTTGGGAGAGCAGAGACAGGGCTGAGACCAAAATCTCCTACTGAATAACTGCCTAGGGCAACCAGTGCAAAGCATCCCCAAGCATTTTGTCTCTGGTCCCTGTCATGTGCATAACATTATGTTGGGACCAGTATGTTAGGACAGACGTCCTGTTGCTCCCACACCATGCAAGGCAGAGGAGAGCCTGTGTTACCCGCATCATTGCAGAACAAGTCCCAGCTGTCTGCCACTGAACTGGCTACTTGTCCCTTCCTTTTCTCCTTTCAACACTTCTCTTCCTAGCAGAAGTTACTGCTTGGTATTTTGTTGTACACTGCATTTCAGGCCCTGGCTGCAATTAAACTTAACACCTTCTCTGTGTGTGTGTAAGAGGTGGGTGGAAGTGAGAGAACCATGAGCCAGCTCTTCAGTTGGTATAAATCAGTATATTTTTACTGACGCTCATGATTATTTGTAGAGCCAGTTGACAATTTGCCAACGGAGCAGTTGTTAGAAAATGCTGATTTAACAAAACCGAGCCATTTTGCAGGGTGGTATCGACTTCAGCAAAGTTTTTTGACAGGAAATTATCAAAATGTTTTGTTTCGGCGAGTTTGAAGCATGCCGCTTTGAATTCAGGCTTAGCATCGGCTCGGATGTCGTGTCATGCAGAGTTGAAATGTGGCTGAAAGGGTGAAGTGAACTGTTTCAGAACATTTCAGCTCGAGAAACAGGCTCAGATTTTGACTTTTCTGCCTAAACGAGGACAAAACAAGGTTTCGAAACCTCACCGGTTCCCAGAGGACAGGAATTTACAGTTGTGGAGCGGCTCTAATTATTTGTACCAGCTGGAGAGCTGTCTTACCAAATTGAATGTTAACTACTTCTTCAACCCGTGAGACTGCAGTGGAAGCAGAAATGGCAGTGAAGAGGTCTCTGCAAACCATCCAAAACCACCAGTCACAAGGCACTTAGTGGCCGCAGCAAACCGGCTGAGCTACCAGTTGTCTCCAACTCCTGGATGACTCCTGGCCCGTGCTTTGTAATCACTCCTGATGCTCATAGATAAAGAGGGAGTTGCAGGGCTCTCCGCATCTCCAGCTTCCTTTTCATGAACCCAAAGTGCCTGGGAGAAGGCAGCAAAACCCGGTGGGCCTTTCTCTCTCGGGACAGCTGGATTTACAGTTTCCTCCGGCTGCCGGCACCCCACAGAGAGGTAGTGGGGAAGGATGCTCACACCACTGATTAAATCTGTCAAGAGCAGATCTCTCCACACTGGTCCACCTGAGGACAGACATCCTTGTCATCAGTGGTATTTCCACCCTGCCCAACAAGTCTCCCCAGGGGAGCTGTTCTTCTTCTCTGCTATTTGGATGTAACCAGAGGGCTATCCCGGTGCCAATGAAAAGCTGGGCGTTGACACACAAAGGCAAGACGCAATGGTCGGGTTGGGTGGTGGCAGTCAGTACTTAGGGAAGCTATGGAGGAGACAGCAGCCATTAAAAGCAGAAATGTAGCTCAAGGAAGAGAAGGGTCCTGGGGCATGAAACAAGTGAGTGGCTCAGACAAAAAGCTATTTCTATGCCAATCTTTTGGTGCTTCTCTGAGCTAGCAGGAGCCCTTGGGTCTGTGACCTCTCTTGGGACAGGCTTCACTCTTCTGCTGTGCAAGGAGACAGAAGAGAGCAGCCCTTGCTGACTTAGCTGCCCTGGCCAGTGAGCGAAAGGCATGAAGCCAAGGTCTGAATCTTTTCCCCACCTCTCTCTGCCCACCGGTGCCAGGTCAGGAGTAAATAGGTGGGTAGCTCCTACTTGCCCAAACCCAAAGTCTGGGTATCCTGAGTTGAAGCATAAGGGGGGCTTCTTCCCTTCCATATACAGGCACCACGTCCACCATCCGATCAAGCCCTAAATGGTTATGGAGACCCTGGAGACCTTTGGATGCAAGCGGTGCCCCAGAAGGGCCAGTGTTTTCTTGCCACAAGAAATCAGCAAAATCAAGTTTCACCAGAGCGATCGGTCCCAACTTTCTTTAAAACAGGGGGTGAGTCCAGCCAAGACCTTGGGAGCTAGGGGCCATGTCTCTGTTTCTTTTCAAAGCGGCAGGAGAGTTGCATGTTGAGCAAGCTGGTTTCAAATAAATAACTAAATAAAAGGCGAGCGTGCAGGCATTGGCCCATACTTGTTGCTCAGCCGTAGCAGACATTATGCACACGGCTTCTCCGAAGGGAATGCCCATAGGGTGCCAGACTGTGAAGAAAACCAAGGTCACTTTTGTAGAGATTTCGAAACTGGGAAAAGTCTGCAAAGAAAAAGGGCTTTTGTCTGCACTGACAAAAAAGCAGGGCAGCACTTGGAGATCTAATTCTCCGCTTTATGCCCACTGAATGCTCCAGATTCAAAGAAATAATTCTCCTGATTTATCCCCTCGCAAGTGTAGCCCAAGTAGATCTAACCACCTTTATCCACACACCCAAGCCAACCTGGTTTTGAAACTGGAGCTGGGCCCATTCTTTCCCCAAAAAACCCCCCAAACCCTGGTCAATTATACAAATGGAGACATGACCTTGAGAGGTAGCCAGGATTTTTGTAAAATTGATGGTGCCTCATGGATTGGCTTTGTGCCCCAGTCCCTGCCAAACTCATCTGGAAACAGCCCAGAGTGGTGCAGACAGAAACCACCCAATTTCTCCTTGGCACCTTTTCCCAAGGATTAAAAAAAAGGTGGGGAAATAGCATCTGAAAGGGAAACTGTGGTGAGTCACTCTGGCCTGTCAGCTGGGATGGATCTCACCTTCATCAGAGTCCCACTTCACTTCGACGGTGCGGCTCAACCCCTCACTGAAGGAGACTTGCTGTGAAAAATCAATTTTAGAAATACTCTGTCTTTTTCTCAACAGCCACCAATGACCCTTTTAGGGATCGGTCCCGACAGAAACTCCGGTGAGATGATGGAGACCGGCATCTAATGCAGTGGTTTTCTCAACTTTTATTCATTGGCGGACCCCTAAAAAATTTCAAAAGGAGGTGTGGACTCCTTTGAATTGTAAATGTGGGCATTTCTGTATACTTTTGATGGACCACAGTAATGTTTTGCAGACCCCTTCGACACAGTCTGCAAACCCCAGGGGTCCACAGGCCACAGGTGGAAAACCACGGATCTAACGCACCATGTTCAGCACTAGCGGGGGGTGTGCAATACGCTCTGGTCGTTGAGAAAGTGGTCTGCTTCTAGCAGAAAGCACTGGATTGCTATAAGACTTCAATTCGAGTTCAGGCTTTTCTACTGACCTGCTGTGGGACCATGGGCCAGTCACTCTCTGGGCCTCAGTTTCCCCACCTGTAAAATGCTTTGATACCTAGGGATGAAAAGTGCTATACAAGAGCCAGGTGTTTATAAGCAGGGCTAGTTTTATCACCACATCATTCATTTTTTGGATCCCGACTCGGCACTTAACCGCCTGCAATGTGCTTAATCCTTCTTGGCATCAAGGTATGTGCTTGCAGTTCAGCTTGAAGGGCAGGGCCCTGAAAGGAGCCTAAAGGTGCTAGGCACACAACTCCCACTAAAATATGCCTAGAGATCCTCGGTCCTCTGGTTTCCATTCCAAGTACCCTGCTGAATAAGGGCCTTGGTGAAGACAGCAGTTTCCAAACCAATTCGCAGAAAAAGCCAGGCTCTCCTCCGGCTGCACCAGTACGATTCCTTGGCTCAGGAAGAGTTTTCTGTTGAAGGTACCTCGTTTCCATCTGTGAACCCTTCCTAATTGCAACGAAGCAGTTGTAAGCTAGAGACCATCTGGGGCCGGATCCTAATTAGCTTCAGGTTAAAGGAGCACCACTGACGTTCGTGGAGTTGCTCCTGATTGCACAGGTGTGAGATCAGAATTTGTCCCGAGAGAATGGGAATTCGCCCAGAGATTTTATTACTTCATTATTCTTTAACAGCCCCCATCTTTAAAGAGCATGACAAATAATACAGTGAAAATCCAGGAGTATGTGTTCTGTGCAAAGAAAACAGGCAAGATCGACTTTGAACTGTCACAACAAGAGCGGCTTGCCAGATGTATTCCTGTACTTGAAGCAAAGAGCCAACTGTCCTAGACTTGCTTGGAAAATCATGCTCACTGCTATTTGGCTCCAAGAGAAATCTTGAACGCTGCCAACACTTAATTCAGTCATTTTGCCTCTGAGAATGAGAGCAGCTTAAGTGAGGGATTGAGGGCAAAGGAACAAGGCAGATCTATCCCTTGTAGGGAACTACATTGCAGCACTTGGATCTTAACACCTGGATTAGTATAACGGGCTAGATGAGACCAAGTCCTGTTTTAAAAGGGCTGTCTCCTCCTCTGCTCAGTACACAGTGGGAACATGATGAAATCCCACCTAGATTGTGATCCCATCCTGGGTTTGCAGATAGTTTCACAGTTTCTAGGGTCGGAACGGACCTGAGCAGATCATATTGTCCGACCCCCTGCCATGGCAGGAAAGAGTACTGGGGTCAAACAACCTCAGCGAGGTGTTCATCTAACCTCCTCTTAAACACCCCCAGGGTAGGAGCCTGCACCACTTCTCTTGGAAGCTGGTCCCAGACCCTAGCCGCCCTGACCGTGAAGTCGCGCCTCCTGATGTCTAACCTAAATCTCCCCTCTGCCAGCTTGTGACCGTTATTCCTGGTCACTCCCCACGGTGCTCGGGGGAACAGGGACTCCCCCAATCCCTGCTGGTCCCCCCTGACTAGTCTGTAACAGGCCACAAGATCCCCCCTTGGCCTTCTCTCGTGGAGGCTGAACAGGTTCAGGTCCCGTAGCCTCTCCTCGTAGGGCCTGCCTTGTTGCCCCCGACCATGCGAGTGGCCTCCTCTGGACCCTCTCCATGCTGCCCACATCTCTCTTGAAGTGCGGCCCCCAGAACTGGATGCAGTACTCCAGCTGCGGCCTGACCCGTGCCGCATAGAGGCGGGGGATCACCTCCCTGGCCCTGCTCGAGATGCATCTGTGGATACACGACAAGGTGCGGTTGGCCTTCCTGACCGCGTCCCCACACCGCCGGCCCATGTTCATCTTGGCGTCAATGATGACTCCCAGATCCTTTTCTGCCTCCGTGCTGACGAGAAGGGAGATCCCCAACCTGTAGGTATGGTGCCGGTTGTTCCTCCCCAGGTGCAGCACCTTGCACTTGTCTGTGTTGAAACCCATCCTATTCTCATCCGCCCACCCTTGTAACCTGTCTAGGTCTGATGGTAGCCTATTCCTCCCTTCTAGCATGCCCACGTCCCCCCACATCTTAGTGTCATCAGCAAATTTGAACAGGTGCTTTTTACCCCCTCATCCAAGTCGCTGATGAAGATGTTGAACAGTGCGGGCCCGAGGACCAAGCCCGGGGGACCCCACTGCCCACGTCCCTCCAGGTTGAGAAGGACCCATCCACCACCACCCTCTGGGTGCGGCCCTCCAGCCAGTTGGCAACACATCTGACTGTGCGGGTGTCGACATCCCAGTCCCCCAGTTTCTGAATGAGAACGGGGTGAGAGACAGTATCAAAAGCCTTCCAGAAGTCCAGGAAGACGATGTCCACTGCTCCCCCTGCGTCTAATGATCCAGTGATCTGATCATAGAAGGCCACCAGGTTGGTCTGACAGGACCTGCCACTGATGAACCCGTGTTGGTTGCCCCTAAGCATGCAGTCCCCTGCTGGCCCCTCCTGGACGTGTGCCAGCATAATTTTCTCAAACAGTTTGCCTAGGATCCAGGTAAGACTGACTGGCCTGTAGTTTCCTGGGTCCTCCTTCCTCCCCTTTTTGAAGATGTGGACCACGCTGGCCCTCTTCCAGTCCTCTGGCACCACACCAGAGCACCACGAGTGCTCATAAAGCCGTGCCAGGGGACTTGCAATGACCTCGGCCAGTTCCTTTAGGACTCTAGGGTGGAGATCATCCCGGCCAGCTGACTTGAACACGTCCAGCCCCTCCAGAAGCCCCCTAACTAGTTCCACGCTAACCTTTGGCCCAGGTGTGCCTCCCCCGGGGCCCGAGGGGGCCCGGCAGGGAGGTGGCTGTTCTGGTCCCTACTTAGGAAGACGGAGGCAAAGAAGTCGTTAAACATGTTGGCTTTGCCGTCTGGTGAGATGACCAAATTTCCCAACACGTCCTGCAAGGGCCCCACGTTACCCGGGACCTTCTTTTTGCCCTCTATGTATTTAAAAAAGGACTTCTTATTGTGCTTGATCTGGGAAGCTAGCCCCAGTTCCATCTCTGCCTTGGCCTTCCTGACTGCCCCCCTACATCCCCGAGCAACTACAGAATAGTCCTCCCTGGTGATGACCCCTTCTTTCCATTGGGTGTGAGCCTCCTTTTTAGAAAGGAGACATTCCCGGATGCTTTCGGTGAGCCACGGAGGCTTGTGTGCTCTCCTGCTCCCTTTGATCCTCGTTGGGATTACCTTCCTTTGGGCTTGAAGGATCATCTCCTTAAGGAGCAACCACTCTCCTTGGACACCTGGCTCCCCTCCCCCCCGGGACCTCTCTGGGGTGGAGAGGACAACCGTTTTGCAAGAGGGTCCTTCACCGCGACTGCTTTCGCTGCACAGCCTCTCTGCAGTTCTCCCCGCTCCCACCTCGCTTGCAGAAGCGAGCAACACTTGGCAGCTCACAAGCTCGTCCCTCCAAGCCAAACACCATCGCCTCTGGATGTCCAGGTAACTCTAACAGCCAGTTCAGTCTGAGTGTGTGACAGGTCTGGCTAACCCATCTGGCTGTGAGCATTTTTGAAGTTAAACTTACCTAAGTAGTTACAAGGTGGGGAGAAAAATGTCTTGATTTCAAATTAATTTTCCATAGTGGCATTTTAAACCATTGACATTTACCACGTGATTATTTTGAACATCAAAACATTTCCGGCAACGCATGTTTTCATCGAGGTGTGAGTTGGGCATCTAAATACCTTTAACAAAATCTTCCGTGTTTCAAGGGTGCGGGTTGTAGCCACGTCGGTCTAAGGACATCAGCAGACAAGGTTCTTTTGGTAAATCTGATATCTTTTATTAGACCCACTCAAATACATTTTAACTGACTGGCTTTCTTGCACACAGACTGGCCTCTGGCTGCGTTACTGCTCCATCCAGGAAGAGCACAAACCATCTGCAGATGCATCCTCAGCCCGACAAAGGGTGTTTGTGCCCGAAAGCTTGCAAAGAAGAATTTTTCCAACTAGTTGTGTTGGGCTAATCAAAGATATCAGATTTACCCAAAGAACCCTGTCCGCCTTTACAAAATCTAGCACCCAATTTTTTTTTGTTTAGTTTCCTTTTAAATCCATGGCAAATTTTCCAAACACAAAGTATGTCTGCATCATAGGCTGAAGTGTGGTAACAGCATGAGCAGGAGGGCCTGAGCTAGGCCAGGCACCCACAGCAGCGTGGGCACCGCAGCAAAAAGCATCAGCGGAGGCGGTACAAGCCAGGCAATGGCCTGGATATAAGCGCATGGTCAGCTAGCCTGCAGTGAAGTCTGGACTGCTCTTGGTATCCAGCCAGCTACATTAAGGGTAGTGCAGGCATGCTACTTGTGTGGCTGTCCCACTTCAAGCTGAATATAGGTATTATACAGAGAGCTGGGATGTAGGATGTCCATTCATGTGCTGTCTACTCTAGCGCAACTTGAGCTAGGCTTTGTATGAAGATGAAATGAATGAACAGTGTCTAATGGATTTAATTGATGTGCTATTCTTATTGAATCCAACAAATCCATAAATTACAGGTAGCCCAAATGTATAACTATACCTTACTAGAACTGCTCTGATTTTTATTGTCACAGGGTCTATCAGAAAATATAATTTCAGCAGAACAATTTTCATAGATTTCATAGATATTAGGGCTGGAGGGGACCTTGTGAGATCATTGGGTCCAGCTAGTGGAAAAAAACCCTCCAAAATATAAATCCTTTCATTTGGGAAGGATTTGCCAGAATATATATATATATTCATTTCAAAACTGATTTTTTTTTTTGGTCTCAAAATATTTTCTGGGGTTTCTAATTTGTACATTACTTTACATTGTTTCATAACATATCAGAAGCAGCACATAGTATATATATATGTCACATCCTATCAAGTCAAACCATCATTTTATATGACATGTCATAATAAAATCTTATCAGTGGAAGTTTCCGTGATTCTATTTTATTTTATTTTATTTTGTTTTATTTTATTTAGATAAATTAAGAGCAGCTGCCAGCTGGTGTAGATTGAAATGCCTTATCTTAATTTCTCGATCAATGTGTTTCCTGTTTGTCTTGTAATGAAACAATTTGACTTTGTGACAGGAAGTTTCAAATTGGAATGAACTCAAATGTCGAAAAGTTGAAATTTCGTACAAAACAGGAATTCCAAGTTTCAGCCTATTCAGTTCATAAGCCCATCTGCCGACGTACCTATAACCCTCTGTAATGTGTACTGCTCCTCTCTGCAACATCTTTTTTAATTCTGTTAACCATTTATTAAACCTTTACAAGATGCCATTTAATGTATTTTGATTTAAAATGTGACCCAAAGACCTGTCAACAGGGCTTTTTAATGATTTCCCAGAATCCTGCACCTCTTGTTCTATTTGCTGGCATGTGGTCCATGTACTTGCAACAAAATTAAAATAATATAACATAAAATGTGACCAAACATAGCATGATGGCAACTCCTTTGATATAATTTTGCATTGGTACAAATCCCTGCCGTGGTCTGTGTTGATATGAACTGATGCCCTGCTCAAGCGATAGAGACTGACATTTTTAGCAGTGGAAGTCCCTGCTTCCACGACTCTGTGTTGAGCAAAATGGCAGCTGCCATATCAACACTTCCATTTTTTTCTACGTGCTTTAAGATGCATTCATGCACGTCTTTGATTAGTGCGGTGCATGCAGAACACAAATGTCTGTGGCCAGTTGTGTTCACACTAGAGCTTGCCATTGGGTTAGTTAGCAGCTGTGAAAACAGGGCAAAACCTTCAAGTGTGGAGAAACCACTGTGAAAGGGGAGGTGAGAAGAGACATGTCCATAGCGAAGGAAGAAAATAGATGTGGGAACAGGAGGATCTGAGGGCAAAATGGGCTGTGTACAAGCAGCATAGGATCACAGAAAACGAGGGTTGAAGGGACCCTGGGAGGTCACATCCAGTCCAACCCCCTGCTCCAAGCAGGACCAGCCCCAACTACATCATCCCAGCCAAGGCTTTGTCTACCCGGGTCTTAACAACCACCAAGTCCCAGCGTTCCTCGTGAAGGATGGGTCTGTTAACGAAAAGACAAGACGCTGAATGGGGGCAAGGCGCCAGGTTACAATCCTCACGCTAATGCGCGAGGTGCTAACCGTAGTAATAGCTCCCTCGCTGATACTGCGAGCTGCAGTGAAAGGCTTATGAGGCCAATAGGGTGTTGCTAATGGAGGTGCCGTTGGGATGCTGCTCTGTGCATGTGGTGTGGGACTATTGTCTGGTACTGGTTCTGGTAGCTCAGTTCAGCCTGAGCAGACCCGGGGTGAAGATTGATGCAGCAGTCGCATCCAATCGCTTGGGGAAGCAGTTAACATAATGGAAAACTCCTGCTCTCCATGGCCAATTGTAATTCAATTGTAAAAATCTGCTCCAGGTGGCAACTTGGCATCTGCTTTCATTTCCCCCCCCTGCGCTGAGATATTGCAGGGAACTTGAAAGAGTGGCTAATTTTGCAAACCAAGGGCCAGATTCTCAGCTGATGGCAATCAGCCGCTGATAGATACCAGCTGGGGACCTGGTCCAGACGGGAGAGGAAAATGCAGGGCTCGATCCATAGCAAAGGCAACACCAAGGAGCTCCATCACGTTCATGGGAGCTCTGGCAATTGATACCAAAGAGGAATGAAGTGGAGTCCAAGTCTTTGCAGCAAAGGGACTTTGAGTGATGTTACTGACCTCCCAAACAGCTCATCGGAGCATGGACCACTACCCTCCAAAAAAAAGCAGTTAGAGGACCAGGCCTGGAATTGGTTCATTAGTGCAGCTCTGGGATAGGTCTGGGTTTGGGCAGGACTGGAAGCATCATGAAGGCAGGTTTTTGCAATCCCATTTGAGTATCATAGTTTATAGTTTCATAGTTTCATATCCTCAGCTTACACAGAGGGAGCTGGCATCCCCAGGGCCACCTACTCCTGGAAGAGCCCAGGATCGGGACACACAGCCAGCCTAACGCTCCCATAGCTCTCAAGCCCCATCAGCTGTCACTTGTGTGCTGCAGGTCTCAGAGGCACGGCACGGACCCTCACCTGAGAGCTGAATGCCACTGACCTGAGTGCCTCAAGCACACCTCCGGTCACCACCACTTGAGATGATGCTAACGCTGCTGCAAGGACTGCCCAGAGTCCCTGGCCCAGACAAGCACTCTCCGCCGCGCCGTGAGAGGCATCCAGCGCACCCGGCTCAGAACATGTGCAGGATTCCTGTCCCTGGCTACAGCCCCTTTAAGCAGCAGACCAGAGGTCTAATGTCTTGTTATCTTTCTGGTATTCGGAAATATGTAGGCCTGGCCGCAAGCGGTCTGAGGAATTCACTCATCGAGTGCTAATTCCTTCTCTCCCCAGAATAAGCACGAGATTGCTTTCCTCACTCTGTGCTCTGGTAGGGCCCATGCAGTGTCAGCACATCCTCACACGCAGCACAAGGGCCTGGAGCCAGGTCTCTGACCCAGACGCCTTCTTCTGAGCTTGCTTACGCCAAAATGTGGTGACAAAGGACCCCTCCTGGGCTCCACTTCTCTGCTTGCTTACACAAGAGCAATTCCTGAAAATACGTCTTATTTACAGGAGGCTGGTCTCCGTCGCCCCACTTCTGCCTCCAGGAACTCACAGCACTGCGCAGCATGTGGGAAACTCCCACGCTTTAGCTCCAACGTTGCACCTGTTTTACGTTGCAGCAGATGCCTAAGCAAGATGCAGGGGCAGCAATGAATTTGGCTCATCAGGCCTGATCTTCAGCTGATGCAAATCAGCTAAGCTCTGCAGCTATCAGCTACACCAGTTTGTACAGCTGGAGGATATGGCTGAGCGTTTCCCATAGCGTTATGTCTGATCTATGCTGCCAGTGAGATAGGACAATCATAGGCTAGGTAGAGACATTCAAGAAGCCTGAGGTGGAATCGATATAAGTTATGCAGTTTTCTGTAAGTGGCTTAGTTTAGATGGGGAGCGATCTGCAACACATTTGCCCTTTGGTGGCGGGGCAAATCTTAAATCTTAGTTTTGCCATTTTAAAACCAGTTGTGTGTGCCGATTTTCTTTTCTGTTATGAGTATAGGCCAGTTTCCAATCACTTATCCCAGTAAATGTGAAATGTCTGTACCTGGCCATAATTTAGGAGCAGATGCAAAGAGAAGCCCTCGTCTTTTGATACATTTCTTGGCACATGAACTTGAATCATGATTTGCAAACACTGGTTTCCCCTGATTATCTTCCAGGAGGTTCAAAATGTTTAAGGGCAATATCACTGCTGCCACCAGAAGTGTAGGGAGCCCAGGGCTGAGCCCAGCATGTGGTTTCTTGGTGCTTCCTGTAGGAGACTAGACCTGGCAGATTTGGCTAGTATATGGTTAGATCCGCTCAGCAAAAGAAATTGGTGCTGTTTCCCTAAAAAGGAGGTGATCATTCAGAAAATGACCAGTGGCCTAGAAAGGGGAGACCAGGAGTGCTGATTCTCCCTATCCCATATTACAAGGACGGGAAGATATTCAAGGGATTTGGCAGGCAGTAATTCCAGTCCCTATACAAGAAAAACTGCTGCCCAAAAGGTACAGCCTGCCCCCACGTTAGAGGATTCAAAGAGGGACTGGGTGTGTAGATGGGCGAGAAGAAAACCCAGGAGTACAGTCATAAATACTAAAAACAAGAGCTTGGTACAGCCCCATAATTTGGGGGTTAAACCAGCCTCAAAACCTCTCTAGTAAATAGAGACTTTCCCACGGGACAAAATTTGCATCACAGCTGCCAGGTGCAGAGTTGCCTGCACTTTCCTCTGAAGCATCTTGCTGCTCTGGGAGATGAGACCTCAGGTTAGATGGCCCGTGGGCCCGATTCACAATCGCTGCGTTCCCGTCGGTGAAGCAAACTAGCACGTGCAGTCTCTGTGTGCAGACGAGATCGGTGGAGGATGGGGCTCGGTGGAGGATGGTTATTAAGCCGTTGACAGAGCGCTGCTCCCCACTGAGCAGCTATCGCCGAAGGCAGCGTCCACCGCGCAGGGTGTTCCCGACAGCATCTCTCGTCAGCCAGGCGCCGCGTATCAGGAAGCCCTCAACCGGGCAGAGACCTCCCCCTTTGCCTTACTAACATATTTCACGATGTGCCCAACAGTGGCATGTTTGATTAGGCAGGCGGTGCCGGTTTACAAGGGAAGGCAAAGACAGGTGCTCTGGGGAATAACTTCCCCCAAACGGTGGATTCTCTGCAGGGCGATAAATGCAAGCAGAAGTGTAATTCAGGTAGCCTGATTGCTGCTATGACACTTATCTTTATGAATAGGTAGAGGGCAGGCTGTCCTCTGGAAGCGACAACAAGCTGTACACACACCCACGCGTGTCTGGGGAGGCACCCGGCGGGCTGCACAACAGGGGTGGGAAGGGGAGGTTTTGCTCCATGATTCCTGGCCTGTCATGAAAGATGCTGTTTGATCAAAGAAGTCGGGAGACAACAGAGGGAACCCGAAGCCCGTCCTTGCAACCTAAAGGCAAGCACTTAATCTGTACAAATGCGAATGGCTAGATTCAGGGGTGAAAAGCCCACAGCTCCAGCTGAAGTTTTTAAGGTGTTTCCTGCAAGAGACCTCTCACTCCCCAAACTATGCCTTGGAGCATTTCTCCTAAGGATATTCATGTTCACAGTAGACTTCACTCAGGCTTTTATTCAAGCATTGGCTCTTGACCCCTGCTCCAGCGGTACACACAGCCCCTAACCTGAGATCTGGAGTACGTTCAGTCAAGACAAGTTGGCCTAGCACAGGGATGAAGGTCACCATTTCTATGCCAAATGGTAACCTTCTCATTTTGCAGGGAAGATACAGGCTAAGTCACTCAAATACTGATGGTCCTCCAATGACTTCCCACAGTTCCCCCACCTCTGCCCAAAAAACATAGGGAGGAGGGGAAAAAAATGAAAAAGAGGGGCTCTTTTTACAGCAGAAGGAACTACGGCTGCTAAAATTCTCCGTACCATGTTCATCGACACAGAGCATTAGCAAGGACACGTGACTCAGGCAGGGCTGATCTGTAAAAGGTCAATAGAAATCAGTGTCAAGTTGTCACTCACAGCCTTTGGGGCTGTGTCAGGAGCTACGAGAGAGCAAAGCATGGGCTTGAAGGAGGGTTTAGTAAAAGCGCCCCTCGCCTGGCCGCCCACAGACTGCCGGGCTCTGCAGATCAACGTACTGGGGCAGAGCTTCGATGTGCAGAAATCAGCCTCGCTCTGCCGACTTCAGTGAAACTCTCCTGATTTGCATTGAGTAAGGAATCGGTGCAAGAGTCAGGGCACCTGCTCATGCATTCATAGCTGGATTATGAGGCTCCAGATCTCACTGAGGGCCCACAGCAGCTCACAAGAGGACTTGACCACCAGCTTGCAGGCCTTATTCCTGATCCCTTGCACTCTCAGAAGGGTGCTGGAGTTCATCGTGGGCTTGGTGAGAGATCTCTGCAACCTGCACGATGCTGGTTGTTCCCAAGCATCATGAAAATAGGTGGGAAGGGCCTGTCCTACAGCCCAACCCTACAACATGCAGCAGAACAGTACTACCCCACTAGCTCCTGTCAGCACAGGACGGTGTGGCAGCACCCTGTAACCCTCTGGATTATGCAATGAAAGGTGTGTCTGTGAATCATTAGATTCATTAGCATCAATCTGGACAGCCTGGGTGGCAATAGCAATAACGTAGCAGCATAGGTATCGCCGAAAGCTATGCAAGCCACTGGGGACGTGGGGATGCACTCATTTGTTAGTCTGCAGTGCCTCTGCATCTACCCTCCTCCGGTGACTCGCACTAGCTAAATTAAAGGTAGTGGGGATAAGACTGCACAGGGCGCCATCACAGCACCCATTGCCGCTTAGACTGCTCTCCAGAGATGCCTTGCTTTGGACTCAGACCATGCCAAGTGCATGTGCACAGCAGGAAGCAAGGCCTTTTTATTCCCCCATGTTTCAGGATTTGCAAATCTATGTAATGCTTCTGTTGTCCAGAGCGCTGGAGACCAGGGAGCAACCTTTAGAAAACACTTAAAAATTGCCCAGTTGCTGGAGAGCAGGCAGGGCTGGACAGACTCTATCCAAGAGTAGCATTTTCCTGCGCTGTTCAGGAGGCACACTTGAGACACAGCCAGCTGGGAGGCTGGAGACAACCAAAACAGCTGGAGAGCCAAAGCAGCTGCCTTGGAGCGGTGGAGTTGCTCAGAACTGGTGAACAGTCGTTGGAGGAGAAAAGCCCCCGTGATCCAAGATCTGCGTGTGCAGGGAAGAGCCGTCACGCTCGCCACGCCGCTGGAAGATCTCAAAGCACTTGACAACGGAGGGGAAGCTGTAACCCCATCCAGCTGGCAGGCGGGGAAACTGAGGCACAGCCTGGCAAAGCAACCCAAAAAACCAAAATCAGTTTGGGAATAGATCCAATTCAGCCAGTACCTCACATGCTTCATAAACACGACGCTGACACCCGTGTGCCTAAATCAACAACGTTGGCAGCTGGAGTTTGCTCCCTAGGGAGCTTTGCTCTGATTGAAAAATCTAGTTTTCAATCAGACCTGAGGACACATTGTGTCAAGAGCCTTGTATGGCCCTTCCTGTCTCTAGCCCCTCCGTTTCGTGGGCGAGTTTTCCTTTGATGCTGAGCTCCAGAAAGGCAGCCAAGTGGACAAGCGAGAGGGCAGTGTGTCCTTCAGGCCAGGAGCCAGGAGGGTGGTGGGAATGGACAGAGAAGAGCCTTTTCTTTAAGAATGAAGAGGACATGAGACAAAATGTTCTTGCTCAACGCTGTAAACAACCCTAAAGTGTTTTGAAAGACTCTGTCAATATAAATTACCAAGAAACAAGATGCAGGAATTGCAAAAGGAGGACCCAGCTGGCGAAAGGCTGCTTTCAGCATGCCTCGCTGCCGCCTGCCTCAGCCTCTCAGTGGGGCTGGCATAGCACTTCCTGCCCCTCGCACGCTCCTCTCCTATTCTTCTCTCTCTTTCCCGGCCCCGCTCAAGTGTGCTGTGCGAAAGGCATGCACAGAAATACCCTCCCATCGCCAGCCTCTCCGGCCTTGTCTGCAGAGGGAAACGTGCCAGCAGAGCTTCATAGATATAATTGCAGCTCTGCTGCTCTGACGCCCTATGGGAACGCTCTCCGTAGGGCTTTCAGCTGGGTCTGGCTGTCAGCTTCACATTTTGGGGACAGCTCTATCAGTCGGGGTGATGAAAAGGTATGCTCCCTGCCTGACAGATGCCCCCGGGATAGCTGCAGTTCTAGCAGCAACTCTGTGTTTTTATCTCGTTTCGCTCCTAGGGGTGGCCTTACTCTGCTGGTGCAAAGCAGGCGGGCTGCATCCACGCACCGATAGCAATGTATTCCTACAGCACCCCTGGTGCACACGGATCCTCGGAGAGTCTTTTTTTTCAGCGTAGCGTAAAGCTATTGTCATGAAACAAAGTTAAAAACTACCATGTGTATCCAGGCGGTGAATGTGCTCGCAGAGAGTCCTGCCAGCATCTCTGGAGCAGTATGATGATACCCATACAGGTGTTCACATGAGCTGATCGTCTCGGCCTCCATGCCATGCCCAGGACCACTGCATGAAGGAGTGCACCTGGCACAAGGCAAATTCCTGGCAATGATGCTGTGTTGCCATCTCAGGGCAGCTCTGAGAGCTTGTCTGGTGCTGGTTGGCATACACTCAAGGCCTCCTTATAGAGATGATGTTTCCCCATTGCTAGGATTCAGCAGGCACTGACTGAAAGCAAGTGGGCCGGGGTGCTCTACGGCTCTGGAGGGAGCTGAGCTCATCATTATCTCCTCCTTTAACAGTCTGGTTCACAAGGGCAGCTATGTGGAGTATTGGCTGCCTAGGGTGGACAAGACTTTATTTTCCTCCCACATGGGTTCAATGCATGCAACCCCCACCCAAAAGCCACATCCTACCCAAGTTTCTAACCCCACTATCATTTGTCTGCTCTATAATATGGTTTTAGGAACAAGGGAATCCCAATCCTGGGGCTCCCAGGCAACTTTGCTTTTTGGTGGCTGCATTGCATTCAGTTCAAAATCAGTGTAACTCCCTCCAAGTCAGCAAAGGGACTTGTGGTTTAGACCATACAACAGATAAGAAGCAGGCCTGTAGCTCTAGGGAGGAGCCTGGGGAAAAGTTTGAGCCCAGGCTGGATCCAAAGTGTGAAGTTTTAAGACCTGGTTGAAAGTCCAATGAAGTGAATGGAAAGTCTCCAATTGATTTCAGCGGGCTCCAGGTCAGAGCCTTCGAGCAGATGTTTGGAACAGCGTCCACTTACTTCGGCTCTTGTCTCTTGCTGAGTTTCTGTGGGAATTGCTTAATTCGTGCCTATTTCTGTAAGCTCAGCTGAATATATTACCAAACCCTTCTGAGTACAAAATGCATGGGAGGCCCTCATCCACCGTCCACGGACATCACTGGAAATGCTTCCATTAGCTGCGCTGGGCTTTACATCAGGCCCTGGGGAAACAAATTAAGAGAAATGATTTGGCAAAGAAAGAGATCAGGGATGATGTGCGTAGAAAAATGGTAGACGGGATATTCTTGTGCAAAGGGACCTCGCCTAATTCTTTCCTGCTACAACTCCATGGAAGTCACACTCAAGGGAAATCCGGGCAGAAAACCTGCAAGGGGAAGCTTCATGCTAAGCAGAGAGACAGCTTGCACAACATGGGCCTTTCATTGTGCTTTGTGCTCGACCTGAAAAGAAGGAGGTTCCCCACTACCCTTCTCCCTGAAGGTGTCCAGAGAGCTTAACCAGCTAGATAAACATGCAGAAAGTGCTTCGTCCACCACTAAAATGCAAACAAGTCTGGGGTGGAAATGAGCTGAGCTACAGGATAATATTTTTCTTAGATGTTAGCCTGATAGGACACTGGAACAGAAATGCATTGGAAGAAAGAATTAGTTGTTTCTGGTCAGCATTTAGGATGGGCTCTTTTATTTCAACTTGTGTCCTAGGAACAGGACCCCTTTTATTGTCATCTCCAGGTATAAAGCATCATGGGGAATTATTGTTCTCCTAACAATAATGTCATAGATGTCTTTCAGAGTCGTGTCTAGTCCCATAAGCCACTGAAACCAGGCTATTTATGCTAGGATCTGGGCAGTAACATCATCCCGCCCTCCGCCAATCCAAGGGTGATAAATCAAGCCACCCTGGGATAGACACAAGGAGTGAAGAGGGCTCTGCGGCCGCCAGATGCACAGCCATCCTCTCCCCCGGCAAACTTGGTCATCCCTCGACGTTAAAAATACCTTTCAAGGAGACAGGCTGGGATCCCAGAATAGATCCCAGTGCTCTGGCCTAAGTCCAAGTGGGGGGAAGGGGAAGCCACCCATCCATTTTTGCTTCGAATGGGATACTCATCACTATCCCTGGAGCAGCATGGAGAAGGCAGCGCTCTGCCATTCGCCCGGGAGGTGCATCTCAGCTGACGGCTCTCCCTGTCAGCATTCAGAAATATGACACTATGGACTGTTCAAAACAGCAGAACTAACAAGCCAGCAAATCAGGCTGTTGCCAACTCATCCTCCCCCCTCTCTGTCTGGTTCAATAACAGCGGATGGAGGGCAGGGGGGGAAGGCTCCGGGAACTGCTGAATGGCTCAATAACCAGGAGCCAAAAAAATTCAAAACCACACGTCTAAATTAATTCATCCCAATGCATCCGCAGACAGCAAGGGGGGGCGGGAAGGGAAAGAGAAGAGGGAGAAATGACCTGGCCTCTTTTCAAGCCTATTCTAAAATGGTGAAAGATTTTGGCATTGCGGACGAAACCCTTTTACAGCAATCACTGTATCTTCTCCAGGTGAGAGGGAAGTGGTGGGATGGTCATGGCAGGGAAAATAAGTGGAAGCAAAAGATTTCAAAAGGCTTTTGTGCAGGGCCGAGCAGCAAAAGGATGGGCTCAAAATTAGTCCCAGGTAATGGCAGGATGATCAGGGAGGGGGAACAGGATGGCTGGGTATGCTATGCAGTACAAGCAGATAGGTGCTGGCCTTGGCTTAGCACGCTGGGTCCCATTGGTGGCTCTCACACCGATCTTGACTTCTGTTTCCCCTTCTGTGACTTGCTTATTTAGACTATAAATTAATTCTTCAAGGCAGGAACGCCCTTATGTCAGGACTGGACAGCACCTTGTACCAAGGGGTCCCAATTTCAGCTGAGCCCTCTGCAGGCCACCGTACGGAGAAGATGGAAGTTATATAGCAACTCCCAACAACGAACATCGAGCCATGCTAAAGAACCAATTTTTTCGATGGGACATCACAGCTGGATAGGGTTTTGTTTTATCTTGCTTTCCCCCCTCAATTTTCCCCATTTTTGACCAGTTCTTGCAGTCACTGAGTTTGGGTACCTCTCATTAGAGGGAAGTCTCCGAAGCGCTGAGTACTCACAACCCCAGCTGAGGTCTGTGCTTTGTACCTCTGACACTTAAGACCCTCTGCAAGGATTTTAAACTCAGTACCCAGAAGGACAGGCTCCCAAAATTAAAGGCTACTTCGGCGGTATTGCCAATTCTTATGCTTTTTGATGCTGTTCTTAAAGGCTATGCTTTGGGAATGTGAAAACCTTAGCTCCTTTTATTTATTTTATATATATCTATATATATATATGAAAGAACTATGTTTTTCACATTTGCAAAGCATAGACTTCAAGAACAATGCCAAAAACCATGAGAGTTGGCAATACTGCTTTTGTATGCATCTTGCCCCAGGTTGCAGTAGCAGAGACCAGAACCCTTCACCCTGGCTCTACAGCCCAGTGCATCAACCTTGGAAACCAAAGTATATCCATGGAAACATGTAGGGCTCTTATGCAAGTCACTACAGGTTATGGCAGTGGCTATCTTATCATGCAGTAACCTCTGAAGGATGGATGCAAAGGCAAGTTTAGGGAGTCCAGCCCAGTCAGAAAGATCCAGGTCAGAAATATTCCCTACTAATTCTGCTGAACCTTGCAAATATGTTGGGATAAATAATTGCGCTGACCGAACCTAGGGATCAAAAGCAGATACTGCCATTGCAGCAGAAATTGGAGGTATGCAGACTAAAGGTCAGTTTTCTCCTGATGGGGTTTGCATTGGGTTTGTTCAAAAGGAAAGCAAAGGAACTGAGTGAAGTTGCTTTGAAAAGCTGCCGGCACCTGGTTTGAATAATACCCAGTGCTGAGTTTCATTCCTTTAACCATTAACAACGCTCTCCCTGCTGCAGTAAACAAGGGATCCTGCACTAACCTCATTTGGGGGCTTTCCTGAGTTTAATGAGGCATTAAGGCCAAGCTTCCACACCTGTGCATAGGTGGGGTCAGGAGACATCAGGATGGCTATATAAGCCTACAAATGGAGGAGGATAGGGATGGACTAAGAGGAGGGTGATATGTGCTGAAGGGGTTGGTACAGAATTGTAGGACTGAAATCTAAGGGTAATTTGAGCTGTGGTAGGAGGTTTGGGGGGCTGTGAAACTGGCTGAAATGTGAAAACAGCTTCCTAGCTTGCTAAGACCTGCTTAAACACTTAAAACACTCTTGGTTCTTCTGAGAGGTAAAACACATTTGGGGTTAGATTCACATTAGCCATGGAAGGGAGCTGTGAAGTCTGGTCCTGCTTAGCTTAGGTGGCGGATCATCTAAGGGCCATGTGGAATAATTGAGGATTGTGTGGACAGGTTTATAGCATGCACTCCCATCCAAATCTTAACCAGGAATCACTTGCTCCATTGATTCTGGTCCCTCCTACTGGATGTGGAGGACCTAAAACTGCAAACTTCAGGGCTAGAGTCCATGTTTGGTGCCTCAGGGAAAGAATAAGGAGATGCTGGGCATTATCTGACTTGCATCCTTTGAAAGCTTGCCTGTGTGAAAATGCTCTGCTGTGCTGTGCGCCATGTGTGAGGGTGCATCAGCAGATGGTCCCTTGTTCGTTTGAGCGCCAAAAGGAAACTGAGCAATATGTTAGAGCCGTGGGATTATACGGTTCATGCCTCATGGAGCTTATGAGCTAACTTAAAGAACAGGACAGTATGGCTACAATACACATTCCTCACTATAGCGTGTCTATAATACGCAGGGTAGAAGAGCTCCATCCTTGAATAGCGATGCTAGAATCAATCCCTTAATCTGCTTGCAAAGTTTGCATGCACCCCACACTAAACGGCAATGACCAAGCACATGACTGGCATGGTTTCTGCATCAGCAGAACGTACCTTTAATAACAAGGAGGGCTTATATGTGCATCCTTAATCAGCTTCACAGCCCAAAGAAGGGAAGAAATTGCAAAGCCAATAACCCAACAACAGAAAGTTCCCGTCAGCTGGTTGCATTCTTTTTGTTCTGTGGTAAGGATCGTCATCTCCAAACTGCAATGGATAGTTCGGGGAAAAGTTAAGCGACTCCAAGCTGAAAGACGCTAGCTGTAAGACCACCTCATCCAGCTCCCTTCCCCTCCAGAGTGACAAGCATCTGACCCTTTGAAGGAAGATGCAAGTAGCTGATAAAGCCTCTGGTGCATGTGAAAGGGTTTTAAGATCTTTATCTACAAAGAGCCATGCAAGTGCAAGTCACAATTATTACCAGCCTGTTCAAGTTGGTTGGGACCTGGCTATACTTACAGCAAAGTTTCACACTAAGATGAGGATGCCATGGTATTAGTCGCTGTACACAAGGCACAGGAAGAGATCATGCTATGGCCCAAAGAGCTTGTGGCCTACATAGACAAAAAGGGTGGGGAAATGAGATTTCCTTTCTCCCCAGCTGATGGTTGGGGACATGAGGCAGGAAAAATCAAGTGACTGGACCCAAAGCCAGGGACAAAACCCTAATGTCCTGAATCCCCATCCAGTGTCCTCCTAACCGGGAGAGCATCCTTCTAATCTTGCCTCCCTTCCCCAGAGTGCCCGAATCCCAACGAAGGCTGCAGTTACCTGCAGGTTATGTGGGCTAATTACAATTCACACGCTCCAGCAAATGCCACCAACCATATAAAAGGGTTATTGACTGAATACTAGCAAATGAAAAGAGCCTGGGCTCTTCTAAAGTAACCTCTTTTTTCTAAATGGTTAATCTCCGACATAGGAGCTGGTGTGTTAAAGGAGGTTTAGGACAATTTAATAGCTCATAAAACTTTATAGTCCCAGTTGAAATTGGAGTGATAACTCTGGAGTGTAAAGCTATACTTTGCTAAATGTCTCCCAGAGATTTTATTTTATTTTATTTTATTATTGGAAACTTAACATCTGCTGCAGCAAAATAAAAAGGAACTATTTTCTCTGTAGAGACGCAAGCATTCTGCTGCTTTTCAGTCTGTTTATCTGTTTATTGCTTAAAACGTTGGCATCCAATATTATCTTTGATTATTGAGATCTCAGTCACTTAAAAGAAGGAAGAGATTAAATAAACCCAAGCTGCCCTGTGATCAATTTAATCTATGGGCAGGCTAGAAACCAAGAGGGCTCTAATTGCAGCCATCAGTTCTGTCTGGGGATCTCTTCCATAGCAATTAATACTGTAATTTCATGGCCAAATACTGGCTATATGGGTGACACATGACACAACAAACAAGTTATTATGAGAGAGTTTTACTTCTGCTGTGCCACTGGCGTGTCATGCCATGTTTTCTGTACCTCCGTTTCCTCATCAGAGAAAAAGACACCGAGACTCTTCCATAAAGCACTTAGAAATGCATGGGTGAAAAGCCGTGTATGAGAGCTAAGTAGTAGTATTATTGCATTAGCTAGCCAAATAACCCCAGTATGTCCCTAACAGTGAGCATATTTTCTCTGAGGTCCTCCATGTTGGGGTTTTACATTGTTACCTAGTGTAACAATATTGTTATATTGGTAAATACTTTTTTTTTTCTGCAACAAATTTAAAAATCGGGAATCTTTCAAAACTGTCTTCAGACTGGATCTAATGTCATACTTTCAGGGCAGATATTTCTCAGGAGGGGGCTGGAGGGGATTAAGTCTGACCACAGAAGAAATGAAACTCTGGCTGAAAGGACTGGCCAGACCAGAAGGACTAGCAAGAAAACATGACCGGTGATGCACCTGGAAAATGAAACTAGTTGTCTTGGCAAACTTTAATTAAGGCTGGTTTTAACATTTTTATTTTTTAGCCTTCCATCTTGGTGATTTTAAAGTTAACAATTAGCTGGGGAAAGGATTTTAAACTACTGATCTCCGGTCCATGGGAGCATATTAAGTGAAGTGGGGTTTAACCAAAAGGCACCAGGTAAAAGACTGAATGGATTCAGCTAGATTCCTTGGGAAATTGGGAAAACCAGAAAGTTCATGTGGCCAAGAGGAAAGATGTGCGGTTCTGGAGTGGGCCGAGATTTAAGGAAATCTGCTCTTGCCAGGCAAGATTCTTTAGTAGCTCTGTGCCTCAGTTTTCCCCTCTGTAAAATAGCAATAATCATAGAAACGTAGGGCTGGAAGGGACCTCAGGGGGTCATCTAGTGTTAACCCCCGAAGAGTCATGTCCTTTTTAAAGCACTTAGAAATCTACTGAGGGAAAAGCACGGAAGACGAGCTAAGTGTTATTACCAGGGATGGCTGAATAACTTGGCATGATGTTTGCACTTCATTTGCGCGTGGCCATGAGAGAGCTCTAAATACCTCCAGAAACAGCCCCAAAGGTTTATGACTTGGCTATGAGGGTGTGGCGCAGTTTCGAAGGTCTGATGGACCCTGGCAGGTTCTGGGGGTGGTACATCATCATACACTATGGACATCATCGTATGTCACGATTCCTAGTTGGGTACGGCATAGCAAGTGGTGAAGGCAAGGGAATAATTTGCCCAGAGCTATTTCCTCCCATTTCCCCTCTTTTTCAGTTTCCCAAACAGATGGCAATGTTCTCGGAGGTATTTACTGCTTTAAATTATTCATGATTCACACCCCCTACACACACTTCCTTGCAGGCTAGATCATGTTCATCAGGCACGTTCGTGGGGAGGGGCAAAATAGAGCCATGTGACGACAAGGGGAAACCTCCAGGAGCTCAGCCTGCTCCCTTGGCACAATACGGTCTTCCCCTGGTGAAGCGATGGCGAGCCTGGCATGATCACCTCACTGCGTACCCAGAAACTGGCACAGGCAGCAAAGCTGACCTCCAAAATCCAGACTTTCCCACACGCTGGGATTGCCCAAAGCCAGGCGGTTTGGTCAGAAATGAGGTCTGGCAGTGGAGTCTGGATTTCAACCCATCCCACCTCCAAAGATCAGAGACATTTGTATGTGTGCTGGTGTCTGGGCCCATCTGCCTGCTCCAGGTTCGTGGATATGCTTTGCATTAACCCGTTCCCATATAACCTAGGACTTTCCGGATATAGTGAAAGCAGTGGAAGGGTTAAGGAACTTTTTGCTGTGTCCCCTGAAGGCATTTCTCCTCAAGCCTCAGTCATGGCCTTTGCCTTGGGTAAAAGATTTCCTCCTCACAATAGATGACATTTAGGCCATTAGGGGATCCTTTGCAGGAAATAATGCTTATCCCTTACAGGTGGTCCCCTTAATTAGTAATTAGGATAATGCAATATTGAAAATGCAAGACACAAATTTAATTAGTTGTGTTTTATTAGAGTAACTAAGGAGAAGGCCCCAAGACTGCACTGGAGGAGAGTGATCGATACGGGACATCTATTTTCACTAGAAAACAATTGCCGCTGACGGCTGTCCATGGAGCATGGTGTGGCGTGATGGAGTGGCTGTCCACCGCCAATGATTTCTGCAACAGAAGGGGCAGGGGGAAAGCACAGGGCCTGGTAAATAAATGATCGATATCTCCAGGGAGTCTCTGTGTAATCTCAGTTAATGTTAGAGAGGAGCTAATAGGAGCTGACACATAGCTATGGGGAGATGGCTTCCATAGCTCAATTAACTAATTATCTTTTAAGGCGTTCTGACTCAAATGGGAAATAATGGCAGAAGAGCTTGCCTCTTCTTTTTTTTAATTTGGTTTTGTGTCAGTTTGGGGGTGGGAAGCCAACCCTCTCCCATTGCTAGAGCCCCAGCGCCAGTGCTTCAGCTCCCAAAGCATGCACTCAGTGTGCACCAGCCAAACAAAGCTACACAGTCGCCCAAGCATGCATGCACAGGGCATGATCTAAGCACCCATTTGCACATGCAAAATCACTTTTGTGTGCACACACAAGCCAAAAGTTAATGTCTCCTGCCCTGCTCTTAATGCCATGTCCAATAGCTTGTCTGTTTGCCAAAGAATTGCTCTTTGCACACACTGTGTATGTATACGTGCGTGTACACATGGGGAGAACTGTCGATATGAGTTACGGAGAAGGTTACCAGCTCTTTTTTGCTATTAAAGTAACATGTAAGGCCTCAGCCAAAGATTGGGACCCCACTGTGCCATGCACCGGGCAAATTGTCTTCACATTCACTTTTTGCAATATGCTTTTTGCCCAATGCTTGTGATATACCCGATGGATGCTAATCTGTAAATACAGCTTGTGTTGACTCCATTAAAACCTGCCTTTGAAACTCTGCAAACCCCTGTGTGGACCTTCTTAAAACAGTTTACATATGGCCTAGATCAACTTAAATTAATCAATAGATGACAGGTGGCATATCATTGCATGGCTCATTAAAGCAATTAAAATATAGTCCTTGCCCCAAAGTTTACAGTCTAGGCACACTTGTCCTCATATCCGTTATGTAATGATTATTTTATTAGCTCTGTTTCAGTAGCACCTAAAAGCCCTGACAGAGACCAGGGCCCCTTTGCCCTAGGTACTATTCAAGCACATAATAAGAAAGTTCCTGCATGTAAGAGCTTACAATTTTAATTAAAATAGCTAGGACTGATAACGGTTGGAAGGAAAGAAGTATTACTTTTGTTTAACAGAGGAAGAAACAGGAGTGTTAAGTGACTTGCCCACGGTCGCAGAAGAAGTCGGTAGTTGAGCTGGCCGTTGAGCCAGATGTCTTGAGCCCCAGTCTAGCATCCTCCCCGCCAGGCCATCCTTCCTCTCTGTTCGGCACCTGACCTCAACCGAGACAAAGGAGAACTGTGGTGGTGTGCTGCTGAGGATGGCAAAAATTAGTGATTCAGCAGTGCTCACCCAGTGCTTTTCGTGGGGATGAGAACTTGAATCAAAAAACGTCTGGGCTTGAACTAGGATCGAACTTGAAAACAAATTACCGAGATAAAATGTAAAGTCGCAGCCATTTCTCAACTCCGGCCACTTCCACCTACTGAGCCAACAGACATTTCAACCTTTCGGGAGGGAGGAAGCGGTCTCAAGCAATTTAGTAACACAAAGAAAAATACAAAGTGAGCCCAAACTCATCCTCTCCAAGTGGAAGCACAGCCTCATACAATATGTAATGTTTTCCACTAAGATTTCTCCTACAGAGATCACTCAGGCTTTGATAAGATCATTGCAAGAGGACAGGAGGAAATTGCAGTCTTGCCCAATGCTTGATCTTACACTGCTGAACTTGCTGTATCTGGGACATTATAGCCCAGCCTTAATAGCATCATATTAAGCTGAGACAATGCAGCCCTGTGACCTTGTGATGCTTGATAGCCATGTGTGCTATTTTAATGAAAAATTGGGACTTAAGTAAATGGCCACCTATTGGCAGGAGACTGTTAACAGGATCTCTCTCTCAGTGGAGCCTGGGTTGGGGGTGGGAAGAGAGAATGGGTCTGTAGCTGCGATAATCTTCCCTCAGTGAATGACCTTCTGCCTCATACTAGCATGGCCTATCATGCTAGCCTAACAGTCAAGCCTAGTAGTACTTCAGTCGTGGTAGAAACAGGGGGCACTTGTACACGGTACGAGTCGTCCTCAGGAACATTACGAAAAATCGCCGTTTATGCAGCAAAATGGTGTAACCGTGCACACGAGCACCGGGTGTTTTCTTTAATTTTTTGTGGCAACTCAGACCACGTCCAATAGATTTGGGAGCCTGGGTCCTTGTTCCTGGCCTCGCTGCTGACTCCTGGCTGAACTGGGGTGCCTCAGTTTACCTTTCTGAAAACAGGCCTTGCATTTTCCTACAATCCTGAGCCTAATAAATGACTGTTTGCAAAGCCCTTTCGAACCCTCACACCAATGGTGCTAAGTACAAAGCATGTGGGGCTGGGGTTTGCCCCCTGCACTCCCAAACTCCAACTGATTTCCACCGGACTGGCAGGTGCAGATGCCTCTGCTGAGTGTGCCCGGAGTCGAGGGTCCCCTTTCCATCTGCCGCGCCACCCAAAAAACTCTTCCCAGAACCAATATTTGTCTTGGGCGAATGGGAGGCTTGTTTTTAGCATGAGGAATGAAGCCTTCTGTGCATGCGATCGCACACGGCTCCCCATCCAGGCACACAGGCTGTTTTTCTCCACCAACAAATTGAAGCTGTAAATATTGATATCCTTTCCTTCCAGGGCTCTTTAATGCCCTGTGATACTTAAAAACTATTAAGTACACCCATCATTACTAACCTGTGAAGTAAATGTATCCTAATGGGCAGGCAAGCTACGCTCACTCCAACAAATCATTTCTAATGAATAGCACCTGGCACATGCATCACGTTTAAATGCCAAAGAAAATCCATCTGCGTTAGCCAGTGAAAAGAGCCAGGCGTATCTCGCTTTCTTTCTCTCCGAGGTATGGAAGGGTTTTGGCCGGTGACGTTTCAGCGCGACTGTTTCCAATCTTTTCCCATTCCTGCAGTCCGGGGCCTGCGAGGAAGATTTCCCAACAGCCGGGCTGCTCCCAGCGCACAATGGAGACGGTCCCTCAGAGTTGCATGAAAGGTTTTAAATAGAAACCAGCATTTCTCTGTGCGGCGCACAATGCTTTTCTGACCCTCGGCTGACCTCACCCTCAAATCTGGGGTTCATAGCCCCAGCCTTGAACCCGGCTCTGTTTTTTCATGTTTGGCCTCTCTATTTCCTGAGGTCAGGCAGCCCACTGCTCCATTAGGATGAGGCAACTCAGCGCTCATTTGCCAAAACTGACATCCTGGGAAAGTCCTGATGAATTTATGAATTAGAGGCTACAGATGCCAGTAAAAGAATTAAAGATTTTTTTTTTCACCCCCGTTTGCAGGAAATCAGCTGGGACGCTGCTATTTCGTTTTCTGCAAAACACAGTCGCCCCTGAATCCTGCAAAGGCTGCTTTGACAGCACTTTTTTTTTTTTTTGAAGGAGGAGGAAAAAACAAAGGTTACGTTCAAAAGAAAGGAGGAAAGCGGGAGAAGGCAGAGGCATGGAAAGGTTTGAGCTGGATCTGGGTGCAATGGGATTCAACGATGCTCTCCTGGGACGAGGTAGCCTCACCTTTGGACTGAGCAGTTGCAACATCTAAGTAAATAGGTAAAATTTATACCCAATAAATCAATGTGTCAAGGGCCAACAAGGAGAGGTCAATTAACCAGATGTATGAGGCAAGAGGCAGCGACTATCCATTTCCGAAGAAGCTCCAAGTGTTAGCGTCTCTCCAGCACGCTGGAGGTCAGGTAACCAACACACATGGAGAGGGATGTTTCCTTCCTCCTGTGCTTGCTTTTTTGGGGGCATTATTTTATTCTTTTTTTCTTTCTTTCTTTATTTTCAGTTAACGCTTTCCAGGCTTTCCCAGATGAGAGCCATTCCAGAGGGAAGACGCAAAATGAGCAAGTGCTGTGTAGCACATCAAAAGGATTGGGAAGCATGGACAGATGGATTGATGGATGTGATTAATAATCAAACCAAGAGCTTTTACTGGGAGTCATGTGGAAAATGTGGCTTTGGAAACATCTGACTGGAGTCCAAACGAGCAATGTTTTTCTTTCTTTGTTTTTTTTTGTTGTTGTTGTTGTTCCCACCCCCCCCACCCCCCCGCATCTCCCTCCCCTGCTTTTCTTTCCTTGTCCAGAGTCACTAATTAAAATCTTTTACTATCTATACCTGCTCCAAGTGGCAGCTCAAAGGGCTCCTGTTTTGCTGTGATTTATGTTTTGTGTATCTCAGGCTTCAGCAGAAAAATAATTGACCAAATAATAAAAGGGCACTAAGTAGCTGTTCATTATAAATGACAGGGCATCCCCCAATCTTTACCGTTCGTCTTAAGCACCGGTTCAACCTTTGCGTTAAATGTCCAGATCATTGGGAGGGCGGATGTGCTAAACCAGGTGAAGATAATCTTAGGCTGCTCAAAGGGCAGGATCATTTTGGGACCAGGCGATTTTTAGACTGAGGACAAATAGGGAGCTGCTGTGAAAAGTTAATGGGTTGTTTTCAACCATCAAAACAGTCCATTGGAAACCCACCATGTAAGGGAGTGGATTTGGGGCCTCTATTGCTGCATGCATTGCAGAACTGTGCAAGTATCAGTGGAAGGTGATTTTATTTGGGAGAGGTGTAATCTAGTGATCGGGACACAGGTCTGAGAACAAGGAACTCCTAAATTCTCTTCTTGGGTGAGTTCTTAGCCTCTCTGGCTTCATTTCCTTATCTGCAAAGGGGTGATATGGATGTAACACGGTACTGTCAAACCCAAATGAAAGTTTGCCCTTATTCTGCACGTCCTGAATGCCAAGAGCTAGTCAGGGTAAAAGTCAGAGCCTCATGCTTTGCTAGTGCAGTACTATCCCTTGAAGTAAGAGGGACTCTTCATTATCAGGGACACACTGGGCGCATCTACACATTCATTAACGCACTGTAGTAACTGCGTATTAAGTTTAGTACTTGGTTAACCAATAATGCTGGTGAACCAAGTACTAAATCAACGTGTAGTAACTTGTGCTACTGCGCAGTAGCACCAGTACACAGGTTTTTAGTAACGCTTGCTGGGCAGTAGCCTAACACTACTGCGCAGTAGCGTATTAGCACAGTTTTTGCCTCTCACACTACCGCACAGTGGTATTAAACTACTGTGCGGCTTAATAGATTCATAGATTGGAGAATCAGAAGGGACCCAATGGATCATTGTGTCCGACCCCTTGTCCCAGGCAGGAAAGAGGACTGAGGCCAGATGACCCCAGCCAGGTGCCTATCTAGCCTGCTCTTGAAGACCTCCAAGTTGGGTGATAGCACCACCTCTCCCGGCAGCCCGTTCCAGATTCTGGCCACCCTTACTGTGAAAAATCTCTTCCCAGTGTCTAACCTGAATCTACAGTCCACTAATTTGTACCCATTATTCCTAGTTACGCCTAGGGGTGCCCTGGTAAATAGCGCATCTCCAATTTCCTGTTGCCCTCCCTTGATAAACTTACAGGCAGCTACAACGTCTCCCCTGAGCCGTCTCTTGTGAAGGCTGAAGAGATCCAGATCGCTCAACCTCCCCTTGTAGGGTCTTGCACGGGGGTCACTAACCACGCGAGTGGCCCCCCTCTGAACCCTCTCCAGATCCTCTGCGTCCCTCTTGAAGTGCAGTGCCCAAAACTGGATACAGTCCTCCAGCTGCGACCTGACCAGCGCCGCATAGAGGGGGAGCAGCACCTCCCTCGATCTCTTGGTCATGCATCTGCTAATGCACGACAAGGTGCGATTAGCTTCATTACCCTGCTGGCTCATGTTCATCTTGGAGTCAACTATGACTCCAAGATCCCCCTCAGCCGCTGAGCTGCTGAGGAGGTCATCCCCCAACCCGTAGGTGTGCTGGGGATTCCTCCTCCCTACGCAGAGTACCTTGCACTTGTCCTTGTTGAATTTCATCCTGCAATTAGCGTCTCGTGTAGACGCACCCACTCGGGAGCAATTCTGGTTTCAAGCAGTAAAGGGCAGTAGCCCTTGAACCATAGCATCACAGCATTTCTACCAGGTCACCCCTGAAAAATTAACAGATCTAATTAAAATCTGTGCTCCGTTACACCACAGGAGAGAGTCACGCCTGCTATTGCAGAGGAAATGCTGGGTCAAATTTTTTTGCTGTGCAGTGCAGAAGGGTTAGCTGTGGTCCATCGTGGCACTGGAAGTCTACAAATCCTTGACGCTTTCAAGTGCAGAGATGGGGGTGCGTGATAGGGAAGGTGAGGGATTCTTGCTTATCTGTCTGCTCTGGATGCGATTCAGCAGGTTACCAAAAGAAGCCACCGGCATTTCTACCCCAGGTCTCCGTCTCATGTAGCGCGTGTTCTATAAATGTGTGCATGACATATTTGGCACCGCATGCTCCTGCCTGTGATGTAATCTTCGGGAAGTTACTTAGCAACGATGGAAAATGTTTTGGAGGTTCTAATTTTTCAGTATGGTAAAATAGTATATTTATGCAGTGCAGCTAATCAGCTCGCTGGCGACTCTGCTCCGATGATCTCATTTTCTTCATCATTATTTTATGTGAATTGGGCTTTTAGCACTAAAGAGACCACAAAGATTTAATTCAAAAAATGTGATTGCTTTATGTTTCCAGGGTATCGTTAACATGGCATCTACGCAAATAACCATGGAAACAAACTGGTAATTAGTACATATATGGCACTTATTATTAATGCAGAAACAGGACGAGTTCCAAATCAACGCAGATTACAGTACATTATTACCATAGTAATTACCTGCTGTAACACACACAAATTGAACTAAATGGCCAATTGAACTAGAGTGAATGGCTTTTTATTCCAGTCTCTAAATAATGTGCATTCTTGGCTGAGTAGTTCAAGGTAAATAAAACAGTTTTTAATTTATTGCCAGCTCTTTTTCTTTTTCTTTTTTTTTGGAAGGGGGGGTTATGGGGATAAGAGAAGGAATGAATAACTTAATTTTTTTTAGCTAAGTACAATATAATTATTGTACAGGTTCCACTCTCTAAGCTGCTCTCAAGATTACTGAAGGGACAGAAAAGGATAAACATTATTGGTTTCCATTTTATTAGCAGGCTTACTTCTGTAATTCCAGCCATGAAGTAATGTTGAACACTTTTAAAGGGACGATGCCAAATAACTTAGGCCTCAAATTCATATATATATATTTTTTTTTTACTCTGAAGAGAGAGAATCTGTGCTTTGGAGCGCCTTGGAAAATTCCTAAAACACAAAATGCATACAAGAGCTATTGTGTTTCTGCTGAAATCAATGAAAACGGGGTCAGTTTTAAACTAAACAGTCTCTTTTAGACACCAACACAAAAGCATTACATTTGCTTCATGTGCCAAGAAGCAAAACTGACTGTAAACACAAATGACGACGCCTGACGGGAGCTAAAAGAAATGCAAGCAATAAGCAAACTGCATAAACCGGTGGGGGGGGGAGGGGGGGGGAATTCTGCATGGTTTTTCAGTTCTTCCTGTTTTGCAGAAGTGTCTCTTGCATCCCAGTTCAGGTCATTTTTAAAAAATTCAGGGCTTCCTCCTGTTCCGTATTTTTGGCATAGGGGTAAAACTGAAACAACGTGCAAATGAAATGAACCCATCACCGTTTGGGAAAGTTTAGTATCATTGGCCAGTCCTTGCTCACCGGTTTTCCCAGGCTGGACTAGCGGGAGTGTGGGTGCTCAGGATAATTGTTGGCCTGAGCGCAGTACCTTGTCCTCTCACCCGTTCCCAACTCCGATGTCTCTTTCTTCTTCCAGTTGCATTTTGGTGTTGTCCTAGAAAATTAACTCTGGGGGAGGGAACATGTTCTTCCTTTCTTTGTTCAGGGCCTAGCAAGAGACTCTCATTCCTGAATAGGCAGGCGAGGTTCTTTGGGGAGATGTGCTCTCTCTTATTAGACCAGCTGAATAGCTGGAAAAAAGTTCTTAGCCAGCTTCTTTGCAAGATCTCAGAACAGCAGAGACTCCCTATGCCTGCAGACGGGTGATTGCGCCCAAAAGCTTGCTAAGAAGTTTTTCCCAGCTCCTCAGTTGTCTAATAAAAGAGATCACATCCACCCAAAGACCCTTGCAGGCCTCTGTCCTTAGACCAACCCGGCTACAACCAGCACCCCCTCATTCTTGAACAGAAATGCCAAACGCTGCAAGTAATTATCGAATGTAAACTCAAACGCAGGGACTTGTATATGTACAATGGGGCCTTGGTCTTCATAAGCACTTTTAGGCATTCCCATACAAATGAACAACGCTTATAAATCCTGTCAGGCTGGAAGGCAACTTGCTGGCACTGACAGCTGGATGGGCATGATGGGACAGATCCGCAGGTCTCTCCTCGGCGTCTGTGTCTGTAGCACTTGCTCTCTCATTTCCACGAGCATTGAAGTCGCTCCTAAAATGACGCCACTTTATGGCCAAGTTCGGCACTGGATTCAACCTAACAAAGACCAGGTGAGAATCTGGCGCTCTGGGTTGCAGATCCCACCAATGGCTCTTTACACAAACTCCAGGGATTTGCCGTCAGATCTCTGCTCTACCCGGACTGCAGCGCAGTTGCAAGGATTTACATTGGGTGCGTGCAAAGGCCAATGTTCAACGCAGATGGGACTATTTGCCAGAAAACCAAGTATCAGCAGGAACAAGGAGTGCAGGCCTGCCGAGAGAGTGCGTTAGCAGCGTGTCTGTCCTTGCATCAGGCAATGCAGGGCTTGCAAAACGGCCACCTATCTCGTTTGTCATACCCTGTTATTTTTAGCTCTTGTTTTATGGCTCAAAGACCTGTTGCCAAAGAGATGCAGTTAACACATCCAAGTCCTAATTCCCTTTAATGAAATGTAAGCAGCCAGTTGTTCTGATGGGGTTTGTTACACAAAGTCCTAGGTACTCCACATCCCTGGCCTTAAAGGTTGACTCCACCCATATACCTTCATCCTAATCTTCAGCCTTAACCTAAAGCAGGTTAACCATTTCACAACAGGTATTTACATCTGTTTTTTTGTATCTGCCTTCTAAACAACATGCAAATAAAATGAACCCATCACCGTTTGGGAAAGTTTAGTATCATTGGCCTGCACTTTTGAGGCCTGCACTTTTGCATGCATAATTATTTGATAATGCAAATCGCTAGAGACACGTGTCCGGCTTCAGCAAGTGTTCACAGCTATGGGGCTTGGGGTATCCAGATCTCTTTTTTTTTCAGATTTGCCCCCTGCCTGACAGTGATACCCTGAATGTCATTGCCTCTTTTAAAATTTGCCCCTTAAAATGAAGTACTTGGGGCTCTTGCATGTGGGATCCTTTCCCCAAGACAGGCCTTCTTAAATAGTTTCTCTGACCAGAGGCCCTGTGCCTGGGTCCCAGGAGAGGATGTCCTGGCTCTGTTCCCACTGGATGAAATGCCCACATCTCTCCTCTGCACAAGAAAGAGGTGTGTAGCCCTAAAGTGTTCTGCTGTTTTCTTGCCAGGGGCAGAGTAAAGATTGCGCGGTTACTCATAGCTCTTTTTCCCCACTTCTCTCCAGACAAGCATTAGTATTTCCACTGGCTGTTAGTAATTCAGACAACGCTGTTTCTTGAGCCAATTATGCAGTACAGCACTGAAGTGCACATTGTGTTTCTGTGATAGGAACAAATGGCACACAGGGGACCCTAGGGAAGTATGACTTTAGCTGCGAGTTCAGTGGCCATGGAGGGCAAGCTCATTCTTTTGAGCCTTGCAGTGATTAGGCAGACGGACAGACCAACCTTTATGTGAGACAGAACCTAATGCACAAAAAATATTATTGCTTTTGCAACTAAAAAAGATCTTTTTCTTTTGCTTTTCCAGAGGCCCCAGGCCTCTTTTTTATTCTTACGCTCCCATTTGGCACACGAGAAAATCTCTCCTTTTATCAGGTCAGTCCTTTTATCACACTACCTTTTTGGATTCACTGGAAAATGATTATTTTAGCAGGCGAGCATTTAATGATGTTTCCCTGGATTTGGCTGGGCCCTGGGAGCATGGAAAACATATTCCTGTAACAAGTATTCATTTAACACGGGTTTCAATCAAGCCAAATTGTCTGCAACTCAATTTAAGGCAGTCCCATCTGTATTCTCTATATGGCTCTGTCCAAATCCCAAACCCACCTAATATTGTTCCAGGGCTTTCTGGCTTGCCTGTGAGGCCAGACATGTATGCGACTCCTTTTAGCATGCGACAGAAGTAGCAACACTTATCATTACGGTGAAGTGCCGCCTGGTTTCTCCTCCCGCCCCGCCATCGCACCTGCCATCTGACTCAGAGTTGATGCTACTCAAAATTACCAAGCATTAGCGCTTGATTCTGCAAACTTCTTCCCACGCAGCTGCAGCGGATCATTACCTGGGTGCAAACCAGCACTTTTGAACACTTCTTTGATTCTCAGTCTATGGGTTTTTTCCCCAGTCCACTGGCTAATAACACGACTCAGTGAGATCAGGGTGGTCACTGGTCTTGAATTCTTTAGCCCTCAAATCAATCACTCTTGCCCCTTTTCAATAGCAATGCTTCCCAACCTGGTTTTTCTTTTCTTTTTTTTTTCTTTCCCTTGGCAAATCCCTTTAAACGTAGGCCCATCTGGTGCAAAGCGTTATCATTCTGATCACACGGAGGGAGAGAGAATAGATCATGATTGTTCATTAGCACTTGAGAATCAATTGTTATCATCAATTATTAATGCTCGTAATTTATGAGCTGACGAGGGTTATTGAATCATCGGGTTGCTAACAATTAATGCAGCCGAGCAATTGCTTGGGGTTTCGTTTCCTACCTTCTACCCACAGTCCTGCACAGAGGTGAGCCCTGCGTGGCCCCGTGCGGGAGACCAGAGCCACCCTTTTCCTCGGGGTGGGGGAATTAAGGGGATCAATCAAGACCCCAGTGCCACTTAGTTCCCCTCTGAGCGCTACTTTTCAGGTTGATGTGGCTACAGACTGGTGCACAGGCCTCGCGCCAGCCCCTCTGCCACGGGATGGATTTGCACCTGACTGCTTGCCCTTCTGAGTGTTGCTCATTCAGAGCTGTTCATCCCAGACAGTTTTAATTTCCATTCATAAAGATGCCCGAATGGGAATTGCAACCCTGCTGGGTTTGGCTTAGGAGGAGTTTCATGAGCCAACAACCGCTGCTTGGGTTTTATAGGGGCTTGGAAGGAAAATAAACCCTGCCTGGGGTTCGATGATCTATTAGGTCCCTTCTGACCCTAGAAATCTTTGAAACCCTATGAAGATCTGGTGGCGATGAGCTCCAACAGTGACCAACCTTAAGCAGATCACACTCGGGTTCACCCAGAAGTCTTACCCCGGAGAACTTCGCCAAGGCTCATGGGACCGGGCATGGCTGGCATGGAAAGAGGAGGCAAGAAGACCATTCAGAGCTTGGCCATGTGTCTGGGACCCTCCTGCTTATTTATATTCATTGAACATGGGGCGAGACTTTCAGGAGGGGTCAGGCTAGAGCCAGGACCAAGCATATTTGGGATTCAAGCAGAGCATTTTAGACCGCTCGGATAAGAGCACAGAGAACCGGGAACCTCAGCTGCAGGTTACACCACTTTTATCCCTGTTGGCTGTGGATGAGAAGGCGGATGAGATTAGGCCCAGCCCCACCTGCACAGGATAAGAGCAGTGTGAAGATGCATACACACATCACACCTAGCCCTCAGGACACGGGCAAGGCTCTGGAGTGTATTCAGGAGCTCTCAGAGCTGTCTGTATCACTTTGTGAAAGCCTCCTTTTGAATCCCACAAGGGCTGCCTTGCCTGCCCTATTCCAGTCTGTGCATTAAATCTAGATAATACCCAGCTGCCATGTCAGCTAGGGACTTGCCTGCATTGGCAGGGACTCTTGAAAGGCAATCAACCTTGGGATGTAATTGAAAACAGGATAACAAAGGCATTCATTATTAGTTCTTTTCACTGATAGTGTAGTCTGCAGGAGCCGGCTTCGTTCCCTCGCTGCTGTCGTTTCCCTTCCTTAGTCGCTTCAAGAAGGAAGCAATCTCAAGGTTACCCACCTAGAAGGAAAAATAGGATGGCAATACTGCAGAAAGGCCAAAGCCTTCAGATTTAGCCGTAAGGGCCAGGGATATGCTTGCTGCACCAGCGCTGAGCCACAGTCGCAGCTGGCAGGGCTCTAACACGGTCTGCAGCTGGTGTGGACAGCGGGGTGTAAGCCTAGCTTGGCTAGATGGAGTAGAGCACTCCTGTCCGTGGACGTATATCAGTACGGGAGAACGGAGGCTTCCCTACTGCTCCACTCACGTCGCTGCCCCCCTTGCCCACTTTTGCTGGCTGCTTCCTGCAGTGCCCAAAGATCAGTTCTTCCTCCTCACCCTCCGTTTGAGCTGAAGTTGAAGGTGTATGCATGCGGCAAAAGCCCAAAGTCCACCCAAGACAAACAGCCCGTTGGGCCAGCAGGGCATGCCAGTTAGTAAAGCCAACGGAGTAACTGGTTTGCATTGCATCCACCTGCCTTTTCTGACTCCCAGCCTGAATGATCAGGTGCCCAGTATTTACAGCTGGGTCAACTGGGGGAAACCTTGGACATGAGCCTTGAGCAAAGCTCGAGCACGTTGGCTCTGGAGCCGTAGCAAAATGCGCCCCGGTCCTAGCACTATGTCGCCGCAGACGCATGAATAATGCCGTGCCTATGCCCAAGCACTTACGCCTGTGCTCGTGTCCCAGTTGGCAGGCTTAAAATTTAAGCATGTGCCTAAACACTGAACTGTTCCTCCCCCAACCTTTTCTCGCGTCCTCTTGCTTCTCCTAGCCACCGACTGCCATGGAAATGCAAGGCTGGAAGGGACTTGAAGAGGAGCCCTAGATCACCCCTGGCAAAATGCTTCTCCCTCCTCAAGTACCCTTTTTAAACATCACTGTGTATCTGGTCTTCCATAGGTGGCTGTGGCTCAACTTGCCACCTTTCTTTCTGCATCCATCCCATCCAAGCCGGCGGTCCCTTGGGTAGGCTGAGCTCTGCAGGGGAGAATAAGGGCAGCTACACGCTCATCGTTCCAGTCCTCGAGGCAGCAAGTTGTACTTGCTATTGACTTTGCCCAGACAAAACTACCATCGCTTGCAGTATCTAGTCTGTCCTCATGCCGTTTTGCTTGCAGCAGTGTCCTGGAAAAACCGTCCAAGTCCTCATCAAGGACTTTGAGATAATCACGGTACACGCCATCCCTAGAGACTCCATGACAGCCTCACACAAGACCTAGCATGTGCTAAGGCAGGAGTTTCTCCAAGGGCTCGGCAGCTGCCCAGCCGGCGTGGATGTTCACAGAGCAAAGTGGATGGGGCTTTGCATTATCACCGAGTCAGGACATCAATTCCAGGCCTCTAAATCTGGGACGCAACATTGCACTTTACCTCAAACAACCCTAAGTGACGGACCAAGACTCTTTTTTTGCCAGGGTCTTTTTCTCTGACTATTTGTTTTGCAGCAGGAGTGGCTGTTGCCAGGCTGTCTGCTTTGGTTGCTACGGTTTAAATTTTTATTTCTTATTTTTATGTATGTGCCCGGAACACGATTGCTTAATTCATCCTACCCCATTTCGGGCGGGAGTCCATGAGCTGCTGTGTTTTCCCAGCTCACAAACATCCGCTCCTGTCTTAACCCAGCCTCGCTGCACACACGCCCAACTGCAGGCATGAGCCTTTTAAGCAAGAGCATTGCATGTATATGCAGAGTGAGCCCTTATTCCCATGCAGCCTAAAACGGGGAATTGAAAGGAGCTGGTTTGCATTAACTCTGAGTGGCTGGCGCTATACCAGATAGCTCTTGCTCCCAACCTTTCCATCTGTGGTGTGGACACAGCAAGGGGTGACTGGATTTTTTTTCTCTTCCCATCTCAATTTTTTTTTTAGGCCCTACATTGCAAGGTGCTTGTTCACAGTCTGTGCGGCAACGGAGAGCAGAATTTCGCCCCGGAGCCGTTTCCAGATTCGGAGGGTACTTGGTGAAGGCTACAGACCCGGGGAGGGGATTAGAGCTGAGCCAGCCCTCGATAAGGGGTGTCTGTTCTCATTTTGGTAACATGCCCCGATACGGCGGCAGGATAGTGAAAAAAGCAAGGACATCACCTTCCCTCCAATGCCTTAAATTGAGCTTGCCTGGGCTTTGCACAGCCCCACAGCTGCGCATCCTAATTTCAAGCAGACACTGATGACAAGAAGGCGACCTTTCGTGTCAGTACAGCTCTAGGCTGCAAGGTGAACAGCTTTAAAAGCAACGCTTAAAATGCCCCCGTGCCATTGCACGCCATCCATTAAGGGGAGGATGTATCCAGAGCTATCTCCCCCAGTCAGGTAACATCAGCCCATTTCACTGCGAGGTGCAGAGTGAATGCTGATTTGTACCGACGCTGCAGCATTCCTGATCGGTGCTGCAGGGAAGCCCGCAGTCACCGTGGGACCATTCATCGTCTGCAAACAGCGCTTGCCGTCAGAGTTCCTCCGGGCTGCGGTCTGTCGGCTGGCAAGACGGAAGAGATACGGGACCCCTTGGCCAAGCCGCCGGTCCGAGACCTGGGAAGACGTTTCCTATCAAGGGCAGCGTGGTGTCAGCTCCATGCAGGTGCTGCATTGCCCTGTTACTGGGGAAGATCTTAAAGCAAAAACCTGCTGGCTTCCTGGCTGATCCTTCTCCCATCAGTCAAATATCTGTATGGTGAAGGAGGTGCTTTTGGGGTCACTTTAGCTTTTGCAAAAGCCTGACTGACACGCTAACCATCACGCATCTCAGTCCTTCGGAGGGGCCCTAAAGTATTCATCTCTCCCTGATCTGAGCTACTTAGATCATAAAGCCCATCTCTCTTTTGATTTAACCTCTGTCTGCTTTTTGTTTTATGTAAGAGTCTCCCCCTCCACTTTCTTCCACCCTATTGTGGATGCCGTAGTGACTACACACAGGGCAGACAGAAGTTACTGAAGCTGCTCTTCTTTGGAGCATCTTCATCTGAGCCCTCGTGCGATAAGGGTTTGATTTGCACAGGATCAGGCCCTTTTACAGCACTCTGCAGCCATGCACTTCTGTTTGGCCACAGCTGTAAAGCGTTTTCAGGGGTCAGATCAGGTGAAACCTGTCACTTCTGTCTGCGCCCTAGGGCTTAGGAGAGAACTGTCCAGTCCCTGGCTGTGCCTCAAACTCCTTGTGTAATTTTGAGTGCTCCAGGCCTCAGTTTTCTATCTGTACATGGGAGATAATCATCCTTCCTTAGTCTGCCTTATGGTTTTTAAATTGCAAGCCCTGTAGGAAAGGAATATTTTCTTATGTGTTTGTACAGAGCTGGGCACAATGGCACCCGATCTTGGTCACGTCCTGTAGGCACTAATGTAATATAGATAATAAAGCTCAACGAGGCCTTTTCCCTTCTGTAACTAATTTTTGTCTTCATCCTCGTAGGTCACAGGCTGAGTGACATGCAGAAAAATCCTACCCCAGTAGCTGTAAATGATAACAGCTTCTCGTTTCCACCCATCAAAGGTGTTCTGGTGACATCAAAGAGATTACAGAACATCTTCAGTCTGTCTGTAGGGGGGGAAAGGAGTTTGTTGCTGGTGTGCAGCTGGCGCGTCTTGCATTTGAGCCTAGTTGCATCCAAACCTAACATCCTGCAGTCTATACACCACCAGACAATGCTTCTAGTATTAGCATAGGAATGTATCTTTAATAAACTGGATGGCAAAGACCACCAGAAAATGATTGATGAGAATAAACACTACTGGAATTTATCATCTCTCCATCTCTCCATTACCTTTTCTAAACACTTTTTTTTTCTTCAGGTCCTTCCAAGGCTCACTGATGCAAGCTGGAAAGATTTTCAGGCAGTTAAAAACAAAGCTGAAAGTTGGATCCTCTACCGGTTAAGGGCAAAACTTATCATAGCTTGCTAGAGTATTGAACAATGATTAAAAAATAATGAAGTGAGAGACCACCCCCCCCCATACACACACACACACACACACAGTCATGGCTTAAAAATCATGAGATTTCTTCTAAACAAAAAATGTCTCCTGGTTTTGGAGCCATTAAGAGTTCAAACGTTCACACTTTTCTTCCCTGTCATACAGGCTAGACGCTTCCTTTTTTTTTCACACCAGCTGAGAGTCCCAAGTCATCACATCTCTAGCAGCTGCGGAAAATAGTTTAGAGAAATACTAAATTTTGGGAGACCTGGGATTCTTTCTAATCCCATTGCACGGGTCTTTGTTCTTCCAAAATGGTGCCTGTGCACAGAATGGCCAGTACTATCAAGTTGTATAGGATCCGCTGAATGCATTGAGGCAACATCCTCGCTTCTGTCCACTCCAACATGAAACACTTCCCCCGCTCTCTGCCCTGTCCCCTGAGATCAAGACAAGCACTGGCATATTCCCTCGAGGCTGAGATCTGGTTCGTGTCTATGCAGCTTCCTTTAACATTTTGATGAGGAGAAGCAACTCCAAAAGAGAGTTTGACAAGAAAAGAAAGGGAGGTCATTCTCCACAATCAGGTTTTAAAAAACAAGCCAGGTCTGAATGCTCCAGCTAAGAACTGTGTACTTGCTAAGCGAGTGTATTATAACCATATGTCTGCTTGTTCTTTCAATTTTGGCTTCCTGTGAATCCTAGAAATATGGCGCTCTTCACATCAATCTGATGTGATTGCAGGCTCTTTCTTATCCGAATGCTCAAACCACATCATCTCCCAGCCTGGTCACCAGAATACAGGGTGTACAGTACACCCGTGCTTTAATGCACATTAGCCTATTTTAATGTGCATTAAAATGTCACTTAAAAAATGCTATTTAGTTAATGCATGTTAAAATAAGCTAATGCGCATTCAGCGTCACTTCAAAACCAGCCTCTTTAGTTAATGCGCATTAAGACAGGCTAATGCACATCTTCCTAGTACCTCACAATGGAGGGTGCCTGTACACGAGTGTGGAGGCTACTCCAATGCACTTTTAATTACAGCGCATCGGAGCAGACTTGATTAATCGAGTCTGCTGGAGTTCAGTAATTACCATGTGCACTAAATGTGCATTAAAATGCCATGCTTAACAAGTGTTCAGTAATTACCGTGCTCCGACAGCCTCCCATGTATTACGTATCCGCATCCCTGCACTTTGCACAAGTTTGGGTTCAAGCACCCCCACTGCCATTTTGAAGTATGGGGATGCTGCTACACAGCTCTCAGACCAGCACTAATTAAAGTGTCATCCACCCCACCCCCTGGGAACATATAAAAGTGCCCAGAGGTACTAGATTTAAAGCACATTAATGCACGTGTAGACGCACCCAGGGACACAGGCATGCAGAAATATGGTCAGTGTAAGTGGGGATGCGAAGAGGAAGTAAAAAGTGTTGGGGTTTTATGCTTTTCTTTGTTTTTGGAGTTACTTTATGCTGGAGGCATCTCCTTTACCAGGTTCTGAATGGGGGACAATCCTGGGGGGGTTCAACAAAGATCTCCTGTATGCTAGATTCACCACTTGCTTCTCTGCAGATTGAGCTGGGGTAAAGGAGACTCAGCAGGCCTGTGGATATTTCCAGTGCAATAACCTGTGAGCTGACTCAGCCCCGCATGGCTAATGCTTCTCTTGGAGGGGCACCATCAACGGTATGTGGGAGATGCAGAGGCCAAATCGCCTCTGTTGGCTGAAGTGGAGTGGGGCCAGGGATAATATTTGGCCTGGTTGCCTTTCAAGTGCTCCACACTTGGCATTAAAGCCCCATTTTTTCCTTGCTAAGCCTTTTGTCCAGGCCATGTCAGAGGTTTGCCAGGGCTCCGGAGGGAGAGAGACGGCACCCGCCTGCTTGCGACCGACCCCAGGAGGCGGCTGTCCTGTTACACCTCTCCCTGCAGCTCAGACGTCCATCCAAGACCCATAAATCTTTGTCTCCATCCTCCCTCCCCAGCCCAAGCATGGCTCCAGGTCCCTGCTTACACGAATGAAAATAGAAATCACACAGGAGCCACTCGCACACTCACAGCAGAGAGCCTGGAAACACAGGGAAATGATTGCAGGTGTTAAGATGAGGAGCTGGATTTGTCAGAAGGCCCAGGGCCAGCCCTTCATTTTTGGGGGCTCCCTGCAAGATATAGTTTTGGGACAGCTGCCCTAAAGAAGCTGGCAGAGAGGTCCTGGCACCTGGCATGAGAAGGAAAGGGCAGACTTGTGGTTCAGGAACCCAGCTTGGGAGTTGGAAGATGCAATTTCTGCTTCTGCCACATACTTCCCATGTGGCCTTGGGCAAGTCATTTACTCTCTCTGTGCCTCGGTCCTACAGCTGTGCTGTTGAGCCACTAAATACATCCTGCCTCCCATCCTGGGCCTGGCTGGACTATGTGGTTGGTCATCTCTTTAGGGAAAAGGCTTCCTCATGCTACGTTTGTGCCGGGCCTAGCACGAAGGGGCTGAGAAATCCCCCACCTTTCTGAGAGGTAAATATTTAATCAGTGCTACTCCTGATGACGATGGCTGTAGGGGCGCTCCTCATTCCCCACATAAAAGGGGGCCATTTCCCTATGATAAATGCCTCCTGCCATATGACACAGCCCCTTCTGGGTTTGCAGTGCAGCCTAGCACCCAAAATAGAGCACAGGATCTTGTTCCAGGTCCAGGGACCAAAATCCAAGCACCCGCCCTGTAAAGTCAGATGTCTTCCCTTGGGAGTTTCCAGTCTAAAATTCTCCCCCGGTCTCATGAATGTAATCAAACCCTTTTTGGTCGGCTATCTGGTACCTTGTCAACCAGTACAGCCTCCTCCTTGTCGGCAACTAAACTGGTCCCCGACCTGGGCTAGCCCAGGTGAGGAGGGCGTGTGGACACCCAGCAGGACTAACAAGACCTGTCAAAGGGCAGATGAGCTCCCTCCGAGCCACGGCCATCCGCACCTGGAGAGGAGATGGGTCCCACCAGGTCGCTCTGGCCGAAGGATCGCCAGTGACGCAAAGCAACTCAACTCACTTGGGAGCATCTAAGGTGCCCCAGTGGTCGTAGCCGCCTCGGGACACGACTCTTGTCTCTGATGCCAGCCACTGCCTTGAAATAATCCAAGCAACAGAACCGGTTGCAAAGGAAAGGTTGATCTCCTGCTTCGCCAGGTGCGTGCGCGCGCGCTGGCTCCTTGAACTTGTTTCCCCTTTTTTAAAACAGCGCCGGGGACGGCGCGAGTCTGAGCGGCTGCTCCACGAAGCAACAAATCTCCCCATATTGTTCCCTCTCCTTTATTTACACCGAGCTCCCGGTAGCAATTCCGTCTGAAAAAGTGCCGTGTTTTCCGAGGCGTGCGGCCCTGGAAATTGATGTTTGCTTTAATCAATCTCGCAGGAGCCCGTGAGGGCTGTGAGAGGTGTGACACTGGAGATTTGTTCTATTGATTAATTGAACACTGAGATGGGGGAGACTCAAAGGCTCTGAGTGGATAAAAGCCTTGTAGGTGAACAGGGCTATTGCAGGGGCTGGGGTTTTTTTATTCCTTCTTCCTACCTGCGAGCCTGTTAGGAAACAAGCTCATTCTTCAGGTTCTGCTATTTTTCTCCCCTTGACTTTGACTCTCCGGATTCACTACAACTCCCGGTGCCCTCTCTGCACTGCCGCAAGTAAGATTGCAAGTTATTGGATCTGACAGCTGTAATTCCTCAGACACACTCTATCTCCTGGCTTGAAAGGGGAAAAAAAATATCACCGGCATCAAAATCTGGGCACCTTCAAAACTGGCGCTTGTCTCGTCTTTTGGGTGGGAGCCGGGGAAACATTTTCTTTGGGGTGGGGGAAGCATGAGAGAAGAGGTGGCAGCAAATTTTGGCCCATGTGCAGTACGGTTTACTTGATGACCATTTGGTGTTGTCCCCCCTGGGCCCTGTTTCCAATTTTAATCCAGTCATTGCCTATAAGTTGCGCTTGTTGAACGCTGGAGGGAATAAATATGGTTTTGTGGATTTTTTTTAATTTGCTTTTTTTTTAAAAAAAAAAAAAAGGCCATTGACATTTTGAATAGCTGAAACACTGGAGCTACTTGGGGATCATGCTTAGGCTTTTTCCAGCAAAAGCCAACTTTTTAAAAATAAAAACATTACCTAAAAAGTTCCAAGTTTAGGAAAGTTTGATCTCTGTCATCTCCGTAGGGCAAGCAGTGCTGTGGTCTCTGCTTGTGCAGTGCCCAAGACGATGGAGGCTGAATTTGGCCGTGCAAGGATTTTCTCTAGGAACAAAGTGAGACAGACAAATAGAAACTACTTGAAGAAGCCAGTGCCAAATACTTTGGCCAACATACCAAGCTGTAGCCCTGAAGTAAGCTATACCTGGAATAAAGCAAGCGCAGCATTTAATGATGACGATAGGAGAGTTACAGTGATCTGCTTCGACTAGCACAAATGCTAGTCCTATAGAAGCAGTGTGGTCCAGAAGCTAAGGTAGCATCCTGGAGGCCTGGGTCCTATTCCCAGCTCTGCTAATGATTTACCGTGTGAACTCGACAACTCGCTTCACTTCTGTTTCCCATTCCCCACCTTGTCTTTCAGGCGGGAGGCTCTTCAGGCCAAGAAACGTCTCGCTCGGTGCCCGGATGTACAGAACCACAAGGTACCAGGCTCAAATGGCCCCTTCTCTTGGTGCTGATGATCCAGCTCCAGCAATGGCAGGGCAGTTCGCAAAGCAATGGGCTGCTTAGATATGCTTTCAATCAGGGCTCCGACTCCCTGTTGGAAAGGAAATTTGCAGCAGATGATATCGAGCGGTTGAAATCATCATGACGACAACCCACAGCTGAAACAGAAAAATCTGCAACACCATAGCAAATAATGTAGGTGGGGGAAATGGTATTTTTCCGTACCTTGGCGCCGTGCGTGAGCAGTGCCGTCTTGCAGAGGGTGGCGCAGCTCCGGAGGGGATCCTGTGAGCTGCTAAACGTGGCCGTGCATCCCCTGCTCTGGGCAGAGGAAAAGTAGGCTCCTAAATGCTGCGATCTGGAAACAAGTTGCTGAGAGCACAAGTGCAAATAATAACCGAAAAGCCATTGAAAACACCCTCCGTTCGCACCTACCATGGAAGTGTGCCAGCCCTGCAGAGGTAACTAAAAGGCTAATATTGTGCTTTCTCAGACACAAACCGGCAAACCCGACAGCCCGTTATTACTATCCCCAGCGTGAGTGGGGAAACTGAGCCACCACATGATACATCCTGCTGGAGACTGCACCGAATTCAATCCAAAGCAACCCCAGGCCTGGAGTCATGTAAACGCTCTGTAACTGTGCCGGGGGGGTCATCGTGGCCTCCGGGCCAGCACTCCCTGCCCAGGTGGAAGTGCAGCCTAATTGAGGGGATGGGGGCTGCATCCCCAGCTCTCAGAGAGGGGGTGTTATGAATTGCCAGCCACAGCAGCGCGTGCTGCCGTCCTTCTCCTCGCCGGGCTCAGCTTTGCATGGGAGTGCCTCTACCCCCCGAGAGCGACCTTCACCGAAGGACGGAGAAGAGTAAACTACGGCGTAATCCTCATCTCAGCAGTATCTGTAAAGTCGGCGGCAGCAGCCCAGGGGTGCAACCTGCTAAAACAACAGCGCGCAAGGAAAAGACTCGCAGGGATTATGCCAGGCTGGATAAATTAGATAATTGGGCAAGGAAGACATTGCAATCCACTGATGGTCCATTAGCAGGTTCCTTATGGAAGTATGAATCTAGCTTATGAGCCAAGGAGAATAATGCCTTTGACTTATTAGCAGGCAACCAATGCATGCATTATTTATGGGTCTCCCAAGTACAAGTGCAAATGAATGTCTATTGTTATCGCAGGCTGGTTGCTGGAAAGCAAAGTCTGCCACGGGCACTGTCCTGACATAGATCCTTGCACGAAGCCACTGCCCTGAAGAGAGGCTTTCCACGTCCCAGCCGGGGGCTGGCTAGGTCTCTCTCCCTAAAGGACTGGACCTCAGGGAAGGAGACTCTTTGAATGTCGCCGTATTTGATATGAGGCTTTCAGGCAGCTCTGGTTCTCGCATCCGGGTCAGGCCCATGAATTGCTTGTTCTGCAAATTCTTTACTATTTTACTCAAATTAAAATATTCAACCCCACATACTTATTCGATCCGGACTGGGAGTTCAGGGCAGTCTCTTGAGGCTGCTGCCATTTGTTTGCATGCAGGAAGGAGGATAGACTTCTGTCTACCAACGAACAGTATTTAGTTGCATCCTGGGAGGCTGGAAGACCATATTTGCCCCCAAAAGGCTGGTCTGTGAATGAGCATGTTCCTCTTTAACTCATTGACTCCCCTTGTGCATTGGAGGGACATGCGGGAAACAATTGAATGATGCTTTTCTATGACCTCCACTATTTCCTTTTTGCCATGGACAGGAGCAAATCAATCCTGGGGCTACTGGAAGTCGCACATCGGTGTCTCGCCACCCTGAAGACAGATGGTCTCTCCGTCTCCTGGCTGTGCAGACTTCTAGTACGTGCAGAAACCCTGGCAGGATGGCGCGCGAGCGAGATCGCGGCCATTGCACCTTGCAATCTCCTCTCACATCTCAACGATGCCCCAGCTTCCCCAAGACCGAGGTTGTGTCCCTCCATTTTTTGACTGCCTAATAAAAGGCATTGCAACAGGGCTTAATTTTCCAGTCTTAAAAAAAATCAGGCCTCTTCAGGGTATCTCAAGAAGAGACACCCCCTCCCCCCCCCCAAAAAAAAAAAACCCCAAACAAACAAGGTGTATTAGCCTAGTGCATTGGGAGAACTCCCCCCACTAGGAAATCTCTTCCAGAAAAAAATCTTCCGCCGCCTGAACATAGTGCACGCTTGCGGAGGATTCAGCCCCAAGTATCTTTTTTTTTAACTCAGAAGGAAACAAAAAAGGAAGGAGGCTCCATTATTTTGCCTGAAAGGGAAAGCGGGTTTCACTCCTGCTCTTACCCACTCCTGAAATGAATCGGTGCAAACAACACGCTGTTCTGGAGAATGAATTAAACAGCAAGTCTGAGTGGTGCTGGGGTTTTAAGAGCTGCTTGTTTGTCCTCGCTGCCGCTCTGCCGAGAGTTGCACAAACACTTATTAAAATTTAACCCCGCATTGTTCCTGGGTAAGCAGAAGTCCTTTTTCTCTGGCATGAGAAGTGGGAACGGCCGTGATAAGTGCATGTTAACTAGAGCTCTGCAATGCACAATTGTCTCGCTGAAAATCTCCTCCAGCTGCAGGCAAACTCTGCTGCTCTGCTGGAAGATAAAAGCCCTAAGTAGAAATAAGCAGAGAGGAAAATGGGTGCTGGGCCTGTTTGGATAGTACCAGCGCGGCTCCCCTGAGTGTCACAAGCCTCAGACAGGTGGCAAAGTTTCTCCTCCGGGTGGAAAGCTGGCTTTGGGGAGCGTTGGGGTCTGAATTGTAGCCCCAGCACTGCCATGAAGTTCTGGCTGAGCATGGCAGGACTAGTGCCAGGAAAGGCTCACAGAGCTGTTATTGCCCCTTTGGCACCTTTTATCTCAAGGTACTTTCCCGAGGGAGACAGGGACACTTCCACCTGGGGAATATTGCAGCCACATTCATCTTAACCTAGCTCCATTACTCAATAGCCCAGTGTAGGCCAACCCTCTTCCTTACTTCACAGTTGTGGGAATGGAGTATTTACCTTCCTCCTCTAGTGACTGGTCTGTATAATGGGATAAAAGCTACCTCCTGTTTGCTGCTGGGAGAGACTGGTGTTGCCAAACTCCTCCACATCATCCAGAGGCAAAAAACGACCCCTTGGGAATGTGGGTTACAGCCACAGAAATGCCCCAGGTACCAGCCAGGGATAGCGAACTTCCACATCCTACCGGTGCGGGTCTGGAGGGAGCAGGGCGAGACGGTCACAGGAGGAGAAGACGCAGAACGTGGCTCTCGGGAAAGAAGAGGGATCTGTATCTTGTAGGAACTTTTCCGAGCTCGTGTCATCTGTTCCCTCGCGTTGGTCCGCCGCAGAATGTCAACGTCTGCTTTGAGCTGGAAAGATTTGGAGACGAAGCACGCACTGGAAACTAAAACAATGGCAATTCGTTAGCTCTTATGAAAGGGCTTTTGATGCAGAGGCTGCTTGGGTTTCTTTCCTTTTTAAAGAAAGGGTTGTGCTAGTTGCAGTGTGCGTGCGTGCGTGCGTGTGTGTGTGTGTACACGACAATATTCTTGCCTTTTGCTCGGGTACTTCTCGCAAAAGCCCGGTACAAAAACACAACGGGGCATCTGGCATTGCTCAAATGCGGCCGAGGGGAGAAGACACTGATCCCACCTTGCAACAATGGGAAGATGAGAGGAAATTGTGGGGCAGAGCTCAGCGCTTGAGCTAAAGACAGCACAGTTTTTGTAATCCCTCCGGAGAGGCGTGACTGCTCATTTCCAAGGGTTTATCCCAAAGATACACAGGCACGCACGCGTATGCGTGCTTCGTGAAAAGCAGTCTTTTGGGCCATGAAGGATGCATTTGACTCGGCTGGGATTATAACCCACAGTTCCTGGCGAGGTGTCTCAGTTTTTGGTGTGCAGCTCTGATACAGGCTAATTAGTCTTCCTTAGAGTGCCTCTAATTCAGATGGTGTGTGCTCTCCCCCCTATTCCTGCATGCACACAACATCATCCATGTGAACTCAGATCTCATGAACCAAGGGTTGAGAGCTGGAGAATAACCTGCCTGTAAAACAGGGATGTGGCTGAACAGGGCTCTTAAAGAAATCCTTGTGTGGCAACGAGGGCCTGGACCTGCGGCGCTGGTCCACCCTGCGGGCTGCACATTGCAAATCAGCGGTTGTATCAGAATAGCTACAGATCGTGCCCCGATGCAAATGGCTTTGTCGTTCTCCCCTCTCCAGGTGGCAAAGGCATCCCTGGCCGCCTGTGCCAACACGTGCGTGGGTTTATCCTTACCCGAGGCTGTAAACACTGACTCAAACCCGCTCTCCTAGCCCCCACAGTGGGTTTGGGACTCTCTCCCCGTAACAAAATATGTTCTCCAGGATGGGACTCCTACCTCCTCTGCTCTGGATTGCTCCGAAACCAACACTGCGCCCAGGAGCTAAGGCCAGTTTCCCATGGGAAAGGGCTTGGTCTGCTGGAGGGACGTCTCCTGAGTGTTGTATGGCTGCATCAAGGGGTTTCCTACATGCAGGCAGATGAAACCGCTGCCTGTAGCTTCTGGAAACCCAGGCAGGCTGCCCTAAGGCAGAGGGGGGCTGTTAGCCATTGGCTTCCACCGCCACAGCCGAAATCAGGAGAAACCCCTGCGTGGACAAGTCCTCGGTGGATTGCCCCGATCCCCAAGATTTCCAGGCCTGGGTTTCTTCCTGCTGCTCCCCCGTCCTGTGCTTTCAGGCTCTCCTAAATACTTATTTTTCCTCCTGGGCATTTGTTAACAGTTGTCACAGCCTCCTCCTGGCAGTATTTGTCCAAGCGCGACGGGTTTAGCTCCCTTATTCTTGCCTCCTTTGGTTCAGTCCCTGCAGCCCCTTCATCACGCGTGTGTGTTGCCTGCGTATGCGTGTGTGTGTGTGCAGAGGAAGACGGATGGCCCGGACCCTCCAATATAAATCAAATTCCTTGCAATGCTCCGAAGTAGCGTTTTCAACCTCAGGGTGCTAATAGGATCCAGCAGGAGAAACGTCAGCCAAGCGGCTGCTGCTGTTTGGAGAGCGCAATGGAGCTGATCCACAACCCCGGGGCAAAAGGAGCAATCCCAGGGCAAAGGTTAAAGAGTTCAGGCGCACTTCAGCCTACTTAACTGCAACAGGCCGCTTACACATTGCAAGATGGATGGCTCCAGCCGGAGAAGGGGAGCAAGGCTGGGTGAACGGCAACTCCACCTGGAGGAGAGCGGCTGGGACAGCATCTGTGCCGTTCAGCCCGCTCTGTTCATGGCAAGTGCGGCGACCCGTTTTGGTTGGGTGTCCAGTCCGTGCCAAACGAGGCTCCCTCCAGATACAGCTGCCTCCCAAAAAATACCTCCCCAGCCCCTGAGTTTTGCCCAGCTTCGGATCCCAATTGGCTGAAGCTGGCAAATTCTCGCTGCAAAAAGGTGGCCTCACCTGCACTGATAAATCATCGTGCATAATGACACCAGTGCCTACACCAGCTTGGGAAATTTGTGTTTGGTTTTTTTTTTCTTTCCATGAAAAGTATTGTGCAATGTGAGAAATGCAGGGAGGAGCTTGGGGTTTCACTGGCATTTTGCTGAGAGCTTTTTGGGAGGATGTTCGGGAGGCTTCAAAGAGAACCTGAAAAGTGACACTGAACCCCCAGCCTTTGGGGAGGATTTGGGTACAAGCTCTTCAGTGTGCAGTCAGAGCTGGCTTTGCTTCTCGAGAAAAACCTGGGAGAAATCATCAGACACCGGTGTTTCCCACTGAATTGTCCATTTTACCAAAAAAGACATTTTTTACGCGGAGGAGGAAAGTACATTTTTGGTTCAACTAATTCAAAGGACAGTAATTTGTAGCATAATTATTCATTATTATCAATTATAATAATTGAGCCATTCGTTATTATCAGTGACAATAATGATTCTCATTTTGTATCCAGTAGTTTGGATAACTTCTGGTGGTTAAAGCACAGGCCTGGGTCTCAAGAGCCGTGCATTTGGCTCCCAGCCCTGTCGCAGGCTGTCTGCATGACCTCGAGCAAGTTGCTTTCATTTGGGTTCATTTCATTTCCCAGCACTCGGAGCCTATCGCTGCCACCGGGTTTGGGGAAGAGCTGCAATTACCGCTTCAGCTCCTGTGTGGCTCTGGTTTGCCACGGGTATCAACTCCCATGGGGTCAGCTATGGTCAAAATTAAAGCTCAGCACCCCCAGTATTGAGTCCTTCTTCCACCCAGCCCTGGGTGTTTCTGTGACTCAGTTTCCCACTTCGTAAAATGGGGCTAGTGCTGTCCTCACCGTGCACAGGTGGCTAATGTGTAATGCAGATGACAGAGGCAGGCAGACCCGCTCAGCTGCCTCTGCATTACTGCTGCTGCAGTGGATGGCACAATAATTTCCACTGGGAGGTGCCTAGTAACACAGGAGCCTTTGCATCCTCTCGTGTGGGACGTTTTCACCCTGGTGCAATATTGGGTCTGTGTCTCTGCGAGTTGAGGATTGCCTGGGAGGTGCAGGACTCCAGTGAGGACCCCCCCACAGCGGAGCCAGGGGAAGGCAGGAGGTCTCTAATGGACTTGCCCCGCCGTGTTACAGCTACCAGGGGGGTTGTGAGTCAGGGGCTGAGGCTGGAGATCCTGAGGCGCCCAAAGCCTCCTTTTAGTTGGTCTAATAAAAGGTATGGGATTCACTCAAAGAACCCAGAGGTATCTGCACTTGCAAACAGGGCGATGCGGAGGTCGGCGGGTGCCCTCTGGTGGCATGAACTGATACAAGTGGTGGAGAGGGATGGAGGGACCAGCAGGCCTTTGCTAGCATCGGGGGGGGGGGGGGTGCAAGCCTGCTCAACACCCCCATGGCTGCACTAAACACCTGCACCCCAGGCCTGCTTCGCAGTCAACTGAGATGTCCAGGGAAGTTGCAAAGTCTGCTGCTTCCTGGAGCTAATGATCTTTCAGGAGAGTCAGGAAGGGACCTCCAAAGGTCTAGTCCAGCATTTCTCGGCCCATGGGTTGCAACCCAAAAGTGGGTCGCAAGAGCATGGGAAAGGGTCGCGAACGAACTTTAAAAATAGATCAACAAACTTTAAAAATGGATTCTCCTTTCAAGAAGAAAATCGTGGCTTTTCCCTTGCAGGCTAGCTGAGTTGCAGCCTGCAAGGGGCTGCTTGGCCCCCCCACACACACACACTTGACGGCAGCAGGTGAGGACTGGCCATGGATGTGGGGTCCTGGTACAAAACAAAATTAAGACCTCCTGATCTAGTGCAACCCCTGCCAGAGGCAGGATCATCCCTATCCAAACCCATTGCCTAACTATTAGCAGAAGAGCAGCAGGAGATTGCACAGGCATCCTGCTAGCACTTGCCCAAGGGCAAAGCCCTGGCAGGCTGTCACATTTGCTGTGGCATGCTCACGACCGGCCCTGGGTGACCCATGCTCACTTAGCTGCCTCTTTACACCCACTCCTGCCTGCCGCAGCTTCCCATCCCGCCTGGCCACCCCAGCGAGGCAGTCCTAGGGGCTGGGACACCAGGAAGGGAGCCAGCTGCAGCGGTGTTGGAAATGGGAGGGAGTGGGGAGGAGAAGCGCAGCACCGAAGAGATGAGGCTGGAGGTACCCGGCAGGGACCGCGGACGAGCGAGGCCCTACTCCATCCCAGAGCCAGGGACCAGTCTGGGTGTTGCAGAGACCGAGCAAAATGCTCACGGCTTTGCTGCTTGGGCTGGAAAGACAAGGTCTGTAGCCGGCGCCGGCGCACGCAGACGTCCTCTGTGCATCGGGCAGAGGCAGCCACTGGCCACCCAGACCCCACAGGCTGTGTTCAACCCCTGCCCCTGCCATAGGATCCCTGGCCCATCTGCCTGCAATGACATTTGCCAGACAGCCGGAGCAGCCCTGCTCAGCCTGCTGTGTCCTCCCTCCAGGGTGGCATCTGAAGACGGGGCCTTTCCAGGTCAGTTAATTCGACTTTATTGACAGAGAGAGAGAGAGAGGTTGCTCTCAGCCCCGTAACAGGAGATCTTTGCCGTGTCTGTGCCAGCCCACAGACCCCCAACCCCGTCCAGGACAGGGCTGGCACCTCTCAGAAGAGGAATAAGGCGGTGAGGAGGCAGGAGAGCAGGATGCAGCAGCTGGACAGGGCGAGAGGCGCCAGGGCCAGCCGCGAGGAGCCATTGCACAGATCCGTGTCGCAGCAGTGGATTCGAACGCCCGGCAGCTCCTGCTGCTGGCAGTGGCGGGACGTGGCGCAGCCGCTGGTCAGCAGGATCCCCAGCACCACTGCAGAGCAAGCACATGAGATGCCCTGTCAAGGGCGAAGCTGTCCTCTGGGTTGGGGGCAAGGGGGCCTCGAGAGAGGACAGTGAGCGGACACCCCCAGGAGCAACCTGGGGTCTACAGGAGAGGAAAAGCACCTAAATTTACAGACCCTGCCACTGGGTTTTGTCACAGGCCATCCCAGGAGACTCGCAGGCTGTTTCTGGAGCGAGTCCGTATTTCCGTGCACACTGCAGCGTGTCCAAGGCCATGCAACTGGAGGCCGACACGTCCCTGCAGTATGGGGAAATGCAGCTGGTGTTAGGGACGGCGCCCCAGAGGACTGGGGTCTCCTTCTATCCAGGGAGGAGCAGCGCAGCTCCTTCTAGTGCTCCTTTCTGGGATTGACCCAAGTGGAAGTATCTCCACTATCTTCAGTGAGTGCTGGGTCAGGACTCAGGCTCACACGCTGCCTGCCGGGTTGTCCCCTGGAAAACTGCAACCCAGTGCTGGTATTGGCACAAACTTACAGGACCTGAGCAACCGCAGTGAGGTTTGCAGTGGTCCCGAACAGACACCGATTTGCAATGCTGTTGGGGGAGACCAGCCCACCCGCCGCCTGCCCGCGCCTCTGCAAGCCGACTCACCGCTCTCTGTTTTAATGCAGAATCGGTGCTTGAAGCCCTGGTGCGAGTGGGAGCAGGTGACCACCTCCGGGCTGGAGCATCCCGCATCCACGTGCTTCGTGCCCACGATGACGTTGCAGCTGTAGCACTGGAGGCCAGAAACTAAGCAAGAGCAGCAGAAACGTGAGCGGACGTCCCCAGGGCCAAGCTCCTATGGTCGCTCTACTACAGTGTTGGTGTAGCCCTCTACCATGCCCAGCTGTATCGCAGAGCAGCAGTCCCTTGGACTTATGTCCCCGGGGGCCCCAAACGTGTCCACGCACCATGTCACCATGTCCTGTGCCCACTGGAGGTCAGTGCGAAATCAGAGATGGCACTGAGAGCGGGGACCTGGGCCACGGAGCAGGAGCGAGCATCTCCCTAGCACAGGGCCTCTCTACCTTCTTTAGCCTCAAGTCCCCCTGCAAAATACCGTCTCTTATTCCTCACTTGTTGTTTGACTGTGGAAAAATAACAGCACGATTCTTCTGTTTCAAAGAGCTCGGAAAGGCCAAGACAGGCCAAAATGGTTTCCCTGTTTGAAATCTCTGGGTTGGTCTTGAAAAGCAGGCGTAGGCGTCTGCACACCTAACAGTGCTAACATTGCATGGCGCTGGCCCGGTTGAGAGTCACGACTCCAGCAGAAGAGATTTCCAAGCCCCAGCCCCTGCTGACCCTGCTGGCTCGAGGACATTGCCGTGTAGAGGTCACCGAACTCCTTCAACCGCCGTTGTGACCATCACTGTCCAGTCCGAGTTGTTGTGGAGATCAGGTGACAACAAAGTTAAGTGACACATCCCCCCCCAATCCAAATATTTGGCATGCCTTTCCCTTTATATAAGTCTGCCCTGGAAGGCAAGTATAAACGTGGCTTGGGCTTCCACACTGAGGAGGCATCACCAATGCCAGATCCAGCATGCTCTGCCCGCTATTCAAATGTGCTGCTTACATCACACCCCATGGTAACACATCATCACGTGCAATCGGGGCCAAATCTGCTCTCAGTTGGACATATCTGATGCTCCCTCTCTCCATATCGCACCCTCGGGTCTCTCTAGGCAGTCCCATTGCTGGCTAACTCCTAGGTCCTCACCCTGGGACTCCACAAACCGATTTGCTCACGATGCACAAGAGGAGATGGCAGCCAGGTGCCGTGCTGGCTGTGCACGGGGGACAGGAATAGAGAGGACGCGTAGTCGTACTTACTGGAGTCACTTGTGTCAGCCCTGGGGAGCAGGAGAGAGCCCCCAGCGCCCTCCCAAACACACTCCTGCACGAACCTGCTCTTTCTCCCTGGGCAGGTGCTGTGACTCCGTGGAAGGATGTTAGATATTACCCGCGGCTGCTGTGTTGTCATCCTCATGCCGGGATTAATCAGACACTCCTTCCCCAGAGCAGGGCGGCAGCTGAAGCCTTCTCCTGGTAGTTGCAACTCTCTGCTCATGTCTTTGCAGCACTAGTTTCAGCGGCAAAGTAAAGGTGGCTTTCCGTTGTCCAAAGAAAACACCTTTGCACTCACTAGCATGCATGCTGGGGCCATCCAGATGCCTGCTTTCTCCTATTGGATCCTCCCTTTTTGCAACCTGAGTTCTATCTACAGCTGCAAGCTGACTCGAAGAGGGGGCAGGGATGGCTTTGAGCTGGATAAAGCAAGTGCCCATGACCTGTGGGGCAAGGGCATGACGGCTCCACGCCCCTCGGTGCATGGCTTACTTTCCCACGGGGTTTAGCTACGCCATCTGGGCTCTGCCCAGGGGCAAAACCCAAATGAAAACGAAGCCATTTTCCATATGCAGTGCGGGATAGAAAAGAGCAATGTGGTGCTAGTCATTGTCAAGCCGGGGGTCAAGGGGAGACGTCCGGCACCTGATGCTTGCAGCGAGCTCCATAAGCAGAGCATTGCACTGATGCGCGCACACCCTCGTCCCAAAGACCAGATATTGCCGGGATGCTCCACATCTCCCCTCTCCACCCACAGAACAAATGCACGCAGAACAACGCGGCTTTTCTATACCTGTGCTCAGCTTTGGATCTCAGAACACCATCTACAGGGAAACCCAGGCACGGGGCGGTGAAATGCTTAGGTCGAATGGACGGGATTGGGTGGAAAAGCCAGGAGTTTGGGTCACCACCCACGCAAGAGCCGTGGCCCCTCATTCACACAAGGTTCATTCCAGCTGCAAACCCACCAGACAGGAGACCCTGGGGGTGAGTGTCCTTAAAGCCTTTCTAACCATAAAGCATAAGCTAGCAATAGAGGGGGGAGCAATTTAAAACAACCAGGAGAAACCCCCTGGACTGGAAGCACTTACCCCCAGGGAGAACAAGAGCCACGGTCATCAGAGAAAGGATCCCACGGGCACCGGCTGGCGTGTGTCTGACCACCATGGGGACCAGCTCCAGAAATCCCCTCTGCATTAGAAAGCAAGAGGAGACCAATGCGTGTCGCCGAACAAGCAGCACAGACCCTCTGTCCCCACCAGCCGTTCCCAGGCCACGCACCACCATCGCCACTCGGCTCCCTTATTCTCCCAGGCTCGAAAGCATCCTGTCTCTAACTTCAGCACCGAACAGCCTTCGTTGGATGAATGCAAAGAAACAGAGAGCAGCAGTCTGTAAAGAAGAGCGCACCTGGGAATCGCCACTGTCGTGTATAGGGTCCCCCCCCCATCATGAGAAATACCCTGATTCCTGCGATGGAAGCACAGATGTGGGCACGTATGTCCTTCCCGGGGTTATTCCTGTCCTATTTCCCTGCTCCGTGATCGTTTCCCATTAATACAGCTGTGCAGCAGCTCTTGGAGAGAAATTCTCCCTAATCAAGACTTAGTTCTAAATCCACTATGAAATCCTCTAATTCAGTTGGATTAGACAGCAGAGCTTTTCTTTTTCTTTTTTTTTTTTCCCCCTCCCCTTTTTTCTCCTTTGAGCTTTTTTTTCATCTCTGCGAACTGCCCGACGAGCATTCGGTGACATGCTGCACTATTTAAAGAGGCCAAAAATAATTTTATTAAAGAGAAACCAAGGGCTGCATTTCAATCCGAAGCGTAAGATATTTCTGCTGAAGCAAATTAGTCCTGCCGGTGGCGGAGATGAAGCAGAAGCTGATGCGAGCGGGGGCTGGCTTTGATTTTTATTTGTGCGTTTAGTGATTTTTTTGTGTGCCTGGGTTGTTCCTCTGTCAGATTAAAGGACAGGTCTTTTTGGTGGGTTAGACAGATGCTCCTGCCTTGAGTGGGGGCTCGGCCTTCCCTACCGCGCAGACCTGTCCGTGCAGGGCCTGGCACAGTGGGGCACCGATCTCCGCTGGGGCCTCTGGGCGCTGCTGGGACCATTAATGATAACGAAAAGCAGCAGCCAGGCTCCCCGGAGAGATCTCCCTGCTCACAATACCCATGCCACCGCCTGCTCGCTGCTACAGCCTGTGGTCCTCAGGTCTTGCAAGCCTGCCATGGCCCCCTAAAAACACACCCGAACGATCGCTGGCCCGTATAAAACTGCCCAGCTCCGCCGGACAGGTCTGAGCGTTGGTGACTCTAGTGTAGTAAGGGCTCCACTGTGAAAATTGCCAGCAGCGACATTTCATCGGAGCCGCTTCATCCCCGCTGGGCTACACCTCTCCCGGCATCAGCAGATGCCAGCAGCGAGAACGGTGGCGGGGAGACGGCCGCCAGGCCAAAGCCGGGCTTTACCGGGGATGGGACGAGGGGAGGAGAGAGGCGTGATGGTGGGGTGAATCACAAAGGAGCGTGGCGCCGCAGCCAGGAGCAGGCCTCGGTGATCAGAGGCCGAGCGTGCGGGGCCAGACCTGAGCGGGACGCGGGGAGCAGGACCCGAGATGCGGTGCTGGCGGGCTGGGTCCGGCCCGTGCCGTTAGTCTCTGGTGGAAACGCGGGTGCAGGAGAGCAGAGCCCCCAGCCCGCCCCCGCGCTCTCCGTTTGCACCCGCTTCTCACCGGGCTGCAAACACCCAGCTCTAAATGGAGCTAATTGGCCTTACAAAGCTAATGCTTACTAATGAGGGCGAGCAGCCTGATGTGTGGGATTAAAACATTAAAATGGCAAAATAAGCTGCTTAGGAAGCCCTCCTCCATCCCTCGGCAGCACACCCCCAGCCCAGTGCTGGACCCGCACGGACCGTGGCACAAGGAGCAGCGCGGCCTAACGAGGGCTCCCCCGGGGCCCCTTGCTGCTTGTTACTTCTGGGTCACCCCAGCTCGTCCACCCGGAAAAATTGTCCTGCAGGGTAGGGAGAATGGAGAGGGCTGCGTCCTTTCTATACCCTGCAACAAGAGGTTGCATGGCCTCAAACCGTCTGGCTAGGATGAATATTACTATCTTCATGTTGGAAATGGGGAAACTGAGGCACTGCACAGTATGAGCGACCTGCCCAAACCCACTCTGACCATTAGACAACTCTAATGCACTGGAGCAGTGCATACGGCACTCCCCTTGCTGGCTGAGCCGCACAGGGTAACAGCCTACTACTGCTACCAGCTCCCAGAATTGGTTTCTCCTTCCTCTCAGCAGGGATCAGTGGTTTGAGGCTGAAAGGTCCAAAGCCCGTTAGTGACCCATTGCTCAGGCCGTCTCTGCAGCGCTCCACTCACCTGCGATTTGGGATAAAGACTTCTCATCCCATAGATTCACAGATGCTAGGGTGGGAAGGGACCTCAACAGATCATCGAATCCGACCCCCTGCATAGACAGGGAAGTGCTGGGTTCAGACGAACCCAGCCAGATGCCCGTCCAACCTCCTCTTGAAGACCCCCAGGGTAGGAGAGCACCACCTCCCTTGGGAGCCCAGTCCAGACCTTGGCCACTCTCACTGTGAAGTTCCTCCGAATGTCTAGTCTAAATCTGCTCTCTGCTAGCTTATGGCCATTATTTCTTGTGACCCCCAGGGGCGCCTTGGTAAGCAGCCACAAGGTCGCCTCTCGACCTTCGCTTGCGGAGGCTGAAGAGGTCCAGCTGCCCTCATCTCTCCTCGTAGGGCTTGGCCTGCAAGCCCCCAGCCATACAAGTGGCCTCCTCTGGACCCTCTCCGTGCTGTCCACATCCCTCCTGAAGTGCGGCGCCCAGAACTGGATGCAGGACTCCGGCTGCGGCCTGACCAGTGCCGCATGGGGGGGATCACCTCCCTGGTTCTGTTTGTCATGCATCCGCTGATGCACGATAAAGTGCCGTTACCTTCGTCACACGGACGACTCGTGTTCATCTTGGAGTCTGCTAGGACTCGGAGATTTCATAGATTTCATAGACATTAGGGCTGGAAGGGACCTCGGGAGATCATCGAGTCCAGCCCCCTGCCCAAAGGGCAGGAAGCCAGCTGGGGTCATAGGATCCCAGCAAGATAAGCATTCAGTTTACTCTTGAAGGTGTTCAATGTAGGTGCTTGAATCACCTCCGCTGGCAGGCTGCTCCAGACCTTGGGGGCTCGGACAGTAAAGAAATTCTTCCTTATGTCCAGCCTGAAACGGTCTTGCAAGAGTTTGTGACCATTCGACCTCGTCATCCCTTGGGGCGCTCTGGTGAACAGACGTTCCCCCAGATCCTGGTGGTCACCCCGATAAACTTATAGGTGGCCATCAGATCACCCCTGAGCCTGCGCTTTTCCAGGCTAAAGAGTCCCATGGCTCTCAGCCTGTCATCGTAAGATCTGTTTTCCTGACCTCTGATCATGCGCGTGGCTCTCCTCTGGACTCTCGCAAGCTTCTCCACATCCTTTTTGAATTGTGGAGCCCAAAACTGGACGCAGTACTCCAGCTGCGGCCCCACCAAGGCCGAGTACAAGGGGAGAATGACGTCCCGGGATTTGCTCGAGAAGCATCTATGGATGCACGCCAGCGTTTTGGTCGCTTTATTAGCCGCAGCATCGCATTGCAGGCTCATGTTCATCTTGTGGTCAATGATGACCCCCAAGTCTCTTTCTTCTGTAGTGCTATCCAACGTAGCACTGCCGAGCCTATAAGGCTGCTGCAGGTTTTTCCTCCCAAGGTGGAGAACCTTGCATTTTTCAGTGTTAAACACCATGAGGTTCTCGTCTGCCCATTTGCTGAGCTTGTCCAGGTCAGCCTGGATCACCCGCCTATCTTCTGCCGTGGATGCTTTGCCCCAAAGTTTGGTGTCATCAGCGAACTTGGCCAGTCCACTCCTGACTCCAATGTCCACATCATTAATGAAGATGTTGAACAGGATGGGTCCCAGGACAGAGCCTTGAGGGACCCCACTGGTCACAGGGCACCACGATGAGTGACTGCCATCAATCACAACCCTCTGGGTCCGACCACGAAGCCAATTTCCCAGCCAGCGGATCGTGGTGGAGCCAAGGCCACAACTGGCCAGTTTGGCCAAGAGGTGATCATGGGATACCAGATCAAAAGCTTTTTTGAAGTCAAGATATATGACATCAACCTCTTCTCCCTGGTCCAGGTGATGGGTCACCTGGTCATAGAAGGAAATGAGATTGGTCAAACAAGACCTACCCACAACAAACCCGTGCTGGCTGTCCCTTAGGATGTTAGCCTGGGCCAGTCCCTCAAGGATGGCCTCCTTAATAAACTTTTCCAAGATCTTCCCCAGGATAGAAGTCAGGCTAATGGGCCTGTAGTTAGCCGGATCCACTCTCCTCCCTTTCTTGAAGATCGGCACCACATTGGCCTTCTTCCAGTCTTCGGGCACTACACCAGAGCGCCAGGAGTTTTCAAAGACCCGTGCCAGGGGCTGGGCTATGACGCTCGCCAGCTCCTTGAGTACCCTGGAGTGCAGGTTGTCAGGGCCGGCTGACTTGAAGGTATCCAGCTTCTCAAGGTGTTCCTTCACGAGGTCAGCATTTATGGAGGGTAGGGGATCCCCCTCACCCAGATCTCCCTGTCCCATAGCAGGCCTGGGCGTCCCATGGGACTGATGAAAGATCCCTTTCCACCTCCGTGCTACCGAGCAGGTCATTTCCTAGGCAGTAGGTGTGCTGGACATTTCTCCTCCCTAGGTGCAGCACTTTGCATTTCTCCTTGTTAAATCGCATCCTGTTGTTTTCTGCCCATTTGTCCAATCTGTCCAGGTCTGCCTGCAGTTGTTCCCTGCCCTCCGGTGTGTCCACTTCTCCCCAGTTTTGTATCAGCCGCAAACTTGGACGGAGTACTCTTTACTCCCTCGTCCAAGTCACTGATGAAGACATTGAAGAGTACAGGCATACCTCGTTTTATTGCGCTTCGCTTTCTTGCGCTTCGCAGATATTGTGTTTTTTACAAATTGAAGGTTTGTGGCAACCCTGCGTCAAGCAAGTCTATCAGCGCCATTTTTCCAACAGCATTTGCTCACTTCGTGTCTCTGTGTCACACTTTGGTAATTCTCGCAATATTTCAAACTTCAGCAACCACCACCCTGATCAGTCAGCAGCCATCAACATCGAGGCAAGACCCTCCACCAGCAAAAAGATTACAACTCGCTGAAGGCTCAGACGATGGTTAGCATTTTTTTAGCAATAAAGTATTTTTTAATTAAGGTATGTACGTTGTTTTTTTAGACATAATGCTATTGCACACTTAATAGACTACAGTATAGTGTAAACATAACTTTTATATGCACTGGGAAACCAAAAAATTCGTGTGACTCGCTTTATTGCGATATTCGCTTTATTGCAGTGGTCTGGAACTGAACCCGCAATACCTCCGAGGTATGCCTGTATCGGTCCAAGGACCGAGCCCTGCGGGACCCCACTGCCCACGTCCTTCCAGGTCAACACCGACCCGGCCTCCACCACTCTCTGGGTACGACCCTCGAGCCAATTTGCCACCCGCTGGACTGTGCAATCATCCAAGTCACAGCCTCTTACCTTGTTCACCAGTATGGGGTGGGATACTGTATCGAAGGCCTTCCTAAAGTCTAAATAAATGATCTCTACCCCTACTCCTGCATCCAGATGCTTTGTAACCTGGTCATAAAAAGAGACTAGATTAGTCAGGCATGATCTCCCTGCTATCGGCTGCAATCTACCTGCAGTCGGCTCCTCCACCGGGACAGGACGGTTGCAGCTGGGCTTTGAAGCAGATCTGCCCACTCATGAAGATGTCTGGCTCACCTGCAGTGTAGGTGCAGAGCCCAGCATCCGTGCAGAGTGATCCAGGAGCAAACTGGATCACTGATATTTCACTGGGAGGCCACGCTGGTCACGTGTGTGGCCCAGTACTTCAGCTCAGCCAAATTACCCCCGAAGCTAAGGAGCCACGCGAGACGGAGCCACTTAAATAACGCAGAGGATTTATTTGAATCATTCAAGCCCCCCAGCCCCCAGCCTGCCTCAGAGCAGAGCAATTATAACAATTGCCGACAAGCCTCCAGGAGATGGGGTAATGAGCAGGAAATGGGCTGAATTAATTTCATGCATAAATGACAGGGCTAGATAAGCAGGGAGACTAACTTTTCATCCTTAATAAACACAGTCGTTTCTGACCGGAGACACAAGCTACACGGGGGGGGAGTCTGGAGGCAGGTCATGGGCCAGTGGGCGCCCGCGCAGGCCCTCTTAGTGATCTTCGTTTACGCCAGCCAAAGATTTGGCCCCTTCCACGTGCAGACCTGCAGCCAATGCACCTGTACCATGATCCTGCCCCGTTTCCGGAGCTCAGACGACAGGCTGCACCCATCCCTGCGTGGGCAGCTCCCGGGGAAAGCCCTCCGGCCTGGAGGATCCTGAAGGAGCAGAGCTGCCTCCATGAAGGGCAGCAGCGAAACGCGACGGCTGCGGAGAGTTTCGGTAGGCAGGTAGAAAGCGCTAACCTGTGTTAGGGGTGTCGGGAGTAGCTGTGTCGGTCTAAGGACATCGGCAGACAAGGTTCTTTGGGTAAATCTGATATCTGTTATGAGACCAGCTCAAATAGTTGCAAAAACAGTCCCGGCTATTTGAGTTAGTTTAATGCGATATATCAGACTAACCCGTGTTAGCAATCCAGCCGGGAAACCTCTCCTCTTCATGCAACACTCACGCCCTAACCCAGCTCAGCCCTATGAACCCACAACCTTGACGTCCTTTTTGGCTCATTTGCCAGATTTCTTGCTTTCGTTTCCTTTGGATCTTAAAGGCCAGTCACATTTGTTGTGGGTTTTTTTGCAAGCCCTGCTTTTTCAGTGCAGTCACCGCCTCCTGCCTTTGGAATTAGCATAAATTTCCCTGAGCTATTCATTAGCTCTGATTTAATTTCCAGAGATTTATCAGCCCTGGGCAATAGAATCCATTAACCCACTGCCTCCCTGCCCCGATTTGAGAGAACTTGGGTTTGCAAATCCCTGGGACATTCATGTTCTTACTTTAAACCTTTGGGATGCCCAGAAGGATGGATAAACCGTGCACAGATTAGATGGTTTTGCCTGTAAATCCTTCTTAGAGCTCATCCCCAACCAGAGGCATAACTTATTGCATGGCACTAATTTCCCGTTCTCAGGCAAATCCCTCCCATTGAACAGGTCTTAGTCTGGGACAGCCGAAGGCGACTTTATTACAAGTACTTTAGGGGCAAAAACCAGTCCGAGGCTTGCTCGCCTCTGAACTGTTTGTTGGCTGCGAACTGTGGATTTTTTGGCAACCGTCAGACGTTTGTGTTTCACGTCGCTTGCTGCCGAGCACTTCTCTGTGCGTATCCAGAATATTAAAGCCACAGTTTAATGCGACACAACCTTGAGTTTCCTCCTGGTGACTCCCAAAGCAGCTCCGTTAACGAGTGGCGGGAGGTAGGCATTATGCCATCGTTGTCATTCGTGCCTCTTAGGCTCCATCCCTGGCTTGTCACCAGCACCTAGCAGATGACGCAAGACAAATCATAATCTCCAAAGCCCCACCTTTGGCTCCCGCCGGTCAAGAGAGCATCTTCGTACAGAAAGGGCAGCGCAGGATGAAGGGAAATGGTCCTTTTCTGCAGAAGGTGCCTACTGTGTGGAGTAAGAATGAATATTTCTAGTATCGTGGGGGCAGAAAGGAGAGGATTGGTGCCAGCATCTTCTGAACAGATCAGACACAGACCCCAAGGTTACTTTTTAGGCCTACCAAACACCTCCCCGGCCAGATCCAGATGCAGTTTCAAGCACTTCGATATTCAGCTGCAAGGATGGGGATAGGCAGCCCCTGCAAAAGATGCTCGGGATGGTACCTTCCCCCGTAGATAGGAAAGCAATCTGCTGCAAGCCCCAAGACCACGCGTCGTGCATTTGTGTAAAGCTCAGCATTTGAATCGGTGCAACTCTGCTTTGGATACGGAGGAGGCGGCATGAGCTGTGACACTGCTGCGATTTTATTATTGCAGATTTTCTATCCTCTGGGCCCATGTAGGCTGACATGCGCCCAGCCAAGGGTTCCCCAGGTCAATGCTGGAATAGGAAGGGGGTGCAGACCGTGGCTGTGGGCTCCCAAGGGGCTGGCCCCGCTGCAGCTCCAAATGGGCAGTAAATCTGCAAATCAGGAGTAATTGTGATCAATTCCCCTCCCTGCAGGCAGAGGCAGAGGCATCGGCAGCTTGGCCTGCGATAGTTCAGTGCCAAAGCAGCAAGCATGGAAAAAAGCTGCCTTGGGGTGCAAAAAATGCTCATGCTAACCTCAGCTGTAGATTCCCTGGGAAACATGAGCGGTGCAACCAGCACCAAAATAAAGAGAAAATTAAAAAAATAATAATAATTAGTGGACTGCGGCTGTGGCTGGAACACTAGGGTTTTGCCCCACCAGGGATTCGAACCAGCTATCTAGCGTGCTCCGCCCCGGTCGCCATCTTGGGTGAGGCAGCGAGAGCCACGCCGCTGCCACTTCCAAGATGACGCATAAAAAGCGCTCTCCTGTTTCAGAGCAACTGATTCGTCGAGATATTCCGGCTTGTGTTTGGCGGGGAGCTTCGTGACGAGGCACTAGACAGCCTCAGAAGAGGCTATTTTCAAGCCTTTAAGTACCCATCCAATTTTAGCACCTGGATGTTGAATTCTGCCTTCTGATTGGTTGGAGAAGATGAATATATTAGCGACTCGGAAATCCAGCCACCCCGTCGTTTTACTAACCGCGGTGGCTTGTTGTGTTCCTAAACCGGACACACAAACGAAAATAATCCTTTATTCCACTATATAAGAGCTAAAAGAATCGTCTTTCTTTTTCTTGGGACTGAAATAATAGAGTCTGGAAGCTATTTCTAGTAGAGTGTTATAGTCACCCTAAGTGGAAAAATAGCAAGTATAGGGGCTTTAAAAGGATACCGCGGAGCTGAACCGGCTGTGTTGTATGAAAGGAGAGAAGGTTAGCACTCCCCTTGATAAGGATGGAAGAGGTCCTAGTGGCCTATACAACACGCATATGGTTAAGGCATTGCCACTTACTTCGTGGCATCTAACCAAGTTTTTTTTATTCCCCGTTTTTCACCTTTTTGTAACATGAACTTTTCCAGGCACGTTCTCTCGCGCTCCTTTTCGTATGTGCCACCAGCGCGGGTTTCTCCAGCCGCTTGCAGCCCTCCGGTACGCCTCACGCGTGGATTTCCCGCGGTGCCGCTTTTCCTTGTGTGCCAACACCATTGACGTGAATGTCTTTAAACCGGGGTGGGGGGGTTCTTTTCTGGTTTTGCTTTGCTTTCAGAAAGCACTTCTTTAGGATTCCCCCAAAGCTGAACGAAGGCCGTGTGTGTCCACGAGTGCAGATGTTTGGTGCCCCTGGGACAGCCAGGAGGACACCTTGTGCCACCTTGTCTGTCTGTGTCACACACCCTCTGGCACGCCGCAGGTTACCCCGATGGGATGGGGGAGGCCGCATGACCCCAGCAGCCTTACCTGGGGTCCGCCGCTCAGAGCCTGGCCAGGAGGTGGATGCTCCAGTTTTGAGCAGCACGCACTACCCCGGCATGCACCGCTGCTTTTTTTGGCATGCGTTTTGACCCCTCGATATCCAGGGGTCAACTCCTCCACCCCCAGATTACCGTGCAGCTTGGAGCACCGCGGATGCTCATCTGGACACGGCCAAGTGACATCTAGTCACAGAATCATAGAAAATAAGGGTTGGAAGAGACCTCAGGTCATCTATTCTAGCGGTTTTCAACCTTTTTTTCATTTGCAGATCCCTAAAAAAAATCTTGAATGGAGCTGCAGACGCCTTTGAATAGTTAATTGTGGGTATTCGCATATTTTTGATTGATCATAGTCATCTTTCATGGACTCCTTGGATACAGTCTGCGGCCCACAGCTTAAAAACCACTGCTCTAGTCCTACCCCCTGCTCAAAGCAGGGCTATCCCCTGCTATCTCCTCCCAGCCAGTCCTGCTACACTGCAGCACGGGATTGTCGGCTGTGGCAAAACACACCGGGAGGCAGCCTAACAAAAGTTGTCTTTATTTTCTATAAAGACCAAAGAAATAGTCCTACTGCCAGCAAAGGGTGCCTGAAAACTGAGAGCATTCAGAAGAGAAACCAGACAATATTTATGCGTATGCAACATGAATAGGCCCTTGGACCATTACAGTAATAGAAATACTTACGTTAAGGAGCTGAGAATCATTTCAGATTGACTTTAGAGCCAATTGCCACCTAAAAGCTCCAGCACGCCACCTGTGTGGTTGAAGATCAAACAAGTCTCTCAGGAGCCCGGCCAGGGCTCAAAGACTAGAAGGGAGGCACAGGTTTACTGTATCGCCCCTTCCAGCTTTCTTGGGTAACCTCAGCACACCTCTTGACTGGTCTGTGCCTCCATTTCCTATCTGTAATAATGGGAATGATAGCACTGCTTTGCTTCTCCGTGGTGCAAAGGCAAATGCATTAAAACCAGAGGTGTTCAGACACTACGGTAATAGGGACCATACCAGTACCTAAGACAGAGTTTTTGCTCATTCCCTGCAGGCTCGGACAACACAGGACAGACCCTTTAATGGAAAACATAGCAGGGAAAGCTGTTTCGCCTCAGAAATCATGGCTAGAATGAGCAGGAAACCATGTATTTGAAGGACCACGACTTGGTGCCCTGAGATGCCCAGAGTGCATGCGCTAATCCCCCCGCTTTCAGAATGGGTGGCTTGCATCAACATCTTGCCCCAGCGCTTTGCCACATTGTTTTGGAGGTGGTGCATCTTCCCTGTGGGCCCACAGTCTAAAAGCACTCTCAAAGTACTTGAGTGGCATCAGATGGACAACCCGCTGTACAAAAGGCAGAAGAATTTCAGCTGAGACCACTGCTTCCCTTGATGTTTTATCCACATGGAAAATGCAGCTTTGCTCGTCAGCAATAAAGGATACAGATCCCCCCCCACCACTCCCCTGGAACCTAACACCCTCCTACCGACCCCTCCACCAGCAATTTGCTTGCTGTTTGGCATAGTAAATGTCAAGCCATTTATTTTCCTGTGATGTCTAGATTCAGAAACCCATTAGATTAATTGCTTGCTTGTAAAGATTTAGCCCATCTAGCTACTCTATGAAAGAACAGCTGACCACCGGTTGAGCAAATACAGCATGGAGAGAAGCGCAATTAATTCCTTTTTCCTTTCTCAGCTTAAGTCATTCATGCAGGACACAAGCCAACTAATTTTCAGCGTACACACTAGCTGCAGCATGCACCAAGGTCCAAATGCTCCTGCATCACCCCACGAACACAGTGCTGTCCGTGTCAGGGCTTACAAAGTACAGCTCACCTCTACTGTCATTCACGCACTTGCAAAATCCCTGAGGTCAAGCCCTTCTTACCATGCGCTGCTGTAAGTTACCACCAGGATCTTTGGTAAGAAGAGGGGAATGGAAACAAGTAGATGAGGTGGTGTGTTTGGAGTTGCTGATTCGAGTCACACTTTATGGTGTCTCTTCTATCAGATGAGTTTTGAGCTGAACTCGTAGCTGTAAGTCCTCATAGCAAACTGGTGATAGACAAAGAAGCCTAACTCCTACTTAATGTTACATCAAGGCCTCCTGCTGACCCACCAGGTGTAAGTGTAGCTAGCAGGATCGTTCCCCCTCCAGCTCATGACATTAGGCTGCTTCAAAGCACAATGCTAGGAGTAACCACAGTAAGAAAGCTTTAGCGGTACAGTACCCCCATACTATTCTTTATTAGTATAGATTTTTGCTCCCTACCGCATCCCAACCAGTCAGCAGGAGAAGTAGAAGTGCTTCCACCTTCTGGAAGAGACTAGCCTCCGAGTAGTCGTGTCACATCAACAACTTGGAGAACTCTTTGACGTGGATTTCATCTTCTTTCATGTGAACCTTGCCTAGGAGGGATGCTCATCCTCCCTCGCCCAAGACGGACTCCAGGCCCTGCTTGATGAGGATTTGCTCAACGATCTTGTAAACAGTTAGAGAAGGAGATAGCATGCTTCCTGCAAGTAAACCTAGGAGCTGAAACAATGTGAACACTTCACAACAGTGCAAATCTTAAACCACCAACATACACATAAAATCCCACCTCTTTATTATGTCATATGGTACTGGCTTCGATGTGTAAATACCACGCTAGTGTGACAAAAAGGGGAATACCGACGCTGAAATAGATACAGAGTCATGCCATTAGCAATACAGTTCTATACGAGGAATTTCCAAGATACAAAATCATTTCTCTTTTTTTTTTTTTTTACATTGAAATAAATTTTACACTGTTCTGTCAACTTTTGCTTTTTTTTCCAAGAAGAGAAAAAAAAGTTAAAATATACCAAGAACAACTACAAGCAGGAATCATTTTAATGGTTAACAGAAGAGCTGTAACTTTGCTCTATAACAGCTTCTATTAAACACACAGAACAAGAGGTAAGCAACTATACAGAAGTAAGAGGAGAGATTTTTGTCACAGGAGTCTGAAGTCGGGGCAGGAAGGGGAAGATCTGAAACTGCATGGTTTTTATTATTTGGTCACAAAATTTGAGCTGCGTGTTTGAAATGAAGCATCGTCCAAGATGCAGTACCCCTATTTAAAACAATGAAAAGAAACTTCTGAGAGACTAGAACCTACCCTCCTGCAAAACAAATTAAAAAATTAGACATTAAAAAAAAAAAAAAAAACCATGTATTTCTAGGTTCACAACTTAACTTACTGTTACAAAACAGACTGGCAGCTTTTCCTTAAGCAGCACCAAGAGACCAAAGGAATAACGCTACCACACAGTACAGTATATCTTTGGGGCTTCCGATACAAGGCTGACACTTCTAATGCCATCTCAGAACGATCCATGTCTGCCAAGCGACCAGGCAAGGAAAGGAGACACTGCATCTTTTTTTCCACCATGCTGCCCCATTCTAGCAAGACGCTAAAGATGTTTTCTTTGGACCAAGACTAACAGAAACCACTCTCTCAAATATTCTTCAGGTTTTCTGCCCAACTGGGGTTTTTACTTTCGTTGAGTGGGGCTTTTTTTTTTTCCATTTCTTTTATTTATTTTTTTAAAAACAAAATTTTGTGGACAGTCTCTAAAGTGATATCGAAAACGTTTAACAGTCACTCTTCCACAGTTTAATTGTTTTGTCGTTTTCTAGTGCCGCTGATGCAATTATGTTTTCTGTGGGGTGGCAGGCTGTGGAAATCACAACATCTAAGTGGAGAGAGACACACACACACCATCATCATCAGTGAAAAAACAATTCAAGCAGTTTGCAGCAGGCATTTCCAGCCCTTGACAGTGACAGTCTTGCTGCCCCATCTTCATATACAACCCCAGCCAAGTAGTATGTTTTTTTACAACAGGTTCTCAAGGAGGAGTTTAATGGTCATAATTTTCCCCAGAACTTTGTTCTTCAGGGCCCGGTAATTACTATGCACTAGTGAGCACACCGAGAGAATTAACTGAGCAGGCATACCCAATGGGGCTCACTCGCTGCATTGAGGACATGGATGTACTAGGTATCCCATAGCATACAACAGGGTTCCCACCTACTGCACTGAAAATAAATTCACCAAGGCAGTACGTAAGGTGGGTATTCCTCGGCAGCACTCACGTTAGTGTTGTGGGATGCGCATCTGGAACTCTTTGTGGGGGTGGTAATCTGGGAGAAGTTACTGGCTGAGATATTCAAAAAGCGACTCGGCTTGAGGCACTCAGTATCTCTAGACACTTTTAAAGTATTTGGGCCAGTTTCTTTACAATAAATTCCAGGTAATCAGAATGACTCCATTTATACCCTTAAAACAAACCACTATCTCCCCTAAAAATGCCCAAATTGTACGAAAAACCCACTAAGAACCCTAATAATGTCTCACACTGAGCCATTTTGAGAGTCTGAACAATAAGACCAGTTTAAAGTTTACCTTAAAGGAAGGGAAAAAAAGCAGAGTGGTTCTTGTGTACATCACTGAATTGTCTTTAAACTCAGTTGTGCTCGTTATTTATTTGGAAGTGTTTTATCCGTAATAAAAAGGAAAACAAAACTTGTTTCGTACCTGTGTGCCCTTGTAATTTCTGTACAATCTCTTTTGTTTGGAGGTTCCAGATATAAACCAGGTTGTCCTCTGAACCAGACACAATCCACTGGGGGGGTGGGGAAGGGAAATAAAAGGAATAGTTATTGAAGGTTGTGTTATAATCCTTTCCATGTTTGTCACATTACTTCTATCATTTGATTTACTGAGAGGTTTTTGGATTTTTTGTTTCTTGGACCAGAGGAACTGAGTTAGCAAGCAATGGAGGCTTACATTTTGTCTCCTGCTGTGATAGAGAAGACCTGAGAAGCATACATCATAAAAAACAAGCTGCAAAAATACTGACCTTGCCACCAGTAACAGAGAAGTTTGCAAATATGCAGTATTTCTCATTCTTGTGGCCTGTGTATGTCTTCAGGCACTGAAAATAAAAGGGCCATAAGGCAAAACTGTTAAGTCCAGCTGGGAAAAAAGATATCTAGAACTCAAGGGCAAAATTTTTTTTTCAGGGCAGCCTAAATATGTCTGCGTGTTCCCTATCCTAGCAATTTATCCAAAGGAAGCAGAGGGCATCTCTGCCCTCGAACATTTAAACAATCACAGTGCTAAGAAAAAGAGGTCCAATTGGTCACATCCCTACAGAGAAAGAAAGGGCAACGGCACTTAAACAGCACAGGAAACAAAGTTAAAACTTGTACATCTCAGGACTGTGCCATAATGTAAAGGGAACTTTTAAATATCTTAAGTCTGTCACTAGACAACACGGCATCTAGCAATTACTGACCATAATTATACTGAATAAAGTAAAGGGGAAATGCTTAACTTTGTGTAACCACCCAGAATCTGCTACAAACCCAGCTAGGTTTTCAATAGCAAAAGACACAGTTATATTTACCTTTCCTTTGCTGTAGTCCCAAAGTTTAAGAGTGCTAAAGAATAAAAGGAAAAGGAAAAAAAAAATTTAGGCTGCTTCATCCCCCAATATGAATCTCTTGGTACATAAAGGCTTCTCTGTACCAGAAGAGGTCCTCATGTCTACAGTGGTCTGACTACATTAGTCTGACTTTGGAAGGCAGAATTTCAGCCCACTCAGCAAATACAAGGTTTTATTTACTTGTCATTCATAGACTTCTGCATGGAGTGAGGGAACAGAGCAACATTTTTAAAATCCATTTTTCATGCTGGTATCCTTCACCTTAAAGGATGTCACAGAGAACTCGAGGTGTGCAAAGACACTGGCTGGAAACTCTTAACTGTGACACATCCAACAGTCAGCTGCTTCCTGCAGTCTTTCGTACAATGGAAAAGCAAACCAGAATCACAGAGACCTGCAGCCCCACATCCCTTCTCCTACCCTTTTTAGATTCACTTCTATGTCATGGTCTGTAAAGGCCACAATGCATTGCCCATCACTGCTTGTAAAGTACAGCTCTGCATCTAAATAGGTGAAGGGATTAGTAATGCAGAGACCTCGCAGTCTGCAGTTCTAATTTGTCCCAGGTCAAAGACTGGGTAAGAGAGAGCATCCAAGCAGAATCCAGAGGCTGCAAGATTTCAGTCACAAGTTTCAGGCAGGGATCTGTCTCCATCTCTCACGCAAAAGGAGGGAAACCCTCACTCACGTTCAAAAATAAAGGCTATGCTGCTGATCCATACTTTTGAAAAGGCTTATAAAATAAGCCCCAAGTCAGCTTCATTGAAGGTTTTTCTTTTATCTTCACTCAGTCTGAAAAAGGGGATAGTCAGTCAAGTAATGCCTTATACTCACAAGATACCTAGCTTGTCACCAGCCTGTTCACTTAGGGACAGGAGGGTCTTGTTACAGCAGCAGCAATAAATACACATGGATAGAGAGGACAGAGCCTGAGCACTCGCTAACAGTGGCACTGGAACTGCTCCAGCTGGAGAACTCTCAACAGAAGCCATCCACCTGCACAGCTCTTACACTTTATACTCACAGCTATTTATACTCTCTTAAAAGGCTGCAATTGTATCTCCTTGCCTCTATACTACAACAAAAAGAACCAATGGATTCATGCATAGTAAGTTTTGCACAGGAATGAAAGTAAACAGAGGTACTGTGTACAGTGCCAAGCCCTACCACAGCATCAAGTTCTGCCTCTGCCACCAAGCAAGCCCAACTGCAAAATGAAACTGGTAATATCCATTTGACAGCAGGTAGGAATTTACCCATCAGTATCACGCAGCATTACAACAGCAGAATAATAAGGTTTCACTCTAAGCTGATGAACATGTTTTAAAACCACCTACTTGTCCAAAGTTGCTGCTAGTATGTATTTGCCATTTGGAGAGAACTTCACAAAAGACACAGGAGGGTTATCATCATCTGCGTTGAAAATAAAAATGTGTTATGCATTCTCAGTGATAGAGCATTCCTTGCAATTGCACTCATCTAAAGTAGGTTACAGGGAAAAAAGCAGCAACTTCAAGCTTGGATCTATTTTGTCCCAAACGGTGGATGAACTTCAGGCAGTAAGGCAGGAAAGTGGTAGGGACAAATAGTTCAGGAAGAGGATTCTGAATATTTAATCCATTGATATTAATCCATTGTAACCCAACCTTCTGTCTCCAGCTCCTTAAGAATATTCATACAGAAGTGGCTAGGAATTTCAGGAGCCTTTATACTAGAAGACTATTTTCAACACTAGAAAGATCAATTTGCTTATGTCACTTCACAGGAACACTGGAGACCTAGCTTCCATGACATGAGGCATTCAAGCTGTACAGCTAAAGAAAGAAATCTTCTTCCACACATGCTGTTCTGTAGCCAGTGACCATGTCTTGGAGAAAACAGTATTCTCCCACTGTCATAAAGACGCACTTCTCTGTTGCATGGGACATATGAGTTTCTCTCAATCATGTCAGCTAGTGTAAAATAAGGATTTCCCACAGGACTTGTGAAAAGTTGCACCATAAAACATAATATTACATTGACTGGTGGAGAACCATGGTTTACAGGTACCAGACTGAGTCTCAACTTATGCAGTGCAACATACCAAACCTAAACAGTTTTTCTAGTATAAGAGAGAATGAGAGAAGTTATTTCCCTTTACATCAACAGCTAGGATGAGAGTGCATAAATACAGCAAGATATGGAAAGCAAAGCTTACAAACCCTCTCCCTACCCTTAGTCAACTTCATTGCTATTGCATACTCATATATAAAAGATATTTCATATGTGAAGTTACATAGCAGAAAAACTAAGCGCAGACAGACAAGAAGTCTCCCTACTTACCAATCAGTGTTTTCAAGCACTGGCCCGATGCTGTATCCCAGATTCGACTTTAATTAAAAACAAAACAAAACAAAACAAAACAAGTCTTCACTGTAGCTTATGAAAAAGCTGCTCTCAACAACTTACAAGCCTACATTTTAATTTCAAATGTAGCATAGAAGCATAAGGCAGTTTTTATTATTATTATTTTAGTGTTACTTGTGTAAGAAGCTGAGAAGGCTATGGCAGATAAGACTTACTAAAGAAATAATCACTTACCAGAGGCCATCATAGCTACTTGACACTATCAGGGACCCATCACGATTAAAATGCACCTGTAGTTTTGGGCAAGGGGAAAAAAAAAAAAAACCATAGCTGTATTTACACATATTTAGAGCAAAACTATTTGAGCCTCAAGGGCAAGACACTGCATCTGAAGGTTACAACGCTCAAAAAGTTAAACTGTGGTTTATATAGATAGCAGCAGCAATTCAACATGATATTCAACTGATGGGCACAATGTTTCAACAGCTCAGATACATATAAAAAAGCATCACAGGAATCTTCCTCTGAGTTACCATTGCAAAACTCTTGATTTATTTTACATCTAGAACATGCCCACCTGTTACACTGAGCCAAGGAGATTTAGAGGTAGTAAACATTTTCCAAATGATCACCAGACATAAGAGGCCTCAAAAACACAGACATCTGAAGCTGCTCAGCTCTCATTAGGAACATTACTCACAGTAGTAGGACCACAATGAAATGGCACTTGACAGTTATGAGCACAGCTTTTAGGCACACCAATTCATACACACTTCAATGAGACCCACTTAAGTTTCTTCAAGCACAAAACCAGTGTATTTTACAAATACACAAAATCCTTTACACATGTGCATCCAGGTAAACCTTTAAAGAGGAAATTGTACAATTATCTCCTAGGAACTGTCCTCTGTTTCCAGTTTTGGAGTCATGCGTTCACAACAGCATGCCTGAACCTTAGAATTCTGCTCACCTCCATCCTCCGCTTTAAAAGGTTTGTGTCTGTTAGGAGCCACTCACCCGTTGTTTTCACCATTTGTACAGACACTGTTTTATCTTTTCACCCATTAAGTGGGTAAGACTGACAATGGCATGTATTTTGGAGCTACCTTGTTTTAGCTTCCCTAACAATGCAATGCAGCAACCCACACATGCAGCAAGTTCATGCTCTGCGTTGTGACCAGCCTGGAGAGCTCCCAGTCTGTGCTCCAGTGTCTGGCTGCCAGAGCCTTAGCAAGCCTGTGTGCACTTACCAGATGCTTCTTGCATTAATACCAAGAGACAGCAATCTGTTCTGGTGGTGGCATCTCCATGTTGATTAATACCCTTGCAAACCATCACAGCCCATTTCTTCCACTATGTCAAGGGTGGATGAGAACTAACTGTGTGACTTTGCTTCCTTTTTCCGAGCAGGAAAGAAACGGATGGAAGCAAACATGTCAGCATGTTCATTTATCTGAAGGGACTTACAGCAGAAACTGGGTCAGAATGAGCAGGCAGCGTCTTGAGGCACTTCCCTGTTTTCACATCCCATATCCTCACGCTTTCGTCAAACTGAGGATCAGAAGAGAAATTCATCAGTTATTTGCAAATGCATTTGCTCCCAAGCTACAGGGAAATGTAATCTTTTGTTACCACCTGGCCCTCACGCATGAATTAACAGGTTTCACTGTGCAGGAACTAGGCATAACAGCATCTCTCAAACAACTGGACTGACTTCTGCTTGGAAGTGAGGGAAACTTTCACCTAACTCCTATTCACAGTTAGATGCCAACAGTATCTCATTGAGGTGAGACAGTCAAGGAGGCCAAGTTAAATCCCTATATTCACACTTTGGGCTTTAAGACCTGAAAAAAAGCCGCGTTAGGTTCAAATTCATATAAGGATCTAGAATTTGCCCCAGTTAAACTGGGTACATGAGGTCAAATGACCTGCCCAGAGTCAGAAAGCAGACATAAAAGAATCCCATCTCCTAGTTCCTTTCTCTGCCAACAGCATAATGCTGCCTAGCTCCAGACTGAGCTGTCAAACACATCAAAAAATATGCTTTTCAGTGATGCGGTGACCTAGCATGAAATGGTCACAGTCCCCAAAAGAGACACAGGCAGCACTTAGACTCGGTAATACCAACAAAGGCAGCTTCAATTCTAAACCACGGTTGGAGTGGTACTTAAAGCTTAACAAACTTTTTGCAACCAAATAGGTAAATAAGCTTGCCACTAACACAGCCTGCTCCAAGTCAGAAAGAATTAAGGCCCATCTCCAACTTTAAGAGTGCTCTGAATGATCTTCTGACTTTCTACAAAGTGCTGCCAGATTTGACTTCACCCAAGATAGGAGCAGAGGTGCTGACTCCATCAATCCCATCCCAAGTGATACATTACTGGATAAACATTTAAGATGGGCCACACCTCTGAAAGTTGCACAAAATTGCTACCCCATTGAGGAAATATTCACTTACTGATCCCGAAACGATGAGGTTGGACTGGGGGTTGAAGTTGCAGCAGAAGACATAGTTACTGTGCCCCTTCAACGTCTTTAAACACTTGCCCTTAAAAGAAAGATTTCAGTGTATGGATTTACCGATATTACGTTTACCCACACCTTTCTACAGCTTCAGAGACAGTCACTTGATTTCAGATGTAAAGGGACAATGTCAGTCAAAGGTCAAAATGTAACCTTTGATAAGGACGAGCTTTTATGGGACAGAACATTTAGGAGAAAAACAGCCAACACTTCTTTTGTATTTACCATCCAAACTCTGCACTAGCATAGCAGTGCATGAGATCCAGGAGGTTAGAAAGTGATTAGCAACAAAGCAAAGCCACCTAGCTCCTTCACACTGTTAATGCAGAAAGAAAACAATGAAAACTGAACAATGAAAAAGTTAAATGACAAAATGTTTCAGGGGGAGCTCTCTCAACCAAAGCCTGGCATCTGGTTACTATTGCCACCTATGAGTTTTGACAGGATGCAGCTCTCAAGAGAGCCTTGCTTCCCATGTTCAGCAGGCAGAGTACGTTCCTTCCAGAGATCATAACATTCTCATCTTCCGTTTATGAACAGCTCCTCATGTGCCTGAGTAGGAGCCAGTACTTTGAAATTCTCCCTCCAACCATCTTAGCCTGTCTAGCTCATCACCCTACATTTTTAAAAAGCCCCAAGAGAGAACAGTGGAGAGGTGAGAGATAAGACTCAACTCCTGCCCTTACCGAGCTCACATCCCATATTTTGAGAGTTTTATCATCTGAGGCAGACACGAGAAGGTTGGAATCTGATGACCAAGCAACATCAGAGATGCCCTGAAACAAAGGAACACAGTTTGATCCAGATCTCTGCTTGCTCTGTGACATCAAAACATGGAAGGCACAGATGGCTTATTAAATGGATATCTGAAGCCAGAAAAGCAAAAACAGTTACTTGAATTTTGAGAAGTTATGCAAATCCCAGCTCCTTCATCTACTCACACTGCAAGCATGTTAATTACTCCCAGATCTGGTCACTTTTTTGAGGTTTGTAAGTAGTAATTTGACGCATGAACTGGGATGAATTTTCCTTTTTTTTTTTTTTATTGCCTACGTGACCCACAGTTACATTTTCAAAAGCACACGAGTAACAAACCCTTGATAACCTAGAATCTTACTGAACTAACCCCAAGGGGTTTCAATGACAGCTAGCTGACTGTGGAAGGGTAAGTGTTATTTTTCAAAAGTATACATTTCCCAAAGTAAAATCTAGTCTCATGGAACTTCAAGTGGGTGAAGTCATACAAAACATCAGCTTTCCATATGAAGGCTTCTGAATAACGCCTGATACAAATCCAGAAAGCAAAATACTCTAACTTGCATTATCCTAGGTGAAAACCCAGCTGTCCAGCATTCAAGAGTTTTATCAGCAGTCATGTTTTCACCCATAAACATCAATCCTGGCCTGCAACACCTTGGCTATTTCAGTTCCTGAGCAACACCGCTCTCACAGAACTATTTGGAAGGCTACTTCCAACTATTTGGAAGAACTGCCTATGCAGGGGCTGCTGCATGGGCAACTCATTGAGGGACAAAAAACAACCAACTAGTTTCCCTCATTCATTATACCAGGACTTCAGGGGGGTGAACAAAGGAAACCAAACCCTTTGCATTATACAAGCAGCAGAAAAAGTACCAAGTTCCATTTGCAATCTGAAAGGACAGGTGTTTAGAAATGATGCCAGAGTGCAGAACATTTGCTATGGTTCAATACTTACCAGTTTGTGACCAGATATCGTCTTTTCAAACTTGCCATCATACGCTCCCCAAATTTTTATTAGTTTGTCAGCAGCTAAAATTAAAAAGAAAAACCCCAGTTAAAATGTTACTAGCATTATTATAACCACCGCTCCTCCTTAAGCAGAAAGCATCATCTTGGATAGCTGTCTGGAGACACCAAATAGTTTTTACCCTCAAGCACAGATTTTGGTGCAGAAGGCAAAATGTAAATGCTAATGACACAGTTTCACATATGCCAGACTGCAGGAGCTAAGATTAGACATGGTGACTGCAATGTAAAGGGTCTCAAACAGTTTCTCCAATGGCTTCTGCTTTTTTCAAATTAAGCTGCTCATCAAAAAAAGCTACCATCCCACAGGGGCCACTGAAACGCTTACGCCCCAGGAAGATCAAAAAACAATCCAGAAACTGGGCTGACTAATAGCTGTGAGAAACAAAACACACTATTCATCATCACATTAGCTTACGATCCACAGCAGAGAAAAAGTTTGATATTTGCCAGATGTTAAAGCAGGAGGAATGTCTGGGGTGGGAGTGAGAAATGACCTTTTTAAAAAGGTATCACAAAAAATGTGAGAAATTAATTTCTTTGCCATTTGCTGCCCATATAAAGGCAAGCACGATGAAGTAACAGACCAGAACCGTTGCCATTTCTGGAGGGTGTGGGGCTTACAGTGGCCATCTGTGTGTTCAACAGCATTCCTCCGAGTTGCCCCTCTCCTCTCTTTCCCAGGCATGCACCTTTTGTTGCAGAAGGAAGTTGTCAGGCATTTGCAAGTTTACCAGAGAGTTTTCACCATTATCAGAGGCTGGCACAAAGAGAGCTTGATCTACTGCTTAGGTTTAGAGTTCTGGGGAAAAGCCTGCTAAATTCCTCCCTTCAAAGTCCCTCTTGCCTCTTCCTCTCTTATAAGTAACAAAGTGCAGTGGAGCTGACTTGACTCTCCAAGGCTCTTTCCTATTACCATTCCAATACAGGAAGACAAAGAATAATGATCAGTGATATTCACTGCCAGACAGCATGTGCATCAAGCCAAGCAAGGCCCAATTTACAGGCTTAAGCTGGAATTTAAGCAAGAGGGAGGGCTAGATGAGATCCTCTCTGTACTGCAGTTAATTTCACATTTATCCACAATCTGTGTGTGCTAACCTGGCTGTGTTTCTGCAGCAGTGCAAGAGAAGCATCCCAAGCCCTTTTGGTCTGGCAATGGGCAGAGGCAATACAGGATATAATACACCATGACGCACACAATACTAAGCAGGTCTTGTTTTGTCATTTACTCAGCTTAAAGAGCTAGCCGATTGTTTTCTCCCTCCCTCTGATCACGGTAGCACTAAGATATGGTCAGCAAGCTGTCTAACATGCCAGATCCACATTTGGCCAATTCAGACAACAGGAAAGCATTAAGACAGACTGATACTTACAGGAACTGGCTAGCCACTCTCCATTTGGACTAAACTTTACTGACGAGACGGCCTTAGTGTGTCCTGCTAACGTGAACTTTAGAGCATAGTTTGGTTTTACAGGTGCAGGCTGCAAGAAAGATTTGTTCAAATAAGTCAAGTAGATACTTAATTCAATGTTTCAGTTCTAACTGGGATATCTAACAAGCCAGGACACAGGGGTGTACAGCATGATCACTCACAGCAGTCTGGATTTGTCTATTTAAAAAAGAAAAGGCACAGCCCTGTATTTACGGGAAAAAAGTATTTTCTAAATTATATGGTTCAGTGCTGCTTTACTGGACCTACAGAGAAACATCCTCAAAACAACTAGTTAAATTTATCTGAGATGCAAATCTATCCAAGTCAGCCACACATGCAGAAAGTTGGCCCACAGTCTCAAGTGTGAGCTGAGCCACTCTCCATACAGTATTTACAAGTGACCTGCCAAATGCTTTTAAAAATTAGGGTTGTGAACATTTGCGTCTCCTTAAACCTCAGCAGGACACCTGACTTTTTCTAGTGCTGCTGAAGGACTTCTCAAAGAGCAGGATTTCAGATGGGCACTGCAAGCTTCACGCCTTGAAGGAATGGAGGAGGGAAAAGGGAGTTAATCCTTAATGAGGACATCCTCTTCCCACAACAATCAAATTTTTCCACGCCTGAATACAGGTGATTTTTTATTTATTTCCATCCCCCTTCCATTGAAATATTATGAATTGATCAGTTTTCTAATCTCCTTACAGTCCTCCATGGGTACAGAAGACCTTCGGACTCTATAATCATAAGAGAGGAGGAGCACAAGGCCATTTTTCTCCTTAGCAAGTCATCTTTACATACCAGTGTTACCTTTTTGGCTGGTGATCATTTCGGCAAAAACACCCAGACACTGGGATGACAGACCTCTTGCAATGATTGTGTTAACTGTCACTAGCAGCAGAAGCAGTTACAGAAACCAAACATCTGACAGGCCTTCTGGATCTCTGTTGGATAGCTGGCAACTCCATTAAGTATTTCAAGAAATCCTGACATCTTTGTTTCTCAGAGAGGATTGTGACATTTCTCATAAGTCTCTCTCACTACCATTTTACAACAATTACAAGATATACTATGCTACATGCAATTCCCTGAAGCGTTTGATTTATGGTCAAATGACACTTGCAACAATAAAGCATGTTCTGTAGCGCGTTCTCTAATTTTCTCACTGGTTGCAAAATTCAGTATACCATAATGGGATTCAAGTGATGCAAGGCAGAGGTTATATTATATGTACAAAACAAAATTATAGCTCTTCAGGGTAAATCCAGAAATCTCATAGTCAGTCTTGTCCCCAAAGCCTTCAGCATGTTCTTGACCCTATACAAACCCAGTAAAATTCCTGAGGAATTCCTTTAGAATTCAACTTTCCTTAAAATCCCTCATCCCAGTTTGCTTGTAAAAAAAAACATAGGTAGTTCCCATGTGTATTTACAGACTAAGGATATTGTTCAGAGACCTACACACACCTTGCTCTGATTGGTTGAAGAGGAAGGAGTCGACTGTGTTTTGGTGGATTCTGCATCTGGTTTCTTTTCTTCTGTTGCCATGGTTCTGAAGCTGGCAAGTCAGACTTATGGTGCTTGAAGGGATGAATGAATATGCTGCTTCAAAAGGGAGCCTTTCCCACTGACAGGAGAACAGAACTGGGATCTCAAACCTAGGAGAAAAAAATTCAACACTACCGTTAACCACAAAAGAACAGCACTGTTTCAGCACCTAGCAAAGCATCATCCACGAGCATATAATGACCATAATCCACACCCCCAGGAAAACTGATGCAAACAGCACCTTCCGATTCCAACTAGTATCCGAGAGACTAATTCTGCAGACTGAGACAAACAAACGCGCACCAACGCAACAGTGTGTTTATGCCTTCATGCCCATCCGTATGTACAGCATACAACAGCACGCCCCTGCTTCCCTTCTCATAAAGGAAACTGATCCATCAAGCCTTGTGCTACCCGGATGATGGTGACACTCTTTTTTTCCAGATGCAGAAACGTATTCTTTTTCTTTATATCACTGATCCATGAAACCAACTGCTGCATTTACACCGGGATTGCTAAATCGGTAGCACAGTGGTGTCCAACCTTTTAGGAAACCAGCCCTGCACGCTCCCCGAATGCCACTATAATCCTCTTCCTCCAATCCATCCGCCACTTCGCTTTCTGCTCCCCACCCTGTGCAACTCTGTCTGATCTGCTGCTCGGCTTTCTGCTCCCGGCCATCACGCTGCCTATCCCCACCCTGCCCTACCCGCACCACTCATTGCAGGTCAGCCAGCCCTGCCCTGGCAAAAGGGGAGGTGGTCAACATGACACCTCCTGAAGATGGGGTCTATACTACTCAAGGACAAGAGTGCCTGGGATGGCTTTTTTGCACCGTTATCACTTGGATGATAGGGGTTGCGGTGGCAGGGAAAGGATTATTTCTCACACCTGTATCAACAACAGGACAAGAAGCACCAGCAGACACAAGGGTTTTGCTGACCAGAGGCGGCAAGGAACCACCCCAGACATTGCTGGGGACCTGAACACCTCCGCAGGATGACAAGCTCCATTTACTTCCTTCGCTGCCCATGGCAGCGACACTCGACCTTTCCAGCCTCAAGGCCCCTTACACATCGTGTCTGACCTACTTCTGCATCCACGCTGGGTGTGCTCACAAGGACTGATCCTCTTTGGGCGTTTCTGCTTAGCCCACACAGGTCAAAAAGGAACGGGGGACCCATTCTGGGATGAAAGCAACATCCGTTACGGAAGCGTGTCAATCGGACCGTTGCAGACCAATGGTGACCAAACTTGAGCAGACTGCGTTGTCAATTTAAACCCATGCCACCTCCCGTGGCGCCCCCCCCCGCACAAGCCCATGCCACCTCCCGTGGCGCCCCCCCCCGCACAAGCCCATGCCACCTCCCGTGGCGTCCCCCCCCCCCCGCACAAGCCCATGCCACCTCCCGTGGCGCCCCCCCCCGCACAAGCCCATGCCACCTCCCGTGGCGTCCCCCCCCCCCGCACAAGCCCATGCCACCTCCCGTGGCGTCCCCCCCCCCCGCACAAGCCCATGCCACCTCCCGTGGCGTCCCCCCCCCCCCGCACAAGCCCATGCCACCTCCTGTGGCGTCCCCCCCCCAGCACAAACCCATGCCACCTCCTGTGGCCCCCCCCCCCCAGCACAAACCCATGCCACCTCCTGTGGCCCCCCCCGCACAAACCCATGCCACCTCCCGTGGCGTCCCCCCCCGCACAAACCCATGCCACCTCCCGTGGCGCCCCCCCCCGCACAAGCTCATGCCACCTCCTGTGGCGCCCCCCCCGCACAAGCTCATGCCACCTCCCGTGGCGCCCCCCCCCGCACAAGCCCATGCCACCTCCCGTGGCGTGTCCCCCCCCGCACAAGCCCATGCCACCTCCTGTGGCGTCCCCCACCCCCGCACAAACCCATGCCACCTCCTGTGGCGTCCCCCCCCGCACAAGCCCATGCCACCTCCTGTGGCGTCCCCCACCCCCACACAAACCCATGCCACCTCCTGTGGCGTCCCCCACCCCCACACAAACCCATGCCACCTCCTGTGGCGTCCCCCCCCAGCACAAACCCATGCCACCTCCTGTGGCGTCCCCCCCCGCACAAACCCATGCCACCTCCTGTGGCGTCCCCCCCCGCACAAACCCATGCCACCTCCTGTGGCGTCCCCCCCCCCGCACAAACCCATGCCACCTCCCGTGTCCCCCCCGCACAAACCCATGCCACCTCCTGTGGCGTCCCCCCCCGCACAAACCCATGCCACCTCCTGTGGCGTCCCCCCCCCGCACAAACCCATGCCACCTCCCGTGTCCCCCCCCGCACAAACCCATGCCACCTCCTGTGGCGTCCCCCCCCGCACAAACCCATGCCACCTCCCGCGTCCCCCCCCGCACAAACCCATGCCACCTCCTGTGGCGTCCCCCCCCGCACAAACCCATGCCACCTCCTGTGGCGTCCCCCCCCCGCACAAACCCATGCCACCTCCCGCGTCCCCCCCCGCACAAACCCATGCCACCTCCCGCGTCCCCCCGGCACAAACCCATGCCATCTCCCATCCCCCCAGCACATTTATTTTTCAGCTCAACCTCCATTCTCCTCCCAAATTTCCCAGCTCAGCCTCTAGCCCCTCCCCCAAGTTTCCCAGTTCAACCTCCATTCCCCTCCCAAATTTCCCAGCTCAACCTCCATTCCCCCCCACAAATTTCCAGCTCAACCCGCACATGTCTGTCTCACGAAATACCGATAATAAACGTGTTGATGGATCGCACTGACGGGCCCGTGCACGGAAGGGGGGGGCATCTCCATTCTGGGACCCCTCCATGCTGGGGGGGGAGGGGAAAGGAGGTCCGACCCAGGTGACGCCTATCTGCTGCCTCTCGGCCCCTTTCCCAGCACGTGGGCACGACCCCTCGGGTCTGGCGGAGGGGGGGGGAGCCGCCCGCGCTTCCTATGGGGTAAATAATAACAAACCCAACCCGGTGGGTGGAGGGGGAGTCAAAGGGTCAAAACAGGCCCCCAACCGCCAGGACGGAGGCTCCCACGAGGACAAGCCGCCTCCCTCCCCGGGCCCGGGCTCTTCCTTCCCCCCCCCCGCAGGCGGCTGCAGGACGGAGGACACGCGTGGGGGGAACACACGACACTTACCGGGGGGGGGGGGGGGGGCGCGGGGCCGGGGGGAGCGCGGCGGCTCTCGCAGCCGCCAGGCGGGGGAGGGGAAGGGGAGGCGGCGCCTGCGCAGTGCGGAGCGCGGGGGGCCGCACAATGCCGCTCGCTGCCGGCCGCGGACGGCGCGGGGGAAGGGACACAAAGGAGAAGCGCGCCGGCAACGCCTTAAAGAGACAGACGCTTTTTTTTTTCCCCCTTCTCCTCGCAGAGCAGTGGGGGAAGCGTCAGCCCCAGAGCTGCTTGCATAGAGGGCAGCCGGGCTCCTACATGAGCCCCTTAGGGGCCTGTGGGGCAGGACTGTGGCTCCCACTGGGGCTGGGCAGGGGTTTTACTTTTCTTTTTGCAAAAATACGTATTTTTATAGATCGCTAGATAGATAAATATAAATAAATATAGATAGAGCTATCTAGATATAGATAGATTGATAGAGGTATATACCTATCAATAGATAGCAATAGATGTATACAGATAGATATAGAGACACGTGTATATATATACATATATACCTATCAATAGTGATAGATTTAGCTACTGATAGAGATAGCTAGATATATCTATATTTATATATCGATAGACAGCTAGATAGATGGATAGATATAAAATCCACCTCCAACACTCTGCTACGTGACCCGTGTGGTTAGCTCGGTAGCTCAAAACGTACTAAAAACCCATTACACAGTTTGTGCCGCACGACCGTGCGCCCGCACTCCCATCTCCAGGCTTGTGCAGGGCCAAGCCCGGCCCGCCTGAGTCCTGAGGATATGTCTTCCCCGGCTGGTGCCTGGCACAGGCCTGGCCTGAGCAGAACAAGGTCAGACGCCAAGCCTGGGGAAGGCAGCCTGCACCACACCCAGCCTCGTGGCAAGCTCTGGGGCTGTGCACATGCTGCCCTGGGCCTTGCTGGATCTAGCCTGTGCATCGACAGGAGGCCGGGAGTCTCCAGACCTGTTCCCGTGACTGTAACCAGGCAGGCAAAATGCACCTGCCTAGTCCAAACGCTTGCTCAACTGGGTCTTGTTTGTATCTGGTGACTGTGTTGGCTTCTTACAGCCCACCCTGGCCTTCTTTAGCAATTATCTTCAGTGCCTCCCTGATGGCTTGTTTCAAATGAAAACCACCTGCCTCATCAACTGTTAACTAAATACCCATATAGAGGAGGCTTAAAAGTCATAAATCATTTATGCATAAAGCCCACAAGCTCCTGGAAGAGTTTGGGGATGCTGAACCGAACCTATGGGCCAAACACTGGGAAGCACCAGATGTAGTCCTTTTATACCGATGCCAAACGAGTCCCCCACTGGGCACAGCCTTGACAGAGACGCGCAGGTCATGCTGAATGGGCTGAGATCTGGAGACGGACGCTTCGAAACAGCGCTCTGCATTATGAACATTTTGGGCAGCCAGGGTCCTGCACGAAGGCGGAGCTCAACAGACAGCACAGCGCTTCATCAAAAGCTGCAATCTTTGCAAAGGGATAGGAGGAATCCGCACGTTGGGCAATAAAACCAGACAGTGGCTCATAGATTTGGAAGTTGATACCTGCTGCCGAATGAAAGAGAGAGTTCAGTTGGCGAGGAAGCTGAGCTGTTGGGGCTGGATGTACACGATTTAATCCCTGGTGACAAACAGTGATGTTTTCCCCCTAAACGATGCTGCCCCTTAGGAAGAAGAGCATCTGTTGGCGTTCATAATACCTCTTGCTCCATTGTAATTGTGGGATAGCCATATTTAGTGAGTCTCAAAAGGCAGTTCAGAAGATCTGTGAGAAGACACAATCTGCACACGTGGCACCACTGTTGACAGCGTTACAGAAACCCTACTGCGGCCTTGTGCAAGACAGCCAAGATGAAAAGGCTGCAGCCTCAACCCTGCATTCAGAAGAAAGAAATCTGTCCAACTTCCAAGCCACACAAATGCCATAAAGTTTGACAGCGCCTTGAAACATGCATCTCGAGACGCAGAGTGCTCTGCGCACACAAGTCCCAAGCGGGAAAGCCCTTCGTTTTCAGCCCGGGGTTAAGACCAATTCACTTAAGCGTGCACCTAAGCACTAGCCTGAAAAGCCGTGCCTTCCTGCAGCACAGGCAAAGACGACCCAAAATTTGCTACAAGCTGTTTTTGTTTAACAGAGAATAAAAGCAAAAAGCATGTGACAGGCGCTGGGCCCCGAACAAAGAGAGATCTTTGCGACGCCAAAAATTCCAGTGGCAGTTGGGAATGGAAAATCCCTGGTGCTGGGAGACGAAAGGGGGATTTTCTTGCTTGCTGAGGAAATTTGAAGAATTAAACCCTGAGCAGGAATTTGAAGAATTAAACCCTGTAATCCTAATGCAGAGGGGAAGCTGCTGAAGATCGGAAACAGTTAGAAAAGCCGCGCGTTCTCCAGGGACAGACCCAGTTAAGTTCTCCTTTTTTGTTTATAACCCAGGCAGGCTTTGCCTAAGGGCTTACTGTAGTGGTGCTTTCTCTCTTTCTTGACCAAAATTCGTCATGTTCAAACTATATATATATTGGTTCAATTTGTCCTTGGCATGAACAGTGTCATTTGTTGCATTTGCTGGAGAATACCCTCTGCAGGTATTCACCCCTCTTACTCATTGCCTCGTTTCAGGGCTTTCTTCAGTCACTTCCAATGATCTTGGATGATCACATTTATTACCATTTCTCCAGGAACTGAAGATCTCAAAGAACTTAACAAGGAGCAAGTATTTTAATGGCATTCAACCCCTGAAGATGCTATCGGCCTTTCTTAAATATTGTGTTCCTATTCTTTCACTACTATAGGCCCAATTCATTCATGTGAGGCTCTTGCCTGACTTTGAGAACCTGTTTTTTCGGTAGGACTCTTCAGGCCCTGAAGTTATGCCTATGCATTTGGAGACTGGAGCTGATGCAGAAAACAGCAGCTCTGTTACTAAGCAGGGACATCCCACTGCCCCAGGATCTGCCATAACTGTGCATGGGTCTCTGGGTGATATAAATGAGTTACGGATCTGGAGCGCTCTCTTTTTTCCCAGCCATACTACCCAGGAAGGATATTCAAGCTGGATACCCATTATCAACAAAGGGGAGGCGACTGGCAGGGGAGGATTATGGAGATTTGCTGACCCTGGCATTGGTGCCACTTCTTGACAGTCTGCAGTTTTTGGCCTCCTTGCATGCTGCAAAAGACTGTAGTTAGAGAGGGGGTTTTTTTTGCTGGTACTGTCTCCTATAGCAGCGGTGGGAAGGATGCACTTCTGTAGGTGGCTGGATGTGGTTGTATTCAAGTGCTGATGGGATCTCACTGCATAATGTATTAAGTTAAGACACCTATGGCCATAAATAAATGCAATCCTACAATTATTAAATATTAATTTTAAAGGTATTTAAAATAAATAAGTACCATGCTGAACTGGGGCCTCAGGTCTTCGTCCTGATGTCACTGATGTGAATGGGGATTTTGGAATGGAGTCCTGCAAGTCTGATCCAAATCACATTAAACTGACTGGAAGGACTTCCACTGACTTCAGTGGATCCTGGCTCGCTTCTGGTCCCCATTCTGCAAACTAACACTTACGTGGGTGCTTATATTTACAATAGCGAGTAATAAGGAAATGCATCAAAATGCTGTGAAATCATATGCTTGTATAGGTGCTGGAGGAATGAATGCCTTTATTAGTTTGAGTCTGTGGTAGTGCAAAAAAGAGAACATGTAACAGGCCAAATTAGCAATCAGAAATGTCCATAATCCTCAGAAATGGAGGGGAAAGGAATTAGTGATGAAACGTAGCATATTAGACCTACTGTACTTGCCGTGCTTTTTTAAAAGAGCATTTGATCCGCAGCAGATTGCATATTCTCTGTTATTGCTGACAATGTGGCTGTGGTTTTCCTAAACCACAGATACATGGTATTCACACACTCTTTCTTGGATTGAAAACAAACAAACACTGCAACTTTTCTAGTCCTCCCCCAGAATAAACGTATAGCTGAAGCCTGCTTACCTTGCTCCCAACGTTTGCTCGTTGGAAAGGAGCACACATGACCTTTAGTAAGGAAGCAGGATTTGGTCAGTTTTTGCCCCTGGTTCTGCACACAGGGTTCCCATATAAACTTTTTATAGGACTATGGTCTCCAGATCGACAGGCTGGACTTTTGATGGAACGATGCATGTTTTCAGAAAAGCCTTGGGGTCCCGGCACATGATTAAAATCCAGCAGTTTCCTCAATTCTGATCCCACCAACAACTCTGACTTCCCTAATGGGTCCTGGTTTGCAGCTGCTAAAAACAGCTCTCTCCAAAAGAGGAGCTCATTACACAATTGAGGCTTTAGTCTCCCACGGTGTCTGCTATTTTCTCAACTGAACAAGAAATAAAATAGAGCAGGGGAAATGTCACTCCAACACAAGAATAGTCTGGCAGTCAAAAGAAAAATGGGCTAAGGTGCAGAACCTCAAACCAGGAGCCTTATGAACTAAAGCATCCAAGCATTGAAAAGTGATTGGGATTCATTAATAAAATCTACCCAAACCACCTTGGGAGGAGGCAGGGGACAGACGGAGCAGTAGGGAGCTGATAGCTGTCTTGGCTCCCAGTTATTATAGGCATCTGGAGGGCCAGATCCTGCACACATTGATTAGCAGGAGTAAACACTAGCTCCCTTTTGCTGCTTTGGTAATTTGTGTTGTCATCTTGAACTGTATAAGGAATCTCATTGAATTAAAGTGGAGGGCTTGGCTGGGTCAGACCTATCAGCACCTTACAGGACCAAACCTGAGGCTCAGCAGTGTTTGCAAAACTGGATTGCATCTAATGCCCTTGAATGAAGCAGAAGCAAGTGAATGCAATAGGTAGAGCAGAGCGCCAGGGGGAGCTTAGGGGAGGAATTTAGCAAGGGAGAAAGAATCCTTTGACTTCCTCCCCTTGGCTGCACCGTCTGCCCAAATTCCTGTTTCCCAAATGGATTCTTCCAGGGCAAGCAATGGCTGTTGCATGCCTGTAAAATATTCCCTTGTGCATATACCTGTGTCCGGCACAGCTAGCTCCCCTGCCACAGCCATGAAAAGTATGTGGAAGAAGCAACGAACAGGGAAGCCTTTGGAAAGGGGCCCTTTGCAAGGCCTGAAAAGTTAAGCAAGAAGAAACTATTCTTTTCTCCTCTGCCAGCACTGAATAATTTTCCTCCTGTATTGTTGGGATCACAGGGGCAGCTGAAAGCTTCAACTCTGATCAAGGCTCTGAGAGAGAGAATCTGACTTCTATCCCTTTCCACCTGCTTCCACCATGTTCCCCATACTGCCCTGCAACCTTGATGCTCTGTGTGGGTCCAGATTAACGATTAGGAGGTTAGTTGGTAATGCTCTCTTAGGGGCTTCAGTAACTCTGATTCCTTCCTGCTCTCCCATTTAACAGAGCCTGTTAGAAGCCTGTTCAGGGAGCTCCATTTCCTCTTGCCCTTCATCACAGTGACTACTACAGAAAGGTAAGGGTAGCATAGTTGAATGGTTTCAGCTCAGGGGATGTGAGTCAGAACATCTGGGTCCTCCCCCTGGTTATTCCCCTGATTCTCTGTGTCACCTTAACTTCTCTTTGCCTCAACTTTACTAGCTGTAAAATGGGGACATTCATATTTATGTGCCTCAGAAAACTCTCAAGCTGATTATTATAGTGCTTTGAAATCCTCAGATGACACGTGCTATAGAAAAGTACACTATAATTACCTGTTTTCAACCTTTGCTGCTGATCTAGTCATCCATCCCCAGACAAGTAACCCTTACCAACCTGAGCAATCATACTTATGCAGGGAATGCTACTCAGTGTTGCGACACCAAGCATTTATCCCCTGAATACAATTCCTGCCTGTGAGTTCCTCCTCATTACCTGACTCACTCCCTATGCAGCATTTCTCAGTTTCATTTTTGGTCACTTTTTTTTTCCTGTACTTGACTTCAGCTGAATAAGTTCCCCAATTACTGCATACAGTACCATCTTGTGCAATGCATGGAAGCCAAGGTAATAGGATCTGCCCCGGGGCCGTGGTGCACAAAGCTCCACAGACTTCACAGGTCCTGAAGGTTGAGGTTTTGTGGATGGGAGAGCTCGATGACAAGGCTTCCTGAAGCTTCCTTGGCAGGTTAGTCATGAGAGCATGACTAGACCTGGCTCCTAGATTCCTGTCTTCTAGACATCAGGGGTTAGGATCAGACCTTTGTGCCCCATCTCTTACTGCAAGGATGCCTGTATCTTCCTCTGAAGCATCTAACACTGCACAAGGCAAGATGCTGGGCCATACAGACTGTAGTCCTGATCCAGTCCTACAGACCCTCTGTTCCTATCATATTATTGCAGTGGTCTGAGTGTAGCTGCATATGCTTTGTTTTGTGCTAATCTAAAGCCAGGTATGGTTTTTTGTTTCTCTTTACAGATTGTAAATTGATTTAATATGAACCCTGAGTGCTAACAGTCGTGTACTGCCCAGCACATTGTCCCTTGCACAGGTTGAATATCTTTTCCAAGGGCAGTGTATAAGCAGACTGTCTGGAAGGATGCAAGGGGTTAAAAGCTATAGTGGCGTGCGGAAGAATAAATACACACTGCAGGTGTATAATTAAGGAGGGCTTAATTGGGTAACTAAAGGTGAGACTAAAAGGAACCACAGAGGCTAATCAGAATGCTTTTGTTGAAACCAGAATGGTTGGAGTTCTTCTCAGCTTTGTGAATTAAAATAATAATAATAATAAAAGCTGTTGGATGTTGTGGGGGGGTTCTCCTCCTTTTGCCTTCTTGCATGCAACAGGAAGAAACAGTAGGCAAAACTTCTTGGAGCAGGTAGATTCAAAGGCTAATATTTATTCTAAGCGTGTACAGCTTTCTTGTGAAGTCCAGGTCTTAAGCTATACCTGGAAAACACTTTTCTGCAAGGCTGCAGCTATGTCCATCGAGATGCAAGTTGACAGGTGGAGGTAGGAGAGTGAGTGACTTGTGTGTTTTAGGATGAAACATGATAGTCCCAGGGCCTTAAGATGGTGTCCTGTGCAGAGTTGCACATGTAGCAAATAATAATATTTTTGATTAATTTTGTCCTGACTTGCAGCCTGTGCTGCCTTGTCAGGCACCAGCTATGTTAGGACCATTTTTGCTTGTTGGATTAATCCAGCTTCTATAACACCAAGCTGCTGTTCAAGGCATCCTAAAACTTCATGTTATCCCTGTAAAAGGGGTCTTATGGCAACACCTGTGTAGAGGGAGGGGTCAGGCACTGGAGGGGGCACTGGCAGCTTTTCCTCCTTGTGAAAACAGCCTGGTTGTTTCTCAGTAGTACCCACCTGCTGTGTTCCCTTGGGGCCCCTTATTGTCTGGAGAGATGGATGGGGCATGGTTTGAGCCAGGCAGGGTGCAGAATACAGTTGGTGTTTACCTGAACACAGTATTTCCTGGTTTTCCAGAAGCTGATGGCAAACAGCATCAGAGCATGTACAAGCAGTATCTGTCATGTTTAATGCTCCATCTACCCAATTCTCAGGCCACAAATTTTATCTCTCCAGTGCAGGTGGGGAACTGAGGTACAGAGATTAATTGATTTGCTAAGGTAATACAAGAAGGCTGTAGCAAAGCAAAAATTAGAAGCCAGTTCTTCTTCACACCTTCCCAGCCTTTCGGCTGCAAGACCCTTCTTTGCTTAAAAGCAGATTAAGATCGCTATTGGAGGAAGCATATCTCACGCTAAACAGACCAGTGGCAAGACTCATGACGGTTAACTCTATGCTAGGACTGCAGGATCAGTAAATTCACAATGAGATGCTTATGATCTTCTACCGCTTTGAAATGAGGTTTGACTTGCTAAAGTGACTTAAGCAACAGGCAACGCTTTGATCTAGGGCAAAAGCTCTCTGTACAGCCCTACTGAAGTCAATGATTTCATGCATGTGCCTGGGCCTATCTGCACAGAACAGCTCGTGGGATCATGGCCCCTTAGAGCTTTGTGGTTATTATTGATTATGTGATTTTTGCAAGCTTCAGGCTGAAATCTACCTGTCCCATTTGTTCTCTTCTCTCCATGGAGATTTCTAGCTGAGCTTATTTCCTTATGGCAAACAGACACGTACATGAGACTGACACTCTGGGAAGAAGCAGTTCACTCCAAGAGGATGGTGGAGGTTTGGCAAAAACAATCTATCAACTTTTCTCGGTCATTATTATTCTTCTTTCCCCTTCCCACCCAATTCATGATGTTGTGTGTGGGATGCTTGGTTCTGAATGGGCCACTCTTCATGTTGCAGTTCAGAGCGCAGCACTCGGTGCAGCCACCAGACATGATTTAATGGAAGTGCTGTCCACATATGGTGTTCACTAAGTCCCTGCTCCTTAAGTCCTGCAAGGCCATTAAAAGCTCAGCTTTCATTTTTCCACAGTTTGTTGTTCGTTTTGCTGTTTTTAAGTTAGTTTCCAGCCTGCCTAGTTATGAAGAAAAAGCTGGAAATCGTTGGTCTGAAAGGCCTACTTTATTAATTTGGAGTTTGGGCATACTGGTTATTGGTTTGCTATTCAGAGGTGCTGAGAATTTCTGTTCAAGTAAATGGGACTTAAAGGTTCAGCACCTATGAAAATCAGACCATTAATATGTTACGGCCAGTTGTTCTGTTGCCGCTTTTTCAGGTAAAAGATGTAAATCTCCTTGCCTAATTAAGCAATCCTCCATATTTGGACTAATAGTTATAGTTAACATTTGCAAGCCAGGAAAGGTTGACAATATGGAACAACCTTGTAACGTTCAGCTAAGTCAGCACAGGTATATTTGTAACTCATGATCAAACAGAGTATCTTTATCTCTATAGTACAAAGGAGAGTATTTGTGCTTAGGTTGGTAAATTCTACCAGGCTAAAAAATCTAGAAATCTAAACTGTCAAATGGATTATTCTAGTCTGACATGGCAATTGCACGTATACCCTCTTTGTGTTGCTTTCTTCTTTTCTGCTGCCAGCGTGTTTCCTTCTGAAGAAGGGTGCTTCGTGCCCCAAAGTTTACCTAACACACTTTTCCAGCTGTACAGTTGATTCAGTTATTAAAAAAAGCACAACACCCCCCCCCCACTTCCAGAATTTAATGGAAGTAAATATGTTTCATATTGTTCATATTGTTGCCTATTGTTTGTCAGAATTTCAGCAGGTCCATTTTGTTCTATAACCTCTCTCTGACATTATACGATATATGGAGGGACTGTTGAACAATGAATGATGATAACATGACTACAGACCCAATTTTGTGAACACTTCCACTTGTGTTGGGATCCCACCGCTTTTGGTGGTATGAGCAACAGATGTGATTCCAGGACTGGGATCTAAGACAGGAGGGAGATGAAAATGGTAATGATCACTGCCTATCCTTTTGTTACTGATTGCTCATCTGCATGAAGAAGGACGGGTTTGGGTTGTACAAAGAGATGCAACTTCATCAAAGGTTGCAGTGGCAATGTTCTTTTAGGAAGTCTTTGAAAGCGTGATCCAGGGAGTAACTTTGCTAACGTGCTGCAGAGAAGGACCCAGGGGTTATAGTGGACCATAGGCAGAGCTGAATATGACTCAACAGTGTGTTACTGTTGTAAAATCAACACCACCTTGAATTTTATTAACAGGAGTGCTATTTGCAGATCAAAGGAAGTGATTATTCTAGTGTAGGCAGCACATGAAGCCTTACCTGGAGTACTATGTCCAGTTTCAGGCCCTATGCTTCAAGACCAATTCAGATGGATTAGAAAGAGTCCAGTGGAGAGTGATAAAAGTGATTAGAGGCTTGCAAGTCAAGGGCTGTGAAGAAAGACTGAAAGAACTAGGGTTATTTAGTTTGGGAAAGAGAAGACCATAAGGAGGATTTGATTACAGTCTTCAAATAACCTGAGGGGTGATTACAAAGGCTAAAAACATTTCTCCCAGGACAAAGCCTGTTATTTTGGGATCTTAGAGTACATTGTCCCACTATAAGTACTTAGTGAAGTACCTGCGAGGTACCAAGATAGCCCTAATTGTCCCAGAAAAAATGTTAATTCCCATTCAAGCTGTATGCATCAAGGACTGTCCCCAGCCTGCTATGATGCTGGTTGAACCCAGGGAAAATCAGACCTGGGATAGACCTCACATCTGTTTTGAGCCAAAAACATTTTCTCTGTAGGTACAGAGGAGATAGGACTGCTTCAAGTTGCAGAAAAGGTGATTTAGGTTGGATATTAGGACAAACTTTCTCACTAGGACAGTGGTGAAGCACTGGACCAGGTTACCCAGGGAAGTGACAGCATCTCCATCCTTGGAAGTTTTTATGATCTGGCTATACAAAGCCCTGGCTGGGATGATGTAGCTGGGGCTGGTCCTGCTTTGAGCAGGGGGTTGGACTCCTGAGGTCCCTTCACACCTGCATTTTCTACAATCCTAGGCCTCAAAGGGTAGCAGAGGAAACTTCTTTGGGAGAGCCTTTTGTTCCAGGGATATTAGTACAAGCCCATTGTCCCACTTTACATACCTGTGAAGTAGCTGAGATAAAATGTGCTAAAAACTCCCTCTCTCATCACCCCACGGGTATTCACTTAGGTGTCTGTAATAACCTCTATAAACTAATTGTGGCTCCCTCAGTTCAAATGCTATTCATTCCAGGGATTAGTCTATCAGTGGGCTTGATTTGAATTTGAGTGTTTTATCTGGCAGCAAACCCTAAACCTTACAGATGGACAAAACCCATTGTCCCATGTATTAAGTATCTGTGAATTACCTGAACTGACACTTTGCCTTGTTGCCATCAGAGCTCATTTGAGTTAATTGCCATTTAAGCTTCATGAGTAAACAACTCTCTTTCATGTTATGATACCAGTCATACCCCAAACCAATCCCAGCAGCATTACACAGGTTGTGCCTATTTAGTCTCAAGAAGGGCAGCAACTAGATTGGAAGGGGTGCCTAGTTAAGGGGCTATCCAGGTCCTCTTTTTTCCCCCCAGGTTTTGATCAATCAAGTTTGCTTCAAATGAACCAGACTCTCTCTCTATGAGGATGATTGGGCACTGGAACAGGCAACTTAGAGAAGCCGTAGGATTTCCATCCCTGGAAACTTCAAAATGCTAGGATGAGTTAGTGAGGGAACAATCCTGCCTGAGCAGGAGGCTGCCCTAGAGCAGCATTTTTCAACCCGAGTCGCAGGAATATATGAAAGGATCACAAATAAACTTTAAAATGGATTCTCCTTTAAAGCAGAAAAATGTGGGAAATGGTGGGTTTTCCCCTGCAGGCTGGCAGAGCTCCAGCCTGCGAAGGGGCCCTGCCATGCCCAACACCCACCCCCTGCCCCGCACACTGGAAGGAAGGGGCTTGGGGGTGGGAGGCACTGGGTCAGGACGGGCCATTGGTGTTTACAAATGGGTCCTGGTACAAAAAAGGTGGAGAACCACTGCACTAGATTACTGGTTCTCCACCTTTTTTGTACCTATTTGTAAACACCATTGGCCAGTCCCAACCCAAGAAATAATTTAAGTAGAAACTCCCCTCACTCCCAGCCCTGACTCCCGGACAGGGGGGTGTGGGGCATGGGGAGGGGGGCAAGCAGCCTCTCAGAGCCTGGAGCTTTGTTTGATCCATTTTTAAAGTTTGTTCGTGACCCTTTCATATATTCTTGTGATCCATGGGTTGAGAGATGCTGCACTAGATGACCTTATGTGGCCCTTCCATCTATGAAAGTGCCTCCATCTTATGGTTATAACAGCCTGACAAAACAGCAGCGTTGCTTGACTGTTTATAGCTGAAGAGCGGTGTGGCAGGCTCTGCTGGTGTGCCCAGAGAGAAATCCCTTAACTACCATTTACACACCAGCGTTCAGATGTCTCCCTTGGATCCATTTGTGTTTTGAATTGCTCCACTTTACTGGGTGCTGCAGCAACTGGGTCTTGTGTCCAGTTAGAGCAAGATCTAGGTTTGCACACCGGTCTTTCGCTGAGTGTGTCCGTCCACTGATCTTCCTCAGCTCTTTCTCTGTTGCTTTGCACTTCTCCGTTCTTCCAGTGCTGCTCAACCCTTGTTAACACTCCTTTTCACCCTCCCAACCGGTGCATTTATATTAAAGTGCAACTCTATTTTCAGGGCTTGTGGTGGCTGGCTCATTTTATCATGGTCGTGATACCTGTGGATACAAGGCACCCACCTGTGCAGCCCGTAACACAGGTTTGGTTTGTTGGCTGCTGCTTGTTGTTGTTGGTTTGTTTTGTTTTTTTTTGCCTTGCCTGGCACGCTAGAAATAGTTGGCATTGGCTGCATGCTCTTGTGGTTGCAGCTTGTATTGGTTGTTGCATAATAACTGGGAGTGTGCATTAGCCAATGCAAACCAGAATAAGAGACCCGTGGAGCTTAGAGGAGATGGGTTTCAAGTTGCAACCAGGAGGTAACGGGGTGGGGGGGATAAAAGCATCGGGCCGCTCCGACGGGAGCCTGCACCTTTCCAGCCTCACTGGAAAGCCAGAGCAGCAGAGGGGCAAGCCTGCGCGTCCCCTCCACCCCTTGGGGGCAAGGCAGGTCCTCGTCGCCCCTCCAGAAACCAAGCCAGGCTCGGGCCCCGTGCCTCGGGGGAGCTCGCGGCGATGCCACCCTGCCCCGGGGATCACCCCACTCCTGCCCGCTGGTCCAAGGGAGGAGGAGGGTGGAAGTGGCGGGGGGAGGCGGAGCGCGGGGCAGGCTGGGAGCTGTAGTCCGGCGGGTGGCGGCGGTGCTGTCCCGCGCCGCTCGCAAAAACTACCTTGCCCACATGGCCTCGCGCCCGGGCGCATGAGCTCTCCGCCGCCTCAGCGCATCTATTATGCTGCCTTGCCGAGGCTAAAAAGAAGAGCAACTGGAGGGGACTATCGGGCAAACGTTGCTGGAGCCGCCGGGGCAAAGTAATCTATTTAATCTTCCCCTTTCTTTGTTGGGCGCGTCGCGAGCCGCGGGCCGGGCTTGTTGTTGTTGTGGGGTTTTTTATTGTTTATTTTTAATTTTTTTTTTGTTCCGCGGGAGGGCGGGGGCACGGATGCAAAACCCATTTGGGGCAAGGCCAATGCTGATTTAAAAAATAATAATAATAATGATTATCTAAGGCAAGGCAGAACAAGGCTTCCGCAGCCTTTGTGCATGGCAGCAGTGTAACAAAGCCAGCTGGAGGGCTCCGGCTCCGGCCCCGGCCCCGGCCGCGGCTCCAGGGCGGCCGCTGCTTCTCTCCTCCTCCTTCCCCTTTTCCCCTGCCCAGGCGGCAGCTCCGGGGATGTTTGCACTGAGCTCCTGCCTCTTTTATTGCCTCCCCCCCCTTCTTTCTTTTTTTTTTCCCACCCACCTACCGCTCTCCCCTCCCAGCTCCGCGAGAGGCACAGGCTGGAGTTTGTGCAGCGCAGCCCATCTCCCTCACGGAAGGGATTTTTTTTTTCCCTCTCTCTCTCTGCCCGCCATCTTTTAAAGGGGAAAATTATGGGGGAGACGAGGCACGGGGGAGGGCTGCGGGCTTGCTTTAAACAAAACCCAACACGACACAAAGCAGCCCCTCTCGGCGAGCCGGGCCGCGGCGAGGCGAGGGCCAGTCGGTGCAGCCCCCGCTCGCCAGCTGCACGAGGGCTTGTTCAGTGCAGCCCCCGGCCAACTGCACCCGGCTCCCCTGCCCGGGGGTGCCCAGCGGGAGGAAGGGGTGGGGTGGGGGCTGGCTGCAGCTTTGACGGATGGCTTCGCTCGCTCCCCAGCCCGGAGAGGGAGGGGAGCAGGTGGCACCCCTGGCAGCATGTGTTTGCGGGGTGGCGGCGTGTGTGTGTGCAATTGGTGTAAGCCGGGATGTGTGCCTGGAGTGAAGGGCAGGCGGGTTGCCTTGAGATGCGGGAGCTGGTGTCCTGTCCTGGCGTGCGCCTCGCCGCTTGAGTATTTGGTTGTGTTTCGCACCTGAACGTGGGGACTGGCCACAGCTTGCAGTCGAGCCGCTTTCACTTTTCAGCCTTGCCCCCCATTGCTGCCGTGTCTGGGTTGCCTGCATCGCCCTGGGAGCGGATGAAAGCCATAAGGATCCTAAGCTGACCTCATGTGGTCCAGCCCCCCGCCCAAGGCAAGGCCATTGCTCACCAGACCATCCCGGCCAAGCGTCTTCTAACTTGCTCTTGAAAATTTGCAGATGGAGATTGGCTTCTTTCTCCAGGCAGCGTCTTCCAGCGCTTGACCACTCTCAGCAGAGCATCTCCCATCTCAATTTCCCCGGCCGCTCTACAGCCACAGAAAAAAGCCCACCCCCATCCTCCCTGTAATCGCCCTTCAGGTATCTGAAGACTAATGTAAACCCCCACCCTCGGTTGTCTCATCTCCAGACTTAACTAACTCTCAAAGCCCGTGCAGTGTGGGCACAGGTTGTATGGGAAATGTAGGAAGTTCCTTAGAGAAAAATACCCATGGCAAGCAGGAATGCGTTCCCTTTCATCGGTTGTTGTTTTTTTTTCCTATAGCATGGATGTACCTCTTCTTCTTAATTTAGAATTGGAGTGAAATATCACATGAGTTGTATGTTTGTTTGTTTTTTAACCCCAGATCTGTTTCTAGTTTAAGCTACTTGACATTATGTAATAGTAGGTTAGGGGAAAGCACAATTAGCCACACACACCTGCTGTCCCCTGCTGGGGGAAGAGAAGTTGTTTTTTTTGACAAGCTAGTTAGTATTTTTATTGCCTTCCAGGTTATGTGAGCAGCACAAAGGAACTGCCTGTACATTCAACTGGAAATTTTAGACTTAAGGCTGACAAGGTTCTTTGGGTAGATGTGCTGTCTTTTTTCCAGCTATTCAGCTGGTCTAATAATTTCGTTTCTGCAGGCTTTTGGGCACAAACGTCCTTCTTCAGACATGGGGAGAGTTTTGAGTTTAGAGCTGTGACTGTCCTGAATTCACCCTGGGATATAAGGCAAGGTCTCAGAGAGGCCTTGGGTTGCCAGTAATATGTGCTGCATTCTTTGAGGGGGAGACAAGAGCACAGAATAAACTTGTGTGCTTCAAGCTACATATCAGCTTGGTGAGTTTACAAGCAATGCAAGCAGTGTATTGCTTTAAATATGGCACTTTAAGGAAAGCTGAATTTATTGCACACGCTGCATGTTCTCTTCATCTGCACATGGTAGGGTTAGTAGACTAGGATCGCTCCAAAGGGTCCCATATTTCATATTTTGTTAGCTCAGGAGTTTGAAAGAATGTACGTAAAGGGCCCTGCTGAAATGTGTAGCTTCCTGCCCAGAAGCTTTCTTTTTTACGGCTCGCAGGCTTGCCAGTGACTAAGACTGACTCCTGAGATGATTTTCCTTTTTCCTTTCTTGCTTCAGTTAAAAATACAAGTGTTTGATGTTTCAAACTGTTTGCTTAAAAAAAAAAAAAAAAAAAGGGTAGGGGGCTCGGGTGGAGGATTATTGTTGTTGTTATGTCACAAGAAGTCTGACCGCATTGCTGCCTTTTACACCGTCCACGAAGAACGCGGTGGACAGGCAGTGACTATTCACACAGAAGGGCCTGTCAGACATGATTGCTGCTAAAATTTAAAAAGAAAAAATGCTTATGTGGTTTAGGAGCCTGAGTCTTATTTTCAGAAGAGACTTCAGCCTGTGAGAGTCTGAGTCCTACTGAGTTCCAGTAAGATTTAGGCTCAAAGGAAACAAGTCACTTATGAAAATAGGACTCCTGCCCTACATGGAGGCTTTTGAAAATGTTACTCACAGCTGGGTTGTTGGGTTGTTTGTTTTTTGTGTTTTTTTTTTTTTTTTTTTTTTTTTTAAAACAGCAGCTCGGATGGTTTGTGCTTTTTCTTTCTTCTAATGTGGCATGACTTTGGTTCATGATGTTGGCAGCAATAGTCTTTCACATTTTATTTTGAAGCAGAGCTGGTTTTGCGACAGTGTCTGCAAATGAAACCCCTTGGAAACCACAGCTGTAACTTAACGGCTGGATGAAGTTAAGGATGTTTTCTAATAATAATGCAAAGCCCCATATCTCTTGGGTAAAAAACTTCATGTTTCAAAGCTTTGTCCCAGAATCTTCTTTCAATCTAGCTCTTGTTGCATAAAACAGGGAGACTATAATAGAGCTTCCTACCTAAAAAGTCCAAAGTGTTGCCCCATCTCTTGCCATCTGTTCATTGTGGACAGAGCCCCTGTTCCCATTAAGACCCATTGTCTTAGCTATGATCCCTATGTGTAGAGAGGCAGGATTGGGGTCTGCATTAACACTCGAGTAGTTGACATCTTCCTTACAGGCGCGCAAGAAGATGCATATAACTTCTGCATTGTGCACCAGGGTCCGAACCAGCTCTTGCTGTGGCCTTGGTCCTGCTCACTTGGCTAATGTGCAAGTCCCAGTTGGTTGCACTGACGGCACGTGTGTGCCAGTAACCTCATTCCACAGCAGCAGCTGAGACATGTAGTGAGGGCTCACGTTTAGAAGACTTAGTTACTTTTACCAAATATGTGACTTCAGCTCTTCTTTGGTAAACTTCCAAGTACTATAAATTCAGACTAATCTACACTTATCAAAATAAATGAACAGCGAACACTTGGCATCTCAGCATCCTTGATTGCCGTTCTTTAATCCTGGTGCTTTTCTTTGTTGCTAATTTGCAAAATTCATTAATCCACAGCAGGTCTCCTAGCCATTACCACAAACCGTACGCTTTTAAAAAAGAAAAAGAGGGAAAATACCACATTATACTACAGTAATAGTCCAGAACGCTACTGTAAGCACTAGGCTTCTGGGATTTACCAAGGAACCATTGTTTGCTGTGCTGTTCAGTGAGCTTAATACACGTCCTTCCAAAATGTCCTGTCTCGGGCTTTTAGTTCTGTTGCACTTTACTGCGATGTTAGCTTTTTGTTATTCATTAGAGCTTGCCAGAGGTCAGCCTTTCTGTGGAACACTAACCATGCAATATTAGTGAGGAAAATACCTTTTACATGGTTTTACGGCATTGCTTGTTCAGAGAGAAGGATTTAAGAACAAATTCCTGTGAAAAGTGATGTGGAAATTCATAGGAACGTGCTGGTGAAGCTGGCCAGTGCATCTCCTTCTGTATATCTTTCTCTGGGATGCGAGTGTTATGATGGATAAGACAGACTGAAGAAATGCTTGCATCTATTTTTGAGACCCTTTACTATGTTGCCGGGACTGGGGGGTCTTTCAAGCTTCTTCTTTTGTTCAGCCAAATAAGCAGGCACTGTAACACCTAGACACATTTCAGCAGCAACCTCTAAAAGAAGTGACTTGCGTGCATTTTTTTTCCTTCATCAGGACTGGAAGTCAGCTCTTTTCTCCCCTGGTACAGGTGTAGCCGATGCTGTTTTGCATGTGGTTTCACTGAGTTTTGACATGGGCCAAGGGAAGTGTTTTGAGCAGGAATGAAATCCCAACTTTGAGCAAGTTCAGATCCAAACTTTGTGGCTTGGGTTGGTAGGGCATCTTGAGTAGGTTCAAGCAGGTTTCCTTCATCGGTGCCCCCCTTTGGTCCCATCTGCCCTGAAAATAAAGGCCTACTTTGCTGAATTCACACTGGCCTTGTGAAGCCAATGGGACTGTGCTTATTCTTGGTGTTCTTGACTGATGTAGGAACACCAGTATTTTCTACACGGATGGAGCTCCAAGTGCACATACAACTATACCAGCCAAGCTGTGCTTTATACCAGTACAGTAAAGCAAAACAACTTTTGCTGTTAAATACATGTGTTTACCAGTGTGACTATATCTACTCTGGAGGTTTTGTTGGCATAGATCCCTCTTTGCAACCCAACACAGCTGTGCTTACGGAAGTCTTTAACACAGACATAGCCCAAAACTACTTGTGCGTGTTAACACTTACCTGTGTGAGTTAGGGGTCCCTAGCACGGCCTTCACAGACCCTGTTTTCACTAACACATCCTTGCTAGGGGATGGAGAACAGCTCTTTTGCTATTGCAGGTTGAACAAAGCTGGCTTAGAAATAGTGCTCTGGCACAGTGGTTCTCAGCTTTTTGTACCAGGACCCATTTGTAAGCATTGATAGCCAGTCCTGACCCAGTAAACAGTTAAAGTAGGAAACAGCCCCCCGCCAGCCCTGCTGGTGCCCCACATTCCCAAGCCACTGCTCTTTGCCCCCAGGCACTAGCTGTGCGAGGTATGGGATGGGGGAGAGGGGCATGGGGGGCATATGTCCCCCCAAATTGTGCACCCACAGCAGGCATGGGGCTGCAGCCTTGCTGGACCAGCATGGCATGGGCAGGAGTCCCTTGCCCTAGAGACTTACCTGTGGGGAGCTACTTTCCACACTGCCTGGCTGCCACATGCATGTATGCGTGTGCACATGCATATGGCACCTCCTCCTGTTCCCCCCCCAGCCCCAAGCAGCCCCTTGCAGGCTGGAAAAAGTTTCCCACATTTTTCCTTTACAGGAGGATTCATTTTTAAAGTGTGTTGATCTGTTTTTCTGAAGTTTGTTGATGACCCTTTCATATATTCTTGGGCCCACTTTTGGATCATGACCCATGGGTTGAGAAATGCTGCTGTGGAGTACTGAGAGCTTCAGGTCCTTTGACATGGGGCTTGCATAAATAAGAAAGCTGCACTGGTATAACTAAACCTACCTCTTACCCCAGTGCTGAAGCCAATGTGAATGCTCTTATTTCAGTAAAAAGCCTGCTGTAGACACAGTTTTGCTGTTGGTAGCAGTTTAGACCAAGTTTGGTCTGGGATAGTTAAGACAGATGCTTTTGCCTAGAGAAGGAGTTTGGACTAGATGTCTTGAGGTCCCTTCCAGCCCTATTTTTCTGAGGCTGGAATAAACATTATGGAAGTGGTATAATTGTATTTGTACCAGGCTAGTTGTTCTTCATTAAAGCTTTTGTGCATAGGCAGGGCTTGGGGCTTGTCTGGACAGTAAGGTAGAGAAGAATTTACAGTGTGTCTGCAGCTCTGTACTGATGCCTCATGTAGAAACCCTTGAATTTTCCAAGTGGAGTAAGTTAACTTGTGAGCTTAATGTGCACAAAGATGGTCTACTTGGGTGCGGGGAGTTGTCTGGTGCGGACCGTATGTACACTGTAACTTCATAACTTAACTTACTAGAGGGTAACTTCCCTTTGTAGAGTAGTCCTCATGTTACTCAACTTGCTCCTAATCAGCTTTAAGCCAAACCACAATAGCCACTCTTAAACCAAAGTGAGAACGTTCCCACACAGCCTTCAGCCATATTGGTTTCAATGTCTGTCCTAAGTTATCCTGGTGCAATTTTCATGTGTGGAGACATCCTTTAAACTGGTTTAGAAACAGGTTTAAATGTGTATTACCTTTGTGTAGAGTAGACTCTTCAACTGCCTTAAGAGGGCTTTTATGTTGACTTTTACCAGGCTTTGCTTGCACGGACCAATTTACATCTGTACCATATTCAGAGTGAGTTTAAAGGGATCAAGGTTTAAACCAATGCACCTTCAGGGTGCAGAACCTGTTATTTTGGCTTAATGCTTTGACTGCATGCACCTGGTACTAAAGTCATCCTCTTGGTACAGCATGATCAGTACAACTTCTCTAGTGTGGATGCAGTCCTGCTGGTGCTATGATCAATATATGGTATTGCCATGACCTTTTTTTATATGGGAAAATAAGTTTCTACTGAGATACAGCATCATTAATAAGTATAACTGGAAGTTGCACTGACATAACTATCAATTTAAAAAAAAAATCACTCCGCCTTGGTAAAATAGTTATGCTGGTCCAAAACTATACACAGCAGGAGTGTCTTTAGCATCTACGTTGCAATTCTGTCATTTTAGCTTTAAGGAGGGATGTGGGGTTTTGTTTCCCACCCCCCCCTTCTTTTTTTTCCTCTCTCTCTTTTCTGTTGGCAAAAGCCCTTACGTGGATGCAGTATAAGCTGGGACAAAACAGTCCTTTGGGCAGCAGAGCTGATTTTGTTCAGACACTTGGCATAAGTTGTCAGCCAAGTGAATACTTTTTCACTGGTATAAACCATGCCTGCACTGCAGTCTTGGTGCTTGCCAGTGTAGTTATGCCAGCAAACCTTTTAAGTGTAGATAAGGGCATAATTGATCTCTCACTGACTCAAGGCCCTCTTAACTTGATTTGTGAGCATCCACACAAAAGGTCTGTGCCAAGTTAACACAATCGGTTTCTAAACCACTTCAGTGGAATCGGCACACCTTTCTGTGGGCAGATCAAGCCAGGGTTTTCCTCACTCCTAAAACATACTCAGGATGCTATAATGAAGTGTCCATCATTAAAGTTAAATTACTTGTTCAGCACCTGTAACAAAGTGTGCCTTGAGATGATGCGGCCTCTTCAATTATTTACCTGGTTGATTTTTCTCACTAATTGGTAAAGTTCAGTATAGTCTTGTATTGCGTCTACCTGTTTTTAGTATGAATTGGGGAAGGCTTGTGCTTGTAGGCCTGTGCTTTTATCCTTTTTTTCCCCAAAGGAACTCGAAACCCAGCTCTTTAGGTGGGACTCGGTTGTCATTATTATGCTGCGCTCATTTGAAAACCCCAACATTAACATTCGGCTGATTCATTTGCAAATCCTAGGCTCATACAGAGTCAGAGAGAACAGTTGCTATCACTGGTTGCCCAGACCTGTACTTGCTTTTTAACTTGGGACTTTTTAAGAATAAAAAAAGCAAGTCCATTAGAAACACAAAGAGCACATGTGAGATTTCTTTTGGTTTAAAGAAGTTATTTTCTCTATTGACTAGCACAGTAGTAATGTTGTGTCTGGCAAATGTTCCTTTGCAAGCCAGTATGTAGTTCTCGCTCTCTTTCTTGGTCTTAATTATATCAGCACTAGCCTTGAGCTGAGAAGCAATCGAGGACTCCTCAGCCTCCTCTAGGACTGTCTCTGGCTCTCCCAAGGGCATTAGCAAGTGCTATTTGTAACCAGGTTATAATAATCAGTACTAGCCAGCATCTGGGTTATTGGATGTATGTGGCTGGGACAGGTCTTCGAATAAAGAAAAGGCAGGACTTGAATGATTTTTGCATAGCCCTTGCCTGCTCAGTGCTCCTTTCATTACTGTTCTGCTGCTTTTTTTTTTTTGCCTGCTGCATTTGTGCTCATAAAAAGAAGGCCAGCTGTAAGTTGAATTTGGCTGTATGGACTAAAGTCCCATGGAAAGAATTTGGCCAATGGCAATTTTAGCTTTTCAACCCCTTCAACTGACAATTAATGATCCTCTTTATAAATGAACAGTGAAGCCTAACTCCGTTCTAACATGGCTCCCGTTGCTGCAGTACACGAACGCCTCCCAAACCGTTAATATTTGCATGACCATAGGTTCCCCCGCTAATCCCTAATTGCCCCCCTGCCCCCAAGTCACGGACCTGGATCCCTTCGTGCTCGGTGCTGTACAAACACGCACGCAACAAAATAGTTTTCCTAGTCGTATGCTAGGAAAGTGCCGTTCTCCCTGTCTCGCAGATGGGTAGCTGAGGCAGAGAGATGAATTGACTGGCTCAGAGCCACATAGTGCTAGCAGGGTCAGGGACTCAACCGTGATCTTCAGAGGTCCAATCTAGAGTCCTCGCCATCCTTCTCTAACTCTTTGCCAGGCTAGCAGGACTCTCTCAATCATTCTGTAGGCCCATCTTTCTGTTTTTATTTTTCCCCAAAGTGCTCTCCGTCCATCGTCTCTTCTCTTAGAGAGCTGAAAGACGGGAAAGGAAACCATTCTGACCACTCCTGGTAACTGGAGTGGAACGGCTGCCTGTAATTTCCCAATGTAAGATGCAGCCAAATCCAAGCGAGTGTGCGGTGTTTCTTGTTAAAAGCGCTCTGGGCTCAGCACTCAGATGGAAAAGGGGAAGAAAGAGCCAGCTGATTTCGTCAAAGCATTTACCTTTGGGCCATGAGCAGTGCAAAGTTCACCTTCAGAGGCAAGAGAAAACTGCGATGGTGGAAACCTCCAGTAATCTACCTGGAGTGCTGAGCCCTTTGTGGGTGCTGCTGTGTTAGGCTTTCCTGGATGTACACACATGTTCCTATTATGTGTGCATCACCTGGGGCTTGGATTAATGCCAAGGTATGTTAGGAAGAAAAAAAAAACCCAAAACCTTTTCCAGCCTAAAATTGTCCAGGCTGTTTCCAAGAGTCTGAGGGTTGAATGCTCAGTGCCATCATGTGTTGCTGGCATTGCATTGACTATGCAAGGTGGTTTCTAAACGGAAGGGAAAGCTCAATCTAGCACGTGCTATAGCGTCATGGTGAAAGACTTGCAGCTGATTCTGGGGAGTGCTGTGGTCAGGAGCCGAGGGCGGTGGAGAGGAAACCAGAAGGCCTGGACTCTGCTCCTGCCCATGCTGCTGCCCTGTCATCTTGGCCCCCTCTGATCTCTGTCTGCCTTCCCTGTATAGCCTGTAGGCTCAGGGCAGCAGGGACTTTCTCAGTCCCTGCGTGCATGTGGGACCCTGTATCTTGGTCCTGATCCTGGCTGGAGCCTTGTGGTGCTCGCTGTACTCAGAGGTGTCGGTATGGCACCTGGCCATGTCCTTGCAGAGGGAGGTTCATGTTAGGCACTGCGCTGGAGTGTACCAGTCGGCTGCTCAGTGGCAGATGGCACTTCAGGATGGCTTTTGATACAGTAGGGTAGAAAGTCCCAGGCATTTATCTTTGAGCACAGAATAATGTTTGACTGGCATTGCTGGCGGGCACAACAGGCTATGAAACAAAGGGCACTGAAACGGCCCTTATTTTACTTCCCGGTCAATGCACTTCTGCCTTGACTGGATCCCTAGTACTGTGTTGGTAGTTAATCATGATTATTGCAGCGAGCCAGGTCTTTGCTGTGCTAGGTGCTGCAAAAACATGTTGCTTGCCCCAAAGAGTTTGCTATCCGCATACTAGTTTGCCGGATCCGGGTTTAACTTGTGTCTGCGCTCCTCGGAGCAGGGACCATGCTTGAGCCTTGGGAAAGGGCCTGGCGTGGAGGGGATGCTTCAGCTTGTTAATGATTGGACCCGGTTCTTCCAGGGAATGAGGTTTTCTGCAGTTGGCCACTGCAGCACTGTTCTGCATGAGCCACTGCCTGCTGAATAACAAGGGGAACGCACGCTTGGGCCAAATGGAGCACTTGGAAAATAGCGCTGGATGTTCAGCGTCCGGTGGGGCTGGGCTGGGAGCAAGCAACTCGGACACTATGGAAAATAGTGATAATGAAATGCCGTGTGAAGTGACTAGCAAGCCTCCCTCCCTCCTACCCCCACCCCTTTTTCTGTGTTGCCACAGAGGTGGCAAAAAAAATCTCTGAAGCATCACATCTGCACTGTTGGAGCCTCCACAGTTTTAACATGAAAGCAAGCTAGGCTCCTATTTTATTTTCCATAAGAAGTGTTGTGCTGGGTCAGGTCACACATCCATCTTGCCCAGCGTCCTGTCTCGCGGTGTCAGAGAGCAAAGGAGTATTTATGCAGGGCCTAGCCAGACTGATCCATCCTCTGCAGGGATCGTGACTCTACTCCAACACCCAGTTTCTGGGCAGCACATCAAGGGCTGGCTCCAGTCAGGGGTCTAGGTTGGGGTGCAAACTCTCCTGCTCGTTCTCCAACATATGCTTGCTTATTAACTACAAATGAATACCATAGCAGCATATCTTTGAGAGTCAAAACTTGCTCACTTCCCAGCAAAAAACCCTTGTTACTCATGTCTTGATACCACCTGCTTCTGCCATTAGCAGCTGTTGGAAAGCTACAGGTGTCCATGCACTCAATTCTTTACAGCAGGTCCATTACACGTCTGAACCCTTCCAGGAGCTATATATGCAGCCGAGGAGGAGATGAGGTTTATCGCGGCATTAATCCACCAACAGAGATGAGTGCTTTAGTCCATATTGACTTGACAGACCATCACTCGATTGTTTATGAGCTGTTGTAAAAGCTGCTAACAAAAACGTGGCCATGTGCCTAGCGGCTTTGTGTACCTCCGTTTTGGAAGGCATGACTTGAGTACCTGTTAGGCTTGGTTTCACAAGCAGCTCTGCATCCACTTTCTGAAAATTGCATCCCGCTCAGAGGTCTCAAGTCAAGGGTCCAAAGACAAAGCCCTGGAAAACCTTGGTCCTTGGTATTTCTCTTTGGGAACCCACTAGTGCCTTTGGAGGAAACACCTACTCTGATCATCACCAAGGAGAGCCCGAGTGGTGGCAAATCCTTCTGAATAAGCAGACTAGTACTAAACATGCTGCATCAAAAGCAAGTTAATCTGCTTCTGCTCTTTTCCTCTTTTGCCTGCACCGGGGTGAGTTAAAGCCACCATCTTGAAGTGGCTTGGCATTTGTTTCAAGCTGCTCCAAAATCTTGCTGAAAGAAAGAAAGGAATCTGTGGTATGCGGGCTTATCAAGTGGAGAAACAACAGCAATAATAAACGAAGGGTCTTCCAGATTATGGGACTCGTTGCATCTGAAAGCAGAAGTCCAGTTTCCTAACATGGTGCAAATACGCGACATCCCCGTTTTTAAGGGGTGGTTTTCTATCGGGGCTTCTACTTGATATGTAACGTGGCTGAGCTGTCCCCAAGTTGTTTGCAGATCCCCTGCATGTAAAAGGAAGGTGGCTGCTCAGGCATGTCCACACCTAATGAAAGCTGTCCTGAGGGCCAGTCTCTCTGAAGGCTTCGTGAAAGGTTCAGGAAGGGAGATGAAGAAGGCGGGGAGGACTTCTGCAGGTCTGAAGCCCGCTGTGAGCTGCACCCTGCCGGAGACTCCTGGAAGTTGTTGGGCCAGGGTCCGCCTCTGTGCAGCTCGTCCCAGGATTGAGGCTGAAAGTTGCATTTGGCAAGATTTATTTTGGCTCGAGTTGTGCCTGTGTTCTGCCATGGCTACCTGCGAGCATAGTGGAGGCTGCTGGGTCTAGGGAATAAGTAGTCCCCAGGCATAAGTTCAGTTGCCCCCCAACCACCAAAGGAGCAAGGTGAGTGCTCCCTCCAGCCTGGTAGGTGGAAGGTGTTTGTAGTGTGTCCTCTTGCTACACCACCTCCCTGCCTGGCACAAGCTAAGCCACCAGTTGCCCTTTTCTATCGGACGAATGGTGTCCACACCCAGATATTGCTTCTGCATGTACCTCTCCAAGACGGGCAGCGGGAGGCTTGGTTTTGCAACAGAGGTTTGTATGGTAGACCTAGCCAACGTCAGGCTTGGTTGAGCACCGAGTGCCTTCAGTTCTCCTCCTTATCTGAGACCTTCACTTGCAAGCAGTAAACTTTCAGGGTGAGATAAGTAAAGTAGAAGTGTCATGGGGGAAAGTCTCTTATCCTTCGGCTTGGCAACCCCTGAGTGGCCATAAAGATGGTTTTACTGTCTTCTCCCTACAGCAAAATACCATTAATTTATTTTCTTTTGGCAGAAAGCCTGGAATTGCTCCCTGCATCACCTGGACAGTTGGAGTCCTTGGAGCTCTCCTGCTCGCCTTGGCTTTGTACGTGGTACCTGCTAGACAGGCTCTTGCCAGATCTCTCCCAGCTTGTGCCCTGATCCCCCTTTTGAAGGCATGAGCCGATTCCCTTCAGACCAGGGTGAGCTATTGGGGCTATTGTGTGATCAGTGCCTTTCGCTAAGGAGGTAGAGGGTAAAAGCCCAGGTGGTCCAGGCACCGGACTGCCAACTCTGGAGGTCTGAGGCTCTCTCACTGGGCTGCCGGGTGATCTTGGTCAAGTCCCTTCAGCATTGCTCATCTTCCCACCCTTAAACTGCCTTGTCTGGTCAGAATATATGATCTTTGCAGCAGACGCTGGGTGAAGCGTGCTGGAGCCATAAGGGTCCATAAGTGGTAGTTCAGTATACAGCATCGTGGGGAAATACACCCAAGAAAAATGGATGTCTATCATGCAATAATAAATGCTCCTGCCAGCTTGTATGGAGAAGTGTCTGTTCTTGTGGCTGGTTGGGCTGGATCCTCTTCCAATTTCTGTCAAAGAAAGCCTGCAATCCCTGGTCGCGATTTGCTGGGCTCAGCTACAAATATTACGCCTCATCTTATTTTTCAGTACAAACCACTATCAACCCCTCCGTACTGTCCCTTGCTCCACAAACGGGAACAAACCAGCTGTAAAATGTTCCACGTTACCCAGGGAAGTGGCAGAAGGGTTAGCCAGAGCAGCAGGTCGCTGGCACGACACATGTTTCACGGGTCTTTTGTAGCTTCTTTTAAAACAGTCTTTGCTGCTGCACACAGTCTTTGGGCTGCATCATTGGGGTACAGTGTCATCCTACTCGTGGAGGGAATTAATGTGAATTCTCCACGCCAGTTGTTTCTCCACTTACTGACCCAGGCGAGCAATCCAACAAAGAAATCCTCTAAGCCTGGCTGTATTTCTGATGACTAGGATGGCTGAGCACAGAGGCAAAATCTGCAGCTTTGATGGATTCTATAGTGAGGGAGGCTCCAGTTCGGTAAAGAGGAACAGCCTCGAGCTCGGCACAAGCGAGCTTTTTTTGAACGTTTGGGGCCAGGGCTTTGTTTTTAGTGTGTGAGAGTGAGAAACCAGGGAAGATTTGACAGGGCTCAGAGCAATGATTGTTGGGACAAGAGCTAGGTTTAAACTGGTAACGTCATTCATTGAAGGTTTGCAACCTGTAAGGACTGCTGCTGATGTGCAAAATATGAGAGATGGGATGATTTTACATGAAAAATGCTACATGCAGGATAAGACGAGTCTCCTATTAAGCCCTGATCGGCGTATGTATAAAATTCAGCACGTCTATCTGCTTAAAAGTTATGCATATGCTTAAGTCCATCTGGATTTGACGTACTGTTCGCATGCATGCCGAGTTGTGACCTAGGCTGTGGGTCTTTCATGGCATGGATTGTCCTTTTATCTTATGTTCGTACAGCACCTAACACAGCTGATCCCCGGTTCGTGCCTGTGGCCCCTAGGCATGTCCGTAACTATGAGTAACAATTGATTCAGCGTGTGCTTGCTTGATCTGACGACTTGAGGCTTTGATAGGTGACATTGAGTAGCGCGAGTGCTCTGCATTTGCTTTGCTCAGGGTGGTATTGTACCAGCATGGACAAATGAACGCTGAGGTTGTCGCTGAGGACTAGAGCAGTGCATCGTGCTCCCATCGGTGTCCCTGTGAGGAGGCATGTGTTGGCTTTCCTTGCGTGCAATGCTTATCAGCAAAAGCCGGTCTGATGCATTCTGATTTCCAGCTCGGTCGTGAATCTTGGCATCTTAAGTGATTAAAGTCTGAATTTAATAAAAGCCGATGTCTGCATGGGTAATGGTGTCTCACTGGGGCAAGGACATGGGATGATGAATACTGAGTTTTTAGGGGGAACTGCTAATGGACTTGCCTCTTTTGCTACCCCTGAGTCTCAACTGACCTGTTATCACCTAGTTAGCTCCAGTGTAGCTGCACCTCTATTCTGGTAGGGCTGAGAGGCCCATGGTGGTCAGTGCCATGTGTCCACCTAGTCTTGACCTCAAGGCACTTGCAGTCCACCATGACCAACTGGGGCATCTCCTGCTCCTGACTTCATCTCAGCATCCCTGCTGCCCTCTCTGGAGTCGTGCCACCCTCCGCCTCTCTCCTGTTCTTGTCTTGCTTCTGCAGAGCCCCTGAGTACCACTTGCCCCCCCCGCCCTCCTATTTAAGGAAGGGAAGTAAAAGAGGGAGGAGAAGGGAAACCAAACAGAGCTGTGCAGCATATCCTCATCTCTTCTAGTTCGGGGTATTGAGCGGGGGAGCCGCGTTCCTGTTCCCTTGGCTGTGCGTGGCGAGAGCCTGCTTTAATTGCTGTGCACGCAACAGCCTCCCTCTCCAGCTCCCGGCCTCCGACGTGGGGCAAGGGATGCGCCTGCAGCCGTCTTCCACACTTAAATAGGTCATGCCAACCTTCGTCATTTGCCGGATCCGGGTTTAACTTGTGTCTGCTCTCCTCGGAGCAGGGACCATGCTTGAGCCTTGGGAAAGGGCCTGGCGTGGAGGGGATGCTTCAGCTTGTTAATGATTGGACCCGGTTCTTCCAGGGAACGAGGTTTTCTGCAGTTGGCCACTGCAGCACTGTTCTGCATGAGCCACTGCCTGCTGAATAACAAGGGGAACGCACGCTTGGGCCAAATGGAGCACTTGGAAAATAGCGCTGGATGTTCAGCGTCCGGTGGGGCTGGGCTGGGAGCAAGCAACTCGGACACTATGGAAAATAGTGATAATGAAATGCCGTGTGAAGTGACTAGTAAGCCTCCCTCCCTTCTACCCCCTCCCCCCTTTTTTTTTTTTGCATAAGATGCTGTACTGCCGCTCCCAGGAGCAGCTTGTTGGAAAAGTCCTTTCTCGGCTCCGTCATCCTCTGAGAGCTCTCATTCATATTGATGAATCAGTTGGTAAATACGCGTTAAAGCCTCCTTTATGCAAGCAACAAGCATTTCCAGCGTGGCTGCTTTTGTTGCTGGGGAAAAACGCAGGGCTAGGTGCATTTTAACTAGCATTGGGGTTGAGCTGCCAGATCCAGAACGCGAATGGCTGCAGATTCTGCAGTGCTGGTTTGCAGGTTTTTGGTTTGCAGCCATCTTTGATTGTAGCTGCTGGAGTTGCCCCAGGCAAATTAAATAGGATAAGTAGCAAGAGGAGTGGCTGCTCCCATGGCAGTCCCCACTGTTGTGATCAATGCTTTCTGATTTATGTGATCAGTTATTTTTTGCAAATCATGTTCCAGTAGCTCTAGAGAGGGCCTGGCTAAGATGACTATCCCGTGGTGTTAGGTGCTGTACAGATACGTCACATAGCCCATCCCTGTGAGCCTGCAAACTAATTGGGCAAAACAGACAAAAAGCACGTTTCCACATCCGTCTCTTTTTAGAGATGCATTTATGTTTGTACACATCAAGTATTTTTGTAAAATTTCCCCTAAATTTAAATAAGTGTTGAGTTTTTGCTGCCATCTAATCAGCTCCTCCAAGGCTAGGTTGAAGTTCTGTATTTAGTCTGGTTTTCAAGCTACGGGGATTAAAAGCAAAGCAAATGAGACTTTCTTCTAGGCACGTCCTTTGCATTTTTTTCCCTCCCTCTTCACATTTCACTGCTGCTTCTGTATTTACTCTCCCGTGACTGTGTTTCCCCCACACGTCCTAGGAGCATATGTCAGCGCAACTATTTGTATACTTTTCTGAACATATTTAAAATAATTTGCCGCCAGGAAGAGTGTGTGGTCTATTTTGCCATGAAAAGTGTAGCTGCAGTTTGGATGTGAACTGAAATATCAAATGTTTATAGAAGATGACACAGCAAAGCTGTTTGCAATATGGTGCATAAGGCTTGGTGATGCCAGCCAGCTTGTTTACCCTGGTGTGCACTAGGGGAAAAAAATTTGAATTGAAAAATAATGAAATGGTGTGTTTGTGTTCATCCATATTTCAGATGTGCTATTAAAAGACAGAATGTAGCAGCTCTAATGTTTTTTTTCCCCCTAGAGTCAGGCAAGGACTTTGATTATTTGGACTGGACTGACCTGGGAGTGGTATGAGAGAGGCCCTGCCCTTAAGAGCTTTACGGTGAGGATCACATGAAAGGGAAAGTCTAGGTTGGACATGCTCTTTCTCCTACTCACGACTGATGGTCTCGTCTCTCCTTCAGGACGTAGCCCTGACATGAGAGCTTATGGAGGATATGTGTAGAAAGAGCATCTCTTAGACCAGGGGTGGGCAAAATATGGCCCGGGGTCTAGATCCAGCCCACCAGGCCATTCTATCCGGCCTGCGGGGCCCCTAAAACAAATAGAAACTTAATATTTGTTTGCTCCTAGCTGCCTGTCAAAGATGACAGGAGCCGGGGGCTGTAGGACCTAGAGGAAGCTAGTGGCAGGACCCAGCAGCAAGGTCTGCCTAGCCCTTGACCCCCAACCAGAAACCCCTGCCTAGTAAAGGCTTCTGGCCTGGGATCATGGGGCTGTTCCTGCTTCCCTGTGTTGGAAAGGGAAATGCAGCCCTCAAAATAATTGCCTGCCCCTGCCCTAGACTGTCTCCCACTCACAATGGAAGGTTTCCTCTCCCCCTCAAGACCTAACCCTGACACAAGAGCTTATGGCAGTGTGCATGTTTGCAGGCCAGCTGCTTCCTTGCTGTTTCTAGCTCCTTCCATAAATGCATGCATTTTTCCTTGCAGTGAAGGACCAAGATGAACAAAGTTCAGCACTATGAGGGCAAGCAGCTCTCTGTGGACCCTGGAGTGTAGATGCTGCTATCCAGCTCCCTTCCCCATGCTGAGTACCACAGTATCAGAGACAGGATGATGAGTGCAAGAGTTTGGGTTCAGAGGCCTTCAGTATTTTCTTGGATGAACATGTGTCAAGTGATCAGCTTAATTTACACCCCTGCTCTTCCTCCATTCTCTTGTGGTCTAGGTTGCATGGTTGGACCCTGGAAATGGGATGTCCATCCCATTCAGGGAACATAAAGGAAGAAAGAAAATCTCCTAGCTGGTGCTGCAGCCTCTGCAACTGGGAGTGAGATCCAGAGGTGGGAACATGTCGGCAGTCACCTCAGCGATCCAGGCTCCTCAGGGCCCTGTCAATCCACCGCCCCCAGAAGTCACCAACCCCAACAAGCCTGGGCGGAAAACCAACCAGTTGCAGTACATGCAAAATGTAGTGGTGAAGACCTTGTGGAAGCATCAGTTTGCTTGGCCCTTCTACCAACCCGTGGATGCAATTAAGTTGAACTTACCAGTAAGCATTCCTCTTTGTATTTTGCTCCGCGAACACTTTGCGCAGTGTGTGTCCCTGCCATTGCGGCGTGAACAGATTTCTTTTTAAGTTCCCGACTCCTCATTCTTAGTTGTGTCCGGAAGGGGGGTCATTCTTCGCCAAAGTGTACCCTCAATATCCGACAGACAGCCTTACTCCAACCTGATGTCTTCATGACTGCTGGAAGGGAAGTTAGTTTTGATCACATTTTAGAAGGAATATTTTTTTGGGGGGGGGAGGGGGGGTGTCTGTGTGTGTATATATATGTGTGTGTGTGTATCTATAGATATATAATATGATACAGATGTATGTGTGTATATATAGATATAAATTTAAAGCACTTCTCAAACTCTGCTATCTCTGGGCTTTTTTTGAATAGATGAGACTGTTATCTGTAACATTAATCTTCTGACTGGGCTCAGAGAGACTGTTTAAAGACAATGTGCTGGAGATTGTCCTGAAATATTTGGGGCAGCAGTGGCTGTTGGAGCACTAAAGAATTGCACTAGTTTCCGTTCCATTTGAAGCTCTCTTGGCGTTGTGTCAAGCTCAGCAAGTATTGCAGGGTTGTTTCTGGCTATACTTTTTTAAAGAAGCCTCCAAAAGTCCTAGTTTCTGCTGTTGAAGATCAGGAGCTCAGTTTTTTTTTTTTCCTTTGGCTGTTTATAAATCTGTCTCATGGATTTCAGCAGGGGGGGCAACAAATAATGTCTCTGTTCGCATTTAGCGTTAGTGTGCCTGCCTTGGGTCTCTGCTAGGGGTCACTGTCAGCTAAAATCTTTCAATGAAAATGGGTCTGACCGCGAGTTGTAGGCCCCACCTGCATTCGCAGCAGCAGAGGGATTGCGGTTTGGGTTTCCTGATGTGCTAATTGTCCCGAGATTTCATGGATTTCAAGCTTGATTCTTTTCCAGCCCCATCAGGCCCAGAACAAAAGGAGAGTTACAAAGGGGTGTGTGTATGTACGTGTATATAGAAATTTTACTTAGTTAGAATTTTTTAATCCCATTTGGTGACCTCTTATGTCTGCCAATACTTTACTGGTTCTAGCTTTTTAGACTGGCCCTTTTCCTCCCCACTAAAAAAAAACTAGGGTTTCTGTACAGGAAAATAACTTCTGCTCTAGTATTCACCCAAAGCCCCTGCTTTGCACCTGCTATTCTGTGGGGGGGAGCTCTTCTTACCGGAGCAATCGAGGGTTTTCCCGTCTCCCGTTACAGATGATAGACACCTTACCTGTAAATTTGACTAGCTTGGAAGCACTTCAGCACACCTAGTTAACTTTAAGTTCTATTTCCAATTAGCTTTCTGGGATTTTCCCTCCGCTGTGGTACTGAGGAAGAGCAGAAGGAAGTGCCCAGCATCAAAGGGCAACTGGATTGAAGCAGAAGCAGAGGAAACGGCCCCGGAGGCAGTGTCTGTGCCCCTTGGATTGGCAGCAAGGCTCCCATCATGTCAGTCTCGGCAGAGGCCATGTAACGAGAGAGGAAGCCAAGTTTATAACTTGGCCTTCTACTGAGCTGTTTCGCCTCTGTGCTCAAATTCATGCCCTCCTATTTCTCCCCAGTGATGTTGGGCAAGCAGGCAGCAACTCAGTACAAAGCCTAGGCACTTCCTTCGTGGAGACGTGACCCCTTCCTTATACGTCTGTGCACATGGGTCTGGGCAGGCCATCCCAAATTAGCTCGAGTGGCTTTGTGATGAGTTCTGTAATTGCATGTATGATTCAAGACAGTGTGACGCTGTGATGTAAGCTCCAGAGACCTCTGGTTACCACCAGTTATTACCCAGTTTTATGGACTGGCTCAAGATCCTTTGAAGTCCATAATGTTAATAGGCTCTATTTAAAGTAGTGGCCAGAAGAATAAAATGCTTTAGCACATCTGTGCCATATTTCAGTGCTGCTTCACTCCTTGGTGTCTTCTTTTTATGGATTTAGTTTCCTACTGAGGAGTTTTTGTAGTAGGGGAGAAATTTAAGGAATCGGTTGGTTGGAAAAATTGTTGCTTTTTCAAGACCGGTTTAAATGCAGCCTGTCCAAGCTGGGAAACGTGAGCTGAGTCTCCCCTTCCCTCCTCAGTGGCCCCTCAAAGGGAGGCAGCTGGTGTCTCAAATCCTTCCTTGATATCAGATGCAGAGACGACTAGAGATTGTGCAGGCACCCCGGTGCCTTCATGCTGATGGTAAATGGCACCTTTTTATTCAACCCCCTTCTCTGGGGGACAGTCCTGGGTCACTGCAGAATTTTGCAGGTGCACAAAACCAGTCCAGATGAGGCACAGTGGATGCGGGGACCCCGGGTGAGAGGTTTTCAGGAAGCCTGTTCACTGCGATGTTTAGGCAATGCTGTGTCCCATCTGTCCAATGTCCACTTCTGGAAAGGTTGTCTGTTAGCAGTCATCCATTACCTGGCATCCCGGCATCTTCTAGGAGATCAACTGATCCATGATCAAGGCCTAGTAGTTGTAATGTAGACAGCTAACATGACTATCTGTTTGTCCATATATAAAAATGCCCTCGATCTGTACTGAACCTGGACTCTCAGCTGGGTTTAGTTTAGCTATGTAGTATCCCTCCATTCTGCATTAGAAACCAGAAGTGAATTTATAACCGTGCAGGGGGCAGCAGGATTAAAACCAGGTTCCAAAAGCTTAGTGGAAAACCCCCTATTTTTCCCTGATCTTTATGTGCAAAATACAGTATTATTATGTGCAAAATACAGTATTATGTATATGCATCTTTTTAAACTGAGATAATCCCTTTTTGCTCAGCAGGGGAGGACTATGTATTCACATTGCATAAGAAATTCTGAGGTTTATTCATAATGTCCCTTTTCATGAGTGAAGAATGGGTTAAGAGCTCTCAGTTTTGGAATAAGTGAAAGCAGAGCTTGTCCTAAGAGTCTGAGCAAGGAGCAGGAGTGTGTTTTCATGCATGCTCAGGAGCAGAGAAAGGTGCTTCATTGCTGCTGAACAAAACCCTCTGAACCAGTATTGTCAGGTGTTAATGCCTCTTTCTTTTTCTTGAGCAGGATTATCACAAAATAATCAAAAACCCGATGGACATGGGGACGATCAAGAAGCGGCTGGAACATAACTATTACTGGAGTGCCAGTGAATGTATGCAGGATTTCAACACAATGTTTACAAACTGTTATATTTACAACAAGGTAAAGGAGCCAAGCAATCAGTATAATGTGTGAGGCTATATTATGCTGTAACATTTAACTTGGGATAACTTTGTGTGCAAAGCCCTCCTTGCCACGCTTTGAAATGCTGCTGATGGCAGTCACATTTCTTTAAGCAGTTGCAATGCTGTTTTTCTATGATTCTTCCCGGGCATCAGCATAAATGCTAATCTGTTCTAACGTAGGTAGAGTTCTTCCTATCTTGGGGATTGAGCAAAATTTGAGATTTTTCAGCCCTTCAGATTGCATTTAGGAAGTCTTTCTGATTAGCTGGCGCTTGTCCATCACTACGTAGGTGTTATGTGGAACCTAAGTGCTAAGTGTTACGTCTCCTTGTCTAGTAAATGGTAACTAAAACCATTACCCTCTTAGCAGCAAGGGGGAGGGTGGTAAATCCTATCATAACACGTTCTGCTCCTGCCTTGCTAGTTTTTGTGCGCTTTGTCACTAGCTTATCGATTGTGCGCATACGTGCATGCATGTGCTCATGTATTTAAAGTGCATTTTATTCCTCATAGTAGTTTTCTGAAGACCATTTGTCATCACTGAGTCCAGCTAGGGAGAAAGTTGGACTAAACAAATTTAATTAGGCTATGCTGCAGAGGGGGGACCTGTTTCTGATATCATGGGGGAATGGGAGCTCAACTGTTCCAGCTCATTGCCTCCAAGCTGATTATATAGCACGGTGCTGATTTGGGCTCCACAAGATGCTGTCATCTTATTCTCCTGGGAGGGCTGTATTTAAAGGCTGTAGCTTGCTAGGTAGTCCAGAACAGAAAGGAGAAAGGGAGAAAAGCAGTATTTTAATTTTCAGAGCTAGGAGAGAGTTGGGTAGTTGCAAGAGACTGTCCAACCTCCTGCCTAAATGTGGGGTATGCTGTTCCTAAATCGTCCCAGAAAAATACTTACCGGCATCATCTGAAAAAAAAACTTAGGGAAGGAGATGCCAAAACTTCCTAGGTAACTTGTTCCATTACCTTGTCATTCATACTAAGAAGTGTTTGCTGTATTTTAAACCCACTGCCTCTTGTCTTGCAGTCCTGCAGCAGGGGAGAACAGTTGTTCTCCCAAGTCTCTGTGGCAGCTTTTCAAATATTTGAGAATAATGTCATGCTGCGTTATGGAACCTGTCCTGTTTCCCAGGCACTGAAGGCACCATGACATGACATGACATGACATCGGTGCGTTCAATCCCTGGAAAACGGCTCCTGCCAAGAGAGGAATGAAACCATGAACTTGTAAAGGTTGTCAGTGTGTCTGCGCTCCTCGGATGTGACTGATGCTAGCGCTGCCTTGTCCTCTGCCCCCGCAGCCCACTGATGACATCGTCCTCATGGCTCAAGCCCTGGAGAAGATTTTTCTGCAGAAAGTGGCTCAGATGCCTCAGGAGGAAGTTGAATTGTTACCGCCGGTTCCAAAAGGCAAAGGTCGCAAGCCAGCAGCAAGTGGACAGAGTGCAGGTTAGTAGCTGACCAGGCTCGTTTAGGTGCGAGAAGGCTGTTGGTGTTCCCCGACCTAACTTCTGCCCTACCTCGCTAGCCAAACATGGAGGAGGATAGGAAAGGAGCACGGCCTCACGTTTAGGACAATGCAGCTAGACCAAAGTCTCCTGGATCCTGCTCACCCACCGATTCAGGGCTTGTCTGTTTGCGTAAGACATTTGCATGGCTCTTGTAACACAACTGCCTCAGCAGCTTGCAGGCTGTCCTACGTTCATCCTCACAGCATCCCTGCGAAGTGGGGCAGTGCTGTTTTCCCCATTGTACAGCTGGGAAACTAAGGTATGAAGAAAGTAGGATCCAGCTCTACGGAGTTGCTTAGGTGCTTCACGCCCATTGATTTCTATGGGGGTTAGGTACCTAAATACCTTTGCACCCTATGTGGTTAGCCCATGGTCACACAGGAAGTCTGTAGCAAAGCAGGGACTTGGACCAGGTCTCTTAAATCCTTCCAAGCAGCCTAAGTCCCTGGCTTGCTTTCCTTTTTATGCACAGATTGGCACCAGGGTAGTGAGAGAGGTGCTTTAAAAACTGTTGGGTTAAGATAGTTCAGAAGATGGTGCGAGTGCGCTTGGGTCAGTTGGAAGTGGGTCTGTTTCTAATTAGGGTGATTTGGATCAATCCGAAGGCTTGTTTGTGGTAAGTTGCCTTTCCACTGAAATCAGATTGCCCACACCAGCGTTTGTGCTAGTTTAGCTGAGCATAGGATCCAACCCCCAATTTGTACAGCTGGAAGTCCTCATGTTAAACAGCTCCAAATTGCAGCTTTGGGCAAATTCCCCAAATCCTGTTTGTGCCTCAGTTTCCCTGTGTCAAGCACAGCTAACACTTTGCAGGGATGCTGTTACATGTGGGGTTATGTGCTTGTGAGGACCCTTTGGCGAGAGTTGCTGCAAAAATGCAAAAGATGTTTATCACTTTAGCCTGGTAGGAAATATTGCTGTACACGTTCCCCTTCTCCCCCTCTTTTTGAACCTTTACATGCCGCACTGTGTAGCGGGTAGAAGCCTGCATCTGTATAACAGGGGAAGGTGTAGGGGGAAGGACAGGAGACCAGGTTCAAAGCAAAGCCGGATTGAATCCAGTTGGATTTTTCCCCCCAGTCCCTCGCTGCTTTGCTCAGCATAGGCTGTCAGTGGGGTACTAGAGATGGTGCTGTTCTGGGACCGGGCTTGGCCTGTCACTTCCCATAGTATTCGGAGGCAACAGCCCCTCCTGTTGAGCATGGCTGCTACATCACTCACATTGAATCTTGTTGTCCCAAAGGAGCACAGCAGGCAGCAGCCGTGTCCTCTGTCTCCCCGCCGGCCCCTTTCCAGAACGTCCCTCCCGCTGTGTCGCAGACGCCGGTTATCGCTGCTACGCCAGTGCCAACCATCACTGCAAACGTCCCGCCTGTCACTGCCCCTCCCGCCGCCGCTCCCCCTCCTCCCGCCGCGCCGATCATGCCGGTGGTTCCTCCGACGCCACCGGTAGTCAAGGTAATCCAGAAGTCCAAGGCCCTTTTTCTCTCTGGGATTGCAGTCGCGGTAGGCGGCATGGTGCCATAACCGCTGGTTAGAAACAAGTCGTTTCCGTTTGCGTTTGCCTTGCCAGCTCTCCAGCCATCACTGAAGTTAAAGCCTTTCAGAGGCCACAGGCCTGTATCCCACCTCTGTCCAAAGAATCTCTCCTTTCCCAGAGTTTTGTAGACTTGTCCCTTTACGGTTTGCAGAATCAAGCCGAAATAATATAAAGTTTGCAGAATCAAGCCTAAAGAATAGGCTCGATTCTGCCTTTCCAGCGCCACTGCGCAGTTCAGTAAGAGTCAAGCCCTGCAGTCTTGCCTCTAGTGTAGGCACTAGGAGTTGTGCCTCAGTGATGCCTTCAGGCTGGATCTCCTGGTAGAGGGTATTGGTATTGTCTGCCCATTTCAGACCAGTACTGTCACTGGGAGGAGCAAGTTCCACTCCCCTTTCCTGACTGTGCTCTGCTTCTGGTTGTGTCCCTGCATCGTGCAGTTCAGTTTGTCAGTTTGCTTGATTAGTGGAGGGCAGCATTATGATCAGGAACAATGCAATGGAAACATGGCTTGGGAACCCAAAGATTTCTTTCCTGCTTGAAATTTAACTGCAGACTCTCGGTGCTGACTGGAGAGGCAGAGTTGCCTAGCAAACGATGCTGAATGGAGACTCGGGAGACCTGACTTGTTTTCTTGCCTCTGCTGCTGGCCTGCTGGGTGACCATGGGCAGGTCACTTGTCCTCTCTATTTCAGTTTCCCCATCTGTAAAATGGGGAGATGGATTCTGAGCACCTCTGTGAAGTGCTCGGAGACCTACTCACTGGAAATGCTAGATGAGAGCTAGGTATAATTATGTGTAGAATTATAAACAACAATGGAGTTGTTTGTTGTTTATAAGCTGATACCACCCAGAGGTTAATGAACTTGTGCTGGGTGAGATCCAAATATAGTTAAGCTGCATTGCTATTAATGGTATACTACAGTGTGAAAGCTTTTTGCATGTTACCCTGTAATCAAAGAGGACACCATCGTGCCGGAGCTACCCGTACCATAAGTTTTTTCAAATTAATGCCACAAGTTGAGGTAAAGTTGCATCTGCAGGAGTTAGGAGCACAGAGCTTTCTTCCTTCCCCAAATGCAGCTTCCATTCAGGAATGGAGGAAGAAGAGACTGCTTCAGGTATTCCCTCCCTCCTTTCCCCCCTATTTCTCCCCCCCCACAATTTCCTTTTTTTAATCCTGATATATTCCATGAACAAGCAACTCTTGCTCAGGATCAGCCTGTACGTAGGCATATTTCCTTTCCACGTTACAGAATCAACCAAAATTAGAGTGGTTGAAGTAACACTTTGAAGCAGTTACTGCTGCAAAATACTTTTCATAGTTTGTAGGGTCGGAAGGGACCTGAGCAGATCATCTAGTCCAACCCCCCCCCACCATGGCAGGAAAGGGTACTGGGGTCAAATGACCCCAGCAAGATGTTCATCTAACCTCCTCTTAAACACCCCCAGGGTAGGAGCCAGCACCACTTCTCTTGGAAGCTGGTTCCAGACCCTAGCCGCCCTGACCGTGAAGTAGCGCTTCCTGATGTCTAACCTAAACCTACCCTCTGCCAGCTTGTGACCGTTATTCCTGGTCACTCCTGGCAGTGCTCGGGGGAACAGTGACTCCCCCATTCCTGCTGATCCCCCCGACTAGTTTATAACAGGCCACAAGATCCCCCCTCAGCCTTCTCTTTTGGAGGTTGAACAGGTTCAGGTCCCATAGCCTCTCCTCATAGGGCCTGCCCTGCTGCCCCCGATCATGCAAGTGGCCCTCCTTTGGACCCTTTCCAAGTTGTCCGCATCCCTCTTGAAGTGCGGCGCCCAGAACTGGACACAGTACTCCAGCTGCGGCCTGACCAGTGCCGCATAGAGGGGGAGGATCACCTCCCTGGCCCTGCTCGAGATGCATCTGTGGATGCATGCCAAGGTGCGGTTGGCCTTCCTGACTGCGTCCCCACACTGCCGGCCCATGTTCATCTTGGAGTCAATGATGACTCCCAGATCCCTCTCCGCCTCCATGCTGACAAGAGGGGAGTTCCCCAACCTGTAGGTATGGTGCCGGTTGTTCCTCCCGAGGTGCATCACCTTGCACTTGTCTGTGTTGAAACCCACCCTATTCTCGTCTGCCCACCCTTGTAACCTGTCTAGGTCTGATTGTAGCCTGTTGCATCCTTCCAGTGTGCCCACGTCGCCCCACATCTTAGTGTCATCAGCACTCCCCGTCAGATTCACAAGGAAAGCTAATTATTTTTCCAGAGGAATGAGAGCTGCTGGGGAGAAAAGGATGGGAGGAATTGCACTGTGGCTTTTCACGGTATTCCCTCCCTGTATGTAGTCTGTTTTGCTTGGGGCCAGACTGTGAAGTGCTTGCTGTCCTGCACGGGGCATTAACTTTCCTGTGTAGTTCTACTGAATACAGCGGTGTGATGGCTCACAAGCCTGACCCATCAGGCCTTCAGGTTACAAAACAGGGCCTGACCTCACATGTTAGCGTCCAGCTCCATTTGCATCATTGTAATAATGTCCAAGGGTTTACTTCTCCTATCACTAACATGTGTGATGTGAGGTGGGGGGGTGGATATTGAGGCCCTGAGACTTGTGCCAGTGTCAGGCCCCCAGTTGGCACCTGTTAACGTAGGCTGTTGGCTGGACAAACATTCACAACTTCTGTCTGCTCTCTCATGTTTCAGAAAAAGGGAGTGAAACGAAAAGCAGACACAACCACACCCACCACGTCCGCCATCACTGCCAGCCGGAGCGAGTCGCCCACACCGTTGTCCGACCCGAAGCAGGCGAAAGTGGTTGCACGGCGTGAGAGTGGCGGCCGACCCATCAAACCACCAAAGAAAGACCTCGAGGATGGGGAGGTCCCGCAGCATGCGGGGAAGAAGGGCAAACTCTCTGAGCACCTCAAGTACTGTGACAGCATCCTCAAGGAGATGCTCTCTAAGAAACACGCTGCCTACGCATGGCCCTTTTACAAGCCTGTCGATGCAGAGGCCTTGGAATTACATGACTATCATGATATTATCAAACACCCTATGGATCTCAGTACTGTTAAAGTATGTCCACGTTTACCACCTCTTTTATAGGGTGCCTTAACTCCTCTGGTGGCGAATATAAGATGGGCAAGAGCTCTTGAAGAGGGGCAGCACTTGGCTGGGGAGGGGTGGTGGAAAATTAACCTGAGGTGTGGAACATTTGGAGGTTTTAATGTTTGGTTTCCCTTTCTCCATGTCCTGGGGGAACAATTTTCCCTGCTCTCTATTCCAGACAATTGGATGCTAGCCGCTCCCTTTGCAGATAGTCTGGCTGTTTTAAACCAACGCACAGGCTCCAAAGTGCTGATGGGCAGTGTTTTATGGGGTTTCATCACTAGGGCACCATATGTACAGCAACCACTACCTTCCTCTCTGTTACTGGTTTGGCTTTGTATGGCCATATGTTGTGGGACTTCACATGGGAGCTGAACATGACCTGGTCCTTGGACGGTGGCTGATCTTACAAATGTAGCAGTTATTACGAGTTGGCAGTAGTTCCCGGCTGCCTCTTTCAAAAGCGGGTCTTTCAGCTTACCTTGTTATGGTCCAATCTACAGGGTGCTTTTATTTCGGGGAGTAAAGGTTTTGCTGAATCCTTCTGGAGCATCCTTGAAGGTTTCCTACTCTGCCTTCTCATCTTTAGGGCTCCAGATTGCTACCACTGTTTTGCCAGTCAGCTGGCTGTAGGACTCTCAGTTGGCGGAGGTGAGATGTTCCTCCATGTGCAGGAGGCTAAGGCTGTTTCTGCTAGCTCTTGCTGTTATGTCGAGGGTCTTCTCTGGGTGAAACCAATGAATGATGCTTTCCAAAATACCCTTGTGATGCAAGACCAACAATGTGCCCCAGTCTCTGTCATTTAAGTACCTTGGCAGAGGTGCCCAAGTCTCTGTAAGCACTGTAGCCATGGTCCAGCACACGACATCTTGCTATAACAATGCTATAGTGTGGAGGGTACTACAGTAGCATGTTCTCCCTAAGGGGTGGGCACTTTGTCAGTGTGGCCTGCTACACTGTACGTGAGGCTCAGTGCTAATGGTCCTGACCCCATCTCTGGCACCAGGGGCTTGGATGAGTGACTTCACCTTCCTGTGCCTCAGTTTCCTCCCTCAGCTCTGTAAAATAGGTAAGTATTAGTATACACATCTCACAGAGGTGTTTTGAGGACAACAGTCTGTAAGGCACTTATCCAAGTGCGAAGCAGTATGATCGCCAAGGCCAGAGCAGTCAGCTCTGTGCTGGCAGAGACACCACGAGCAGCCCCTTCAGGCTACCTTTTAAGTAGCAAGCACCCCCTAACTTCTGAAAATTTTAATAAGTATCCCAACATTCAATTGTCCAGGGGATTTTATATTTACACACTAATGTGTGCTATGTGTTGGAAGAAGGGCTGTGTGTATAAGGCCATGATATGACGGATGTCTGATCTGCTGTGGCCACTTCTTACACCGGGGGTGCACAACTCAAGTATGTACCTGGGCTAGAAGTGATGTTGCCCAAAGCTAGGAGGGCTGAACCCAGGGCCAAATTATTACTGGGGAGGGCACACCAAATTGTTACTGCGGAATTTTAATGTGCAGCGCACCAAATTTTTTGCCATAGTTTTGAGAGGAAAAGAGGGCGAGAGAAAGTGTTGTGGTACCCATGTACCCCCTGCCTGTGTCTCGCATACCCCCAGGGGTGTGCATACCACAGGTTCAGAAACTACATGCTAGAGGATGGTGACTAGAGGAGGCTGGGGGGTGTCTTGAATTGCAAGCCAGATGTGGGCAGCAATTCAAAACAATTGGGAATCTGGGAGACTGGAAGACGTGTCTTCAGTGCTGACTATGGACAGGGCTTCAGAGTTCTATTTATTGGGTTTCCCTTCCTTCAGGAGCCTGGGAGAGATGTAGCTGGCATCTCGCCATCCTTGGGTAACAAGCTCTTGGCTGTGTCCTGTTGTGAGGACAGTCTTCCATCTCCTGCATGGGTCCCATTGAAGTCAGTGGGACTTATGGGGCTTCATCCATATGAACTGGATCACCAGACCATTACTGGGTCACTCCCAGATGTCACCAGGTCCTGTTTTTGTCATAGCCAATGGCAGAGCTCTTGTTTGTGGTACAGCCAGCAGGATGGGGGCCCCAACTGGGACTTTCTCATTGGTATTTGAGTGCTCCTCCTTGGATCCTCTTGGAGCAGATGCGGATGTGGTTGAGCTGGCTAATTATGAAGCACTTAGGGTGGCTGGATATCCACTGCTCAGTAAATTGTATGTGCTGTGTCCACAGTAGTACTAGCTCACATGCCACTGTCCATCTCGCAAGAGGGTGAAGATACCAGATTGATTTCATGGGAGTTGAGGAGGATATTTGTTTCTCCCTCAGGCCTTTACAGCTTGCACAACACTGATTGTAATTGCAGTAATAGGATTATTTTGGCTATTGGTAGCATCTTCCCTAGTAGTCTGCACAGAACAGTCCCTAAATTATAGATGGCCAAATGTCCCTTCACTAACCCACTCAGGCAGTACATTGACACCAGCAAGACTTTATATGGCCTCCTTGAGCTGGCAAGGCACTGAGTGCATTCAGGTCTGGTTGGCTTAGTTTTCTGGCAAGGTTTCTAGCTAGCATGTGAAGAAGGCAAGTAAGAAGAAAGAGGAGTGACAGTCTGACTCTGTTGAAATCAATGGCAATGTTATTGTTGCTTCTAGCAAGGCCAGGGTTTTGTCCAAGGATTATATAGGAGTACGATGCTTTAGACAAGTTGTGTGCTATTAAGACGCAGACATCTCTGGTGTTTTGTCTGGCTTTGCATTGATGTTCAGCTCCTTCCTTTCAATCCAAGTTCTTGTGGACCTTGAGTCCTTTAATTGATCTGATCGCACTGTTTAAGCAACTGAATGGTGTTCTGTCCCTTGCTTACAACTGTGTAGAAGACGCGAGACAAGTCATGGCTGCTGCATAATCCTTTATATGTATAGATGCCAGAGCTGACTTTCATATAGTACTGTAGTTACTCAAATATTAAAAGAGGTTTTGTTCCCCAGTCAACATGGGGGGAAGCTCCTTGTCCAGTATCCACAGACAAGGAAACCTCATTAAATAAATTATCTATCATTAAACTGCTGTCAAAAGCAGTATGTGCTGAATAATGGAAACCAACTATGAAGTTGATTAAATGCAGCCAATGCTGAGCAAAACTATAAAACACATGGCCCATATTGGGCAAACATACTTATAAGAACCTATCTGAATAAGATATATTGTAGTGCCCATAGCACTAACCCCCCTTAGCACTGACTCTTTTTCAAGTCATGGGGTTGAGCCACTGTTTTGAATACAGTTTGACTTCTTCACTCCTGCAGCTGAGCTGTGCCTTTCTTTCCCATTTCCAGTGATTTCTTGTTTCTTCCCCAGCCTTAAATGTCTGGCAGACTCGCCAAGTGGAGCTCCAAGCATTTCACCCAGAATCCCTCTTTTGCCCCCTCTCAGCCTGTTGCATATGATGTGTGACCCTGCCCTCCATGAAGTGGAGCCAGACCAGGTTCCCATGCATCATCTGCATATACATTTTTGGACTCATGACAAAGAACATCTGGTTTCAGTTATAAGTGGAGGGGTAATTAACACATGGCTCCTTTTGGGGGTGGTATCTGGGGTGCACACATACTGAGCAGTACTAAGCTATGGGGTTACTGTAGCTTGAAATGCTGTCAGCTTTGCTGGGGCCAAAGCCAGTGACCTGCATGGTAAATCACGAGCCTTTTGGCTTTGGACTCACGTTGTGCATAGTTTCCACTATATATACACTTACCTGTCAGGGAACAGTGTGTGTGTGTGTGTGTGTGTGTGTGTGTGTGTGTGTGTGCACATACACACACACACACACATCACTGTATACCTATATATAATATGTACAATATATAATACAGTGAGAGATACTCACTCACACTCTTATCCAGCAGGGACGATAGCAGGATGTTGCTGTTGGCCCAAGTGGTTTTACTATTTGGCAGGGGAGATCCCATTTCCAGCCTTGAATGACTTGATGTAGTTGAGGGTGGAAACCTGGCAATTGTATTGTGGATGGGCACTCCTACCAGAGTCTACTGCAGCTTCCCAATGGGAGGATCTCGGCTACACGTTTTATGGCAATGGGGGATTGCTCTTGGGTTTTCCCTCTAGCATGTTCCTACAGCCTTTTGGTTAGGGGCAACCGAAACTAGGCAGCATCTGAATCCCTAGGTTTCTGGGCTTGGGGCTTGCACATAGGATGCCTGCCATGGATTTGTGAGCATCTGAAACCCAAGACCAATGAGTCTGGGAGGTGGGCTACCAGCTGGTGGTACCACAACACAGGCTTGAACGACTCGGCTCTGCTCAGTCGATGGAATTTGGAACTGATTTGGCTAATTTGTTTAAAGGAATAGGAGTCGCGGTCTTCACACCAACACTGTCAGGACTGCCGAGATGACTCTACACCCTGCAGCAGGTAAAGCCCTCTAGTATCTGAAGACTGCAACTCCTGTTCCTTTAAACAAATGCTGAGTGCATAATGCAGAAAGAAATCTGGTCAGCAGCTGTTGCAGGTGCCCTGGAAACGTCCCTTGTCACTTCTGTTGCTTGGATGTTTAAGGATTTTTTATTCTCCCCCCGCCCCAAGTCCGGGGAGGCATTTCTTTGCAGCAAGCCCAGGTATTGTTGGTAAAACTCACGGACTTGGAGATGAGGATGCCAGCGGGTTGGAAGTTATGACTGTGTCTCCAAGAAGGGGGAGAGGAAAAGAAATGGTCCTGAGCTGTCTTTGGCAAGGTGGCCGATTTGGGAAGCTGAACTTGGTGGAGAGAGTAGCTATACGTTTGATGGGGGGAGTAGTGCAGGGAAGGCTGGATCAAAACAGTGCGGGAAGGCTGGATCAAAACAGTGCGGGGAATGCTGAGGGAGTTGAGGGGTTTGTATGGGCTAAGGCGCTGCAGAGGTTTCCATTATTAATGAGCACGTACTAGGGTAAACACGAGCATCCCGAAGAAGAACGGATGCCTTGGAGGGTGTAATTCCTCCATGGAGCATGGAGCTCTTTGGTGGAGTGGACAGAAAGAAGGATATAAGCTGGGGGCGGTTCTGGAGCAGACTGGATCAATGGCAGGAATGGATTAAATTGTAAGTATCCTGAGGATGCTGCAGGTTATTTGGTAATTACGCTGCAATAGCTTAAATGATTGCTGTAGAGTCTGGACTAATGCTTAGCACTTCCGTACCTCTCTGCAAAGGACAAACGTTAACCAGCCCGTCCAACAAGCCTGCGGTGTTATCTCCCGTTAGCACGGGGCTAAGGGGGCAAGGTTGTGTCCAGGATTGCACAGAGCAGGACCCGAATAGGCTGACTTTCAGTCTTTTCCTGTGGCCGTTAGGTCACGTTCATTGTCAGCCGAGGCAGACATATGGATGTCGCTGGCTTTTATTTACAAGGTAGCAAACAAGCCCCAGTTCTTGCCATATAAGAAGATTTATGTGAAGCGCTTGCCTTCAGGATGAAGGATCGTCCCCTGGGGAGCTAGGCATGCTACTCTGTTAATTTTCTTGTAGTAAATTGCCGCCGTCTCCAAGCAGCCGAGTTGAGTGTTTTTGAAGGCAGAGATGGGTTTTCAGCGTTCTCTTAATTTCGCCTGTTGGGGAGGCAGCTTTCTCTTGAGATGTAAAACGCCAGATTTACAAGGTGGCATTTGTTGAGGCGGCGAGCCATGTAGATAGCAAGCAGGGTTTGGGAAACGTTGAGCCCCTGCTCGGATAACGGGGCGTAGCGATGTTGTTCCACTGCCGGACTCCAAGTGCGGTCTGTAAAGCTGCATGCAAGTGCAGAAGGCAGCTGCGGTCCCACACCATCCGATCGTGAATATGAAAGGTCCCTTAAGCTCCAGGGCTGGGATTATGAAAGGAGGCAATGGGAAAGTTGGTGGAAGCCGGGTCCTTAAAAGTGTGGATGGCGACTCAAGTTGCAGCAAGTTAAAAGAGGGCATGAAACATCCACGCAGCAGCTGGCACTCAGTTAATTGCCTGTCTGCCCGCTCTTCCTTGTGGTAAGCAAAAGTGGGCAACTGAGCCCTGTTTCATTCTGGGTTGGGCTGGCCCAGGATAGCTTTCCCTTGCCATGAAAAGCAGTTGCATGCTTCGTGGTAAGTCCCTGCCTCTTGTCAACTTGCTGTGGTTTAATTGTTTGTCCATACCCTATACCAGGCAAGAAACCCCCTGCTTTCTATTCCTTCTCTGACCAGACGTTGTAGCTGCAAACCTCACCTCATCTGTCACCGCCATATCTCGGAAGTGCCATCACCAAAGACATTTTTGCCCAGTTAGTTTTGTCTTGTGTGAGGTTTTTTTTGTTTTTTGCAGCAACAAAAATCCACGGATTAAAATGCACTTTGGGCTTGAAAGCCGTTGTTTTTGGATGAAAGCGAAGCCTCCCACACTGAAATGTGTTTTATAGGCCATAAGCAGCTGCTGAGTATGCCAGACAAATACAAGCTCATCAAAAAAGCCTTTCATTGCAGGAAGACATATTTTAAAATAAATGGGCTCTTTAGTTTGAAAGTATTGTTTGGTTTTGGAATTGGCCTGGAACATTTTTCTCATATAAGGCCAAACTGTTCTTCGTCCATAGGATTGCAGTCCTCTCGTCCCCTTCGCCCTTGTCCCGCCGCTCAAAGGCTTACTAAATCACTGAAAATTGGGCCTGGTAACAGGAAGCCTGACCGGCATCTGGCTGTAGCTGCAAAATGAAACGTTGTAGTAACGTTGGTATTCTGCATGCAGGTTTCCTGCCAAAATTTTCTCACTAAGGGTGAAGTTTTCTCGTGTATGTCATGCCATCGTGATGTGCTGCTTAAACCCTGGAAAACTTACTACAAAGCCCATTTGGTAGCCTGTATCTTCCACTGAAGATGCAGTGGAGGTGTTAGGACGGTCAGGTTGGGTCGTCGATATATAAGCAGTACTTGGTGTAATAAAAGAGGTCCACGGGTTTTGATTCCAACTAAATATTTGAATAAGTAGTACTTGAACTTTCTGCCATTCTTTGCACAGGGAAGTGTTTTCCCCTTGGGGAGCTGGCAGTCTGTCTGCAGGCAAAGCCCTGTTTGCTTCAGAGAGAAAGAGACAGGTGTATAAAACAGCTGGGTGACCATTGGGCATTTACTTTTTGTGGTGGTAGGGAGATTGTTGTTGCAAAATACAAGCCTTGCAGTCGATCTTTTCGAATAAGATCCTGCATAATACCTTGATGCAATACGTTAAGCTAGACGTTACTATTATTTACTGCTGCTCTGTAACCCAAGTGCGGGGAGGGACCCTTTCATTATATAGCTATTCTATATAATAGGCTGACCAAGCAGGGGACCTGAGAGTCGAGCTTCAATGGACATGGAAAAGAAGGGCAAACCTTGGGGGTTAGCTAAATGTGTGCACAAGTCACCTGACCGACGTAAGGAAGCCTCCAGCCTTCCTTTCCGTCTCCTGTCCTCGCTTAGCAGGTGCCCGACCCTGCAAACCTTGATGCGCCGGCATCACTGCTGGATCTACCTGTGACGTTTTGCTAGGCATATTCAGGGTCAAGGACTTTTCTGTCAGGATCACAGAGGAGCATGTGCGCGCCAGATCTCCAGCTGCTTTAAATGATCGTAGCACCAGAGATGTCAGTGGAGGTGCAGCTGAGGATGTGGCCTTGTGCATTTTGAAAGCCAACGTAATTGGAGAGCAAGCTAGAAGCGGGGAGCTCCGTGCCTCGGTGTCCTGCTGGGGCTCCGTGACCTCCTGGCTGATACAAACTTCCATACCTGTTTTAGGTGACCCTTTCCCTTCTAACAGAAAGCAAACCCTTTGGATGGTTCACAGAATGGCTCTTTAAACAGAATATTTTATACTCTGAAGAGCTCAGTGTGACACAACAGTGAAAGGATTTGATGTATTTCAAAGACCACCAGAAGCCTGAAAAGCATTTAGCAAGTAAGCTACTGGAGGCACGCAGCTTTTGAGCTACTCCAGAGTCTTTTGTGATGCATGCGTCAGCTCTGCCGCCCCTACAAGTGCATTTTGCTTATGGCTTTTCTTTCCCTCCCCCATTCCCCTTCTGGCTTTGTTTGCAGAAAAAAATGGACAGCCGGGAGTACCAGGATGCTCAGGGCTTCGCAGCAGATATTCGGTTAATGTTCTCTAATTGTTACAAGTACAATCCTCCAGACCACGAAGTTGTAGCCATGGCCAGGAAGCTCCAGGTAATGGTGTTGGCAAGCACATCCCTCCCCACCCGTCTCCGAATGTACTGTAGTGCTGCCGTGGTGGGAGCATTCGGTGGTCTGAGTGTGCTCCTGTCTTCTTGGTGTCTTTCCCGGGGGGGGGAGGTCTATGACTTCTCCAGTCTTTGGAAAGGGCCCTTATAACCTTTGAAGAGGGGACAGCCTAGGTTATCAAAAGATTGGAAGACCACCCAAGTCAGCAGCCCATTGGGCTAGTGTGTTTGGGGCATGGCGGGTGCTCCCCTTTTCAACTGGATGATAATGGTCTTTCAATGTGCAATGCAAAGCTGAACTCAATTCCAAGCCAAAGGCAGGGTAGAGGTGTACCTTATAGAGTAACTGAATCAGATGCATAAGCTTTAGTGAGCTATAATACTTCACCATTGCCTTGTAAAGTAAGAGGAGAATGGCCTTGGCCTTGCATGGTATGCTCCTTAGAGCACTCTCCTTTGCAGAGCTGGGAGCTGTTGTGCAATCGGAAAACTATGCTAGCAATGTAGCAGCAGAACGCTGGTGTCCAAGGTTCCTGCAGCAGATGTTCTCACCCTTGCTAACAAGAAGTCTAGTTAGTGTCGGAGGTTAGGAAATTCACCCCAGGAGTGTGGAAGAGCCAATTGCTTCCACCAGTCCCAGCGACGGGGCTGTCATTAGGAAAGGAAACCCACAGAGAGGCGCTTGGGCACTGTCAGACAGCATCAAACCCTGGGGCCATCTGAGTCAGTGGCTGGTGCCAGGGAAAGGTAGAAAAACCTCAGAGGAAGTAGATTGTCTGCCTTCAACTGAGATCTCACCCTGATTTCCAGTAGTGACTGATTCAGAAAATATTACAGGAGAGTTTTCCTTTGACTTTAAAGGAGCTTGATCAGCGGTGTTCCCTCTAAGCTGCACGGCCACGCAGGCATGCTCGTGCCACGCTGCCAGGTGTGCCTGTGTGGCCGTGCACGCCGTGCAGCTTAGAGGGAATGCTGCTGATCAGCCCCTTAAGATCATAGACCGAAAGCTTTCTGGTACCGGGATTGTTTTGTTTTTTTTGATTGCTTGTCTGTACAGCCCCTAGCACAGCAGGGTCCTGGCACTTGATCGGGATTCCTAGTCGAGGTCGGAGGTGTAGCCCATCGAGCCAGTTTCTGTAGCCAGTGGCACACAAGAGTAACGCAGTTAGCATGATGTCGGGTTACCATTGACTCCCCAGACTGCATGACCAGGTACCCATATCCAGCTGGGCCAGCCAGTGCTACTGTATTTACAAATATAACTATCTTAAAAGAGGCAGAGTGAGGGCTTGGTCCCCCTGACTCCAGCCATTTCTGCAGGACGTCTTTGAGATGAGATTCGCAAAGATGCCGGATGAGCCTGCGGAGCCACCCCCCCCTCCTCCTCCAACGGCACCGGTGGTGAGCAAAAGCACGGAAAGCAGCCACAGCAGCGAGGAGAGCTCGTCAGACTCGGACACGTCCGACTCCGAAGAGGAGCGAGCAACCAGGCTAGCTGAGCTGCAGGAGCAGGTGAGGAGCAGGGCAGCAGCCTTGTTGGGTGGTATGCCTCTGTATAAAGCAGAGTAGAGCCACGTTTGAGGAGGGGGCAGTTTTCCCCTAGGAAGTCTGTTGTGGCTGGGAGCTTTTTCAGAGGAACGTGGTGGGTAGAATAATGTTAATTCTTCTTCCCAGCAGCAGGAGCTGGCATTGGCATCGCACGCTTCCTCCAAAGTGCATAGGACTGACTCCATACTTAGCACCAAAAAACACTCCACCCATTTTATACTTTTTGCCTCGAGAGATGTCAAATTGTCATTAACCTGCAAAACAGGAACAGTTTCTGCCCAGGTGTCAACTTCTAATTACGTGTACCTAGAGATTTAAAGGGAGTTTTCCCAATCCAAGAGAGACTCCAGAGTAAAATCAGTCAACCCAGTCTGTGGCTTTCAGCTTCAAAGGTGCATGTGCAAGTCTGAGACAGTGTGCATGAGCAGGGCACACCTGGTGTGTTCATGCTGCCGTTTGACTGTTGTCTTTTCCTTCAGCTGAAAGCCGTCCATGAGCAGCTTGCAGCCCTGTCCCAAGCACCAGTGAACAAACCAAAGAAAAAAAAAGAGAAGGAGAAAGAGAAGAAAAAGAAAGACAAGGATAAAGAGAAGGAAAAAGAGAAGCACAAAGTGAAAGCGGAGGAGGAGAAGAAGCCTAAGGTGGCCCAGCCAGCAAAGCAAACCCAGCAGAAAAAAGCACCAGCTAAAAAAGCGAACAGTACAACCACAGCCAACAGGTGGGTCTTTGGCCCCTTCTCACATGTCTGGATGAGTTAACCTTTCCCATTGGCGAAGGTAAACGCTTGCATATCTGGTCGAGTGACTGTTGCATTGCTTGTCCTCGCCTAGCAAGGGGCAAACCACAAGGTCTGATGGGTCACGTCACACAGACTGTGCACCTAAAATAGGGATGAGTAAGACTGGGTGGGAATTTCAGTGGCGTTAGGCCAACACCACTTTCCATTCGTGTTGAAATCCAGGCTGATGAAGTTTCCAATGACTTCAAGCGAGAGCATAGTCGGCTAAGCCCATCCTCAAAGCACGCGTGTTGGCAGGAACCTCTGGAGTCTGGGAAAACAGAGCTGGGGGTGGATCCATCCCATTTCTGATATCACATCACTGATGATGAGACTGGGCTTTTGTTTTTGCTTTTTTGGCCCCCAGTCCAGTCAGCCAGAACATGGCACTTCAGCTCTTCTGTTCCAGTCCTAGCTGGATCCCAGCCTTGCACCTGCAACAGTTAATATCCAAGGGAGAGAGGAAACCGCCAAGTTAAGCCCGTGTTTCAGAACTATCCAAAAGCTTAATGCTGTACAGAGTGGCCTGGATTGGGGTTCATGCTTTTGGGCCAAATTCTAGTCCCGCTGTCATCATTGGGAGACTTCAGCCTCTTGAGCTGGTCTTATTCATCCCTGTTTTAGACACCGTGAAACATAGAAAAGGCCCTAATGCCATGCAAGCGAAGCCAGCTGAGAAGGCTGTCTTGTTCCTGCTGATTTTTCCACCATCTTCATTGCCTGATGCCCTCATGGCCCAATAAGCACTGCTGAAGTACTGAACTGAAATGCTTCCTAAAACGACTAGCTGGAGATGCAGAACATTAAACACCAAGGTCCCAGTTTGGAAAAGCATCTATGTTTCGGTTGGCACTGAAGTACACGTTTAAAGTCCCATTGATAGTACTGGGTCTTGAGCATGGGTGTTGATGCTTTGCTGAGCTGACATCCATCCCAGAAACATATGATTAATGCAGTAGAAACCAGGATTTAGGTACTTTAGTCCCTGTGAAGATGAGGGTCTCTGAACAAGCTGTGGGGATACACAGCAAACAGCTGTGTGGGACCTCTGTGGTGCTGCAGCTTTTATGTCGAAGGGAGCTGCTTCTAAATCAGCTCCAGTTGAGCAGAGAAGCAGCACCAGACAGAAATGACTCATAAACCTGATCGGAAACTGGTTCAGATCTGTAACACAAGTTCAATGCATGTAAACTGCTTTCAGAGTGGCCAAAACCAGTTTAAGTTTAAACCAGTTTCAGTAGCATTAGGCCGAGGCCTAATTCTCATCTCTGTTGAGGTCCCTTCCATCCCTAGCATCTATGAATCTATGGATGGATGCAATATCAGACTTCACTGATTTGGATTAAATCGGTTTATTGAACTTCTGTACCAGATCCCTTCCAGATTCAAATTAACGCACAGTCCCCCAGCATCCCAGGATGCTTTGCATCTCCCCCATAAACCCAGCACTTGCAGGGTGAGTGGGCTAGCCGTGGCCCAAGCTGTCTGCTCCAGCCCAGCAGGGAGGTGAGCTCCCCAGCAGGGAGGTGAGCTCTAGCGTCCCCCGGCTTCTGGCGTGGGCCACCGCAGGCACGTGGCTGCATTTCTGGAATCAAAAGCAAACGTCAGTTCACTTGCCGATCGGTTCAATCTATGCGGCTTGGACTAACCTGCAAAGATTAAATCGATTCAGCCTTGGGCTTTTTGATTGTCTCTACTTTGCGACTGCTTTTAACTCCAAAACTAACCGCCGGGCAGCTCATCTGCCCCCTCAGCCACCGGCTGCAACCGAGCGGGTTGTGAATCACACGGATACAAATGATATCATCATAATCATCAGGATTTACAGTGAAATATTTAACATGAGGAGCAATGAACTCTGCAAGCCAATAAACATATTATTGTTTTTAAAAAATCTCCAGGCAACCCAAGAAAGGCGGCAAACAGGCATCAGCAACCTACGATTCGGAGGAGGAGGAGGAGGGTCTGCCCATGACCTACGATGAGAAGCGCCAGCTCAGCTTGGACATCAACCGCCTACCGGGCGAGAAGCTGGGCAGGGTGGTGCACATCATCCAGTCGCGGGAACCTTCCCTCAGGGACTCCAATCCTGACGAGATAGAGATAGATTTTGAAACCTTGAAGCCCACCACTTTGCGGGAACTGGAGAGATATGTGAAGTCTTGTTTACAGAAAAAACAAAGGAAACCGTTTTGTAAGTTCCCTCCCCGCCGGCGCGAGTTCTGCACCGGCTCCGTCCTGGAGGTGCGGGGCTGCGTGGTAGGACCATTTGTCAAGCGGCGTGGTGGAGCGCCGATTTACTTGTCAGCCTTGTAGCAGGGACTTCTGATCGTTTCTTTTTCCCCGATAGGCAGTGGCCAAGACCCTGTTACATTTACCCTTCCCAAGACCCCATTGCCATGCGGCTGCTCCTTATAACAGTTCTCCTTCCCTCTAAAACCCACATGATGTTAGTTTTTTTACAGTGGATATGTTCCCTTAGTGAATACGTCCTGAACAGTTTGTAGTTTCTAGGGTCAGAAGGGGCCTGAACAGATCGTCAAGTCTGACCCCCTGCCCTGGGCAGGAACAAGCGCTGGGATCATAATACCCCATCGACATATCTGTCCAACCTGTGCTTTCTGTACCGCAGGTCTCTGCCTTTTAGCTGCTTGTTTTTAGTCACGGTGTTAAGCGACTTGCCCAGAGTCATGAACCGGAGCATTTGGCAGAACCAGGAATTAAACTCAAACCTCCCGAGTTGTCCCGTAAGCACAATCCTCTTTTCTTTGGGGCCCTTTCTCTTGGTTCTGTCAGCTCTTGGAGCAAACAGACGCGCTTGTGGGTGTCTTCGTGTTACAGGTCCTCCTCTGAAGCCTGATCTCTGAAGAATTTGAATTGTTGCAGCACCCAACCACAGAGCTTTGAGTCATCATCTCAAGCTTGTTAACAGTTCATGCATTTAGCTTTGGGCACCCCTGATTCAGTGGTTCAGTTCCTCTGCTAGGAATCGCCTGCAGAGGGATTCTACCTTATTGCACAGGACTTCTAGAAAAGGCCTCAGTGAAACCGTTTTACTGGGAACTTGACATTTTTCTGTTGCCTTTTTTTTTTTAACTGACTCATTCACTGCTAGACCACTTCGGAGAGAATTTCCAGAGCTGTTAGAGCATTTTTGTAACCAAGACATGCATTGCCACGGAAAACCTCAGCTCATCAATGCAGGTTTCTAAAGTTTCCTTCCCCTGAGCAAGGCTTTGTCAGTTCAGATGATGTGAACACTTTGGGACAGAACAAATCTTTTCTGCACCTCTCCTGCTGCTTGAGACACTATGTTGCATAATACCTCTGCCCCTCTTTTGGCTTATCCTTACTTTAAAACGGTGTAAGAAAGTTAGACATTTCCTTGGTGGACCAAGCTAAGGCAGCATATCCTCCTTGCAGCTGATAGGAGCCTAAGATCTGTGTCCAGATGTGTAGTAAGGAGTGGTTTATATCCTCTTTACACCCTGTTTATGCATGAAAAGATCATTGACAGTGCCTCTTAGCATTACCATCCTAGCTAATGCAGCCACACGGTTGCCACACATTCTTTTTGTCTCCATATCATTCGGTATTTTTAATTTGGATTCTTGCCAAAATAGTCTATATCTTGATGGCAGATGCCTTTGTCTGCCCCTTTTTAATGAGATGATTTATTTTTACAGGGCAGAAAACCCATGTAGTATAATTTTATAATGTAGAAAGATGCCTGTTTGACCATATACCTAGCCGGTAAGTAACCTGTAACTGCGAGGTTATGATGTGGCTCATTCTATCATCTCAAAGTGTTGCAAAGAGAGATTTTAAAGACTGCATCTGACAGGGTGATTATTAGCCGAAAGTCTAGGCAACTTTGGGCATTGTTCTCTGTGAGGATGTTTAATTGCTGTGATCTCAGCAGTGAACTAACTAAACTACACAGCAGTTGCCTAGATTTGCATGCCCTGGAAATAGCAATGCCCAGCCTTTTTCCCCCACTCCCAAGTTTGCAGTCTTAGAAATTGTGCCTTCCTCCTCCACAGCTGCGAGTGGGAAAAAGCAAGCAGCAAAGTCTAAAGAGGAGTTAGCTCAGGAAAAGAAGAAAGAGTTAGAAAAACGGTTACAGGATGTCAGCGGGCAGCTAAACAACAACAAGAAACCTGCAAAAAAAGGTAACTGGCCACATTTCTATTGGCTGTTTCATACTGAGTCGTGTCGTCCCTCCCCCAGCAACAAATCCTTTACTAATGCTGAATGTCTGCATGCATGTCTATGGTTGCATAGGCGATAACTTTCAGACTGGAAAATGTATTTAAAAAGAAAAGAGAGACACCACACCCCACCATGCTCTGCAAAAGTCCTATGCTTTGTTAACCTTGGGGCTGTCCATGTGAGAAGTGTAGCTCCATAAATTGGGACATGGTTGCAAAGTGGTTTGGATAGGGCAGTGAAAAAAATTATGCAGATGCTTTTATTACAATTACTGGGCGTGTCTACATGTGGGCTTTAATGTGCATTAAAGCGTCACAGAAAAGTGCGCTTTCACTAATGTGCATTAAAATAGGCTAAAATTTAGTACCTCACAATGGAAGAACTAAATTTAATGCACATTAGCAAAAGCGCATTAATGAATGTGTAGACATGCCCAAGTTTAACTAAACTTCTGCAGCCCACTAATGTAGGGAAGACCTCTGGGTAGTTTTTGATTCTCTCCAATGTTTGATATTGCATCTGGGCTGAGGAAAGAACCTGTGATATTTCCAATATCACAAATGTATGTTGGTGATGGAAACGCACCATCCCGGCACACCTCATTTGTATCTCTGCGCTGACTTCTCGAGGCAGTGCTGGATCCTTGTCCCTCGGGGTAGGAAATCTCCACCTGAGTATTTCCTAGCATGCTCCATGTGACAAATTACTTGGGCATCAATACTTCAAAGGAGAGCAGGCAACTGAATGTTAGTGGTTGTCTAGACTGAGGTCCACTTGATCAGCATCACCCACTTTGGGGCTAAGCGAGGTTGATGGGTGCTCGGACCATCCAGCCCAAACCAAGCTGACAATCCAGCTTGCCTCACCTTGGTGGGGGGAAGCAGGGGTGCTGTTGATCATTTCCAATGACTGGCTGCACAGCCTCCTCTTAAGACCCGCTGCCACCTTTCCGAGGCGTCGGCCCTTGTCCCAGTTTACCAAGAGGGCACAGGGATGGCACAGCCCTAACGATGCGGGGGTGGAGGGGAGGGTGTGAGATGAAGAATGCTTTCCTGGTCCTGACATCCAGCCTTTTTCCCGCTAGAAAAATCGGGCTCTGCTCCCTCCGGAGGCCCTTCCCGTCTCAGCAGCAGCAGCTCGTCAGAATCTGGAACCAGCAGCTCGAGTGGCTCCAGTTCGGACAGCAGTGATTCGGAGTGAACGACGGACACTTAAAAAAACAAAACCCATGGACACGGCCCACACCAATACTCTGCAGTGTTCCTTTCTCTGGTTAACATACTGCTCTTGTACCATGGTGGTCAGGTTTTTTTTCTCTTTTTCAATTTTTTTTTTTCTTTAAATCCAGCGTGATAAAATATCTTCCCTTCCCCTCTCCCTCTGCCCACCGCACCCCTTGCTTTTTAATAGATCAAAGATCCTTTTACGCACGCGTGCATGTGACACTAGACTTTATGACGAGTAGGTCACTCAGCCTAAAGTCTCTAAATATTTTTTAACTGAGAACAGTCACTTGGAAGTGACTACAACTTTGAGCTCCTAACGTGAGGTCCTTTTGAGAAATCAGCAAGGTGTAGTATACCGGTTTCTTTTGTTGTTGCTTTTTATTTTATTTTAATTTTTTGGGGTTGATTTTAGTTTGTTCTGTTTGGCAAAGTTCTCTTTTAATGCACCCCAGCCTGGCTCACTACGTCACGAGGAAAAAAAACACATTTTTTTTTTTTTTTAAAAAGAGAAATCTCTGTAAAATGGTACTGTATCTGAAAGATGTTAGCTTTTGAACTAGTTGGTGTATTTGTTATTAGCACTAGTATTCTTAATCTCCAAGTCTACAGTGTGATGAAAATGTCAGACGCTATCATCTTTTTACATGGAAAAAAAAACCTCGTACTGTGGATTGTTAAAATGTTGGGGTTTTTTTGTTGGGGTGGGATATAGAGGCTTAGGCATCAAATCAGGAAGGCATTTAAGCACGTGCTGAGCCTTTGAACACTTGAGCAGCTGATCTGGTTGGAATTTTTTTTTCTGCCTTGAAAAGTCCCATGTGTCCTATGGTGGTAGGGAAGGAAATATTTTTTGATGGGTCTATATGATGTTTTTTGTTTGTTTTTGTTTTTACCAGAAAAAAAGAAAAATCCTTTTCAAGGAAAGGCAGTGGACTCTGCAAACGGTTGTTTCACCAAAACCCAGGTTCCCGTTGCAAAATTTATAAGCAAAGGTAGCAGCCCATACGTGACTATAGCAGTGAACAGTACAACTCATGTGCTCAAAATCAGACATATGCTTAAATACCTTCTCCAAATCAGGGGCCTTAGACTGGGTTTTATAATGGGGGCGTTACAGCTTCAGCCCAGGCTAAGCCACTTGGGGAATTGGGGAGGGGTGTCAAATTCTTTTTTTTTTCCTATCATTTTATCGGCAACAAGCTCCTAGGGAACGCTATACTTCTGTGTCGTGCAGGGTGCAGGTTTCCAAACACTGAAACTTTTACCTCAAGGGAAAAAAGAAAAAAAATGAAAAAAAAAAAGAAAAGCAAGAAAGGAAAAAAAAAAGTGGGGGTGGGAGGGGAGAAAAAGAAGAAAAGAAAAAAAAAATTTGTAAGGCTCAGCAATTTTCTATGACAGCCCAGCCTAATGTTTTGACCTGCACTGCTGCAAAACACACACTCCATTAACACTGTCCCTTATTCCTGTATATATAAATACTTTATTTATTAACACCATTGGTCATTTTAAACGCTTTTAAACAACAACAACAACAACGAAAAGCCTGCATTGTGAAGAACAGCAGAAATGCAGATTTTTTTTTTTTTTTTTTTTTTTAAACGGTTTGAACCAGACTGGGGGAAGAAAAAAATCTGAGACCTTATTTAAATGTATTGGATTTTTTTATCTACAGGTGCTACAGCCCGTTACTTCCTGTCTCGGTGCTCTGTCATGTTTTGTGTATTCAGTTTTTGGTTTGTTTCTCTCTGTCTCTTTCTTGTACAGAATTTGGAGATTTACAGGTATAGAGGATTTCCAGATGCAGCACATTTTTTATTTTATCTATAATTTTTTCCACAGTTGTTTTTTTTTCTCTCTCTCTCTTTTATAGAACACTTTTTAAAATCCCATTTGAGGGAAACCCCGGTTCTATTAATATACACTTTGTAATCCAAGGGGCAGAAATTTATTGTAAATTTCTTCATTTTTAAACTTTTTTTATTGTAAAGAAAAAAAATATACGGCGTTTAACAGAAAGCTATACTTTTCTTATCCCCACTGTCAGCCCCTTGAGGTGACCTCAATGCCTTGAGCTTGGGAAAGCCCTGAAACTTGGCCAGCCAAGGGCCATGTTAGCAACTTGCCATGAGCCTCACGCGGTGCAGATTGCATTTGCTTGCGATCTCTATAATAGAGAGATACAGGGCAGGAGGACTGCACTTCTCAGCATGCCATATTCAGTCTCAGCAGGCTCAGATTCACACCACTCCAGAGGGGATTTGGCATGCCTGGGACATGTGGGTCCAGCGGCTTGCCCCTCTGAAGTTAGGGGAGCCATGAGCCAAGCTATCAGGTCACCATGGCTTGCACTTTTTTATTGCATCCAAGCTCAATGAATTTCCTTGTGATGACATTTTATCTCATAGGTCTTTAGAGGATAGTCAATTGGAGATGAAATAGGTGGCTGCCGCTGCTTGTATCTGTCTGTGAAATCCATCTTTTGAATGTCAGCCAACATTTCAGGAAAGAGGTGTGGAACGATGGGGTATCCATATGCGACTCTAATACAGCCCAAGCTGCTCTGTGTACGTCTTTTAATTGTAAAGTTATAAACTCTACACAGAATCTGCCAATGCCCTGGGAAGGCATCATCATATGGTGCCAGAGGAAGAGACAGAAATGAAAATGGACTTGATCCTTTGAGGCACCAAGCGCCTCTGCTACGATGCTCACCATCCCTCCGTTCACATTGAAATCAGCGGACCCCAGGGCCTTTTGCTGGAGATGTATAGGCCTGTTTGGTCACAAAGCATTTGAAAGAAACGGACAGACTAGAATAGCTTGCATTTTACTGAAATTAATGCTTTACCTTTTGCTTTTCTATTCAAAGTTTCTAACCAGAGTTTAATTTTAATTTCTATATATTTTTTTAAAAAGCACTGCCATTTGTTGTTGTTTTTTTTTTTCCAAGTCTTTACCCAAACAGATCCTTAGTAATCTATTTTTAAAAGTTACTAGGAAGAAATCTAATATACCTATGATCAGGGCTTAGATCATTTTTAAGGGTGGGCTTGTTTGTTTTGTTGTAATGTTGGATTTACAGTCACTGAAACAGGACAGTGTTTGGTTTTGTTTTGGGTTTTTTTTAAATAGATATAAGCAATCCGATGCCAACCTGGAATAAACCCTGGACAGAAGCTAGCACTCCTCCAAACAGAAATCCTCCCTGATGTGTATTCCTTTGAGGTCTAGCTGATCACGTCATGTGGAGTTCACCCGGGGTGACATTCCCTCCTATGTCAAGATCCAGAACATGCCCTGTTCACTACCTGGTCCCTATTTTGAGGATATAAGTGATGGATAAGGTTTGTAATAGCAGTTCATCCAGTTATTTTACTTCCACCCCCTCACCCACTGCAAAAAAAAAATCTGTACGAAGCCCTCTGCAGTATTTATGCATTGAGGTCAAAGGACCCTGGTGAAGTCAGCGGCTGAATTGGTGATGGCCACTACAAGATCATAGATGCATGCCCTTGGGTGCTAATGGGTCTGATTCAAAGCCTGTTAAGTTCAGGGGACTTTGGATCAGATGTCAAGTGATCCATGGGGACTTGACCTGGTGTCCAACCCTGTTCCCATGGAATCCATTGGAGTTCATTCACAGTCACTGGAGGCCAAATTTGGGCCGGGGGACCAGATCCTTAGCAGCTGTAAATCACCATCAGTGGTGATTTACATAACTGGTAACAATTTATCATTTTGCCTCTGAAAGAAAATGATTGAAAAACCAGGTGGAAAAGGACTCTGATCATCTGAAATCAAATGGTTCCCATGTGATGGAAAATTTCTACATCAGGTTTCATTTATTTAGTTTTAAACCTGAACCCGAACAAAATCTGTTTGACGTTTTGGATGAAATGGCAATTTCAGAAGGAAAAACAAATGACTTGCAAAACATCGGTGGTTAGGAAATTTTGAAATTCCATTTCAGACCTACATTTGCACATGTTTTATATTTTTCATGCTTTTGCATTATTTCATGAAATGTCAGTAATGGTGCATCTTACATTTGCTAGATCAAAGCGTCTCCAGAAAGGAAGGTACGTTTCATTCAGTACTGTGTAGCAGGTATCTTTTAATATTTTCTAAATAAAAAAGTATTTCAGCTATCATGTTGCATCGTGACATGTCAGTATTAGTAGCATACCTCATGAAATAGTGTAAAACTAGGAAAAATAAAGCCAATTCCAAAATGGGATTTTGAAATGTAGCAAATAGACAATTCTCCACAAGAGAAAAAATGTAATTTGGATCGTCTTCCATGACAAAATTTATCCAAACAATTCAAATATCCAAAAAATTCCAGTTTCAGAGAAACAGGGTTTTTCTGTTGTTTTTTTTCAGACCTCTTTTGACAAAAGTTGTGTGACCGACATTGGCTCATCGTTAAAGCTTTACATTTTAATTGATCACAGATTTAGCCTATTTCTTGATCTACCTTTAAGAGTCTAATAGGAGCAGAAGGAAATCAGGATCCCATGGCAGCAGATCCTGCTTCAGCTAGAAAAATAATCTGTCAACTCTGAATTTTTTTTTACTGAGATCCAGTTAATACAGATCTGTATGGCTGGGATTTTACCCTTTGCAACTAATAGGGTTTGAAACTATAGAACTGATTTTAGACCTGTTAAAAGGTATATGTATCTATACGTTCACCTGGGTCTGTGTGTGTGTATGTATATATAAAAATGAATGACCCGTTTGTGTTTAGTCCCTTTCCATGTTCTCTACTTGGTAAAAATCAGACTGCAGTTATTTTAATCTAGTTTTTCTCTGCTTTTGGGACTCTTAGACCAGTTTTTAATTATTTCCTTGTTTTTGAAAGGAAAGATGTTTTCTAAGGGTGGGGTTGGAGCTGGGGGAGAGGGTTGGGAGAAGACAAAAAAAAAAAAAACCTTTTTAGTACTGGCTTTTAAAAAAAAACCAAAAAAACACATTCTAAAACTCAAACGGTGCTTCTCTAGGGCAGGCTCTGAGTTGCAGGAAATTAATGTAGAGCGAGAACTCAAGACACTAGCAGCATTACTTTGCTTGTAGAGCAGCAAGAGGCTTTTTTAAAAATGGGATTTCAATATCTTTTCAAAAAGACCATTTTTTAAAAAAAAAAAATTAAGAAAACCCACCAGCTAGAACTTGACACCAGGCCATTTTAGAACTTATTCCCTGTTACCGGCATAACAATTCCAGAAAGATTTGTTGTTGTATTTTGGGGAGGGGGGGGAGGAAGGAGGGGGTTGTTTTGGGGTTTTTTGTTTGTTTTTCCTTTTTTTATATTTAAAAAAAAATGTTACTTTTCTGTATGATGTGCATGCAAATTTACCGTAACTCTTTTTCTTAAAACTTTTTAGTGCCATTTCTAGTATATTCCTGTAAATGTCAGTTACTGAAAAACGAGTCAATGTAAGTAGTTTTAGCTTGTTTATTGCAAATGCTGGCCTCAACACAACAGAATTAAAAAAAAAAAAAAAAAAAAAGTTAGAAAGTAATCTTTGATGTGACTGGTAATCATGGACCCCATTCCCGGGGCATTTGTTTTGTTTTCCTAATAAAAAAAAAAAAAAGTGCTGGCCTGTCCCACTCGAAACATTTCTTTCCCTTCCTCTCCCTAGTTCCCTGAAGCTGTGGACAGCTGTAACTTTTATAGCACTTTTAAAGTGGTATAAACATTTTTATGCTGCTATAAAAGGTGAGTGGAAAAGCATGCGTGCTTACTAAGCCACTACCAAACTGACTGAAAGCACCTGATTTTTCCCAGCATATCACTTTGTGCAGTTATTTCCCAAATGATGTCTGTACACTTGTCACATTTGGCTATGACAAGGAGCCCAGTTGGTCCTCCAGGTATCCCACAATGCAGTGTTCCTGTCTCCCCTCCCCGCTCCAGTCCCACAAATGGCTACAAGCTGCTGCTCAGTGACTAGAGCCAAACTCTCCTGCTCCAGGATCATATGTCACACACAAGTCCAATTGTTCGGGGCCCTCTTTTAGCAAACCCCTTCAGTCAAGTTGACAGTTCTCCAAGTTAGAACTGTCAGCCATGTCTTCGGTGCCCAAACTAATATTTGCTTGTTTTTAATAGCAAAATAATAGGGTTTGTTATCTCACTGGGACCTATTGGAGACAAGGCACAGGCAGTTTCTGCCTTGGTATGACAAGGTGAGATCAATGCAAGTCTGCCTGGATTGCTGTGAAAGCTCCAGGTTTTGTCTCCACCAGGCACTTACAGATCTAACATGCAGTAGGAGCACGGGTACACACACAGTACTGAGAGGGAATGGGAACATGCATCTTTTCATCCCAGAGTAAATGAAAATTGCCTAATGGTGCCCAGCCCAAATCCAGCCCCATCTGATGATTTTCCCAATGCTGGCCCCACTTTTGAACAGCAACAGCTGCAGTATTGGTTGGCTTGGTCTGTTATGCAGTAATATGGACTGTGGCTGCAGAAGTCCTTCTGGCCCCAAAACAGGTGAGTGCTTTTCGCCAATCATTTGAAATGCAGTCAGTGGCAGGGTGGGACATCAGTAACTGTTTAGCCACCTACCTTCAGTTAAGGGGGTTATCAATATCTAGTGACTGAAAGAATCAGTACTGGAAACCACTCACCTACCTAAAGCTGCTAAATCTGGTTTGCCTGTTGGTGGTAACTCAGCTATGGCCATATGAATTTCCTTGACACAATGGGACTTTTTTAGATCTTATTTTCAGGCATTTAAATACCACAAGAATAAGCGTAGTGGGGTTCTGCAAGAGTTTGTTCCCCATCCACATTTCCACCCAGTGCCTTAAAAGACCTTGGTCCATCTGCAGGTGAAGACATTAAAGAGGACACGGCCTTATCTTTTCCTCCCGTTTTTATTAATTGCTTGTTATTTGGAAAATGTTATGTGTTATTGTTGGTTGTTATTTGGTTCACACACTTCCTGGGAGGAAGCCTGTGTAGACTTTTCCCTTCTGATGCAGGAGAGCTGCTCCCATGGGATAAGCTGTCAAAGTCCTAACATTAGCCACATCCAGGGCTTCATCTTGCCAGCTGCTGAGCGCTCTGACTCTGACCCAGCTGGGCATCTAAGCACTTAACCTTAAACCCATTTTGATTGGTCAAAATTGAACATTCTCATCTATAAATTTAGGACTTCAGGAAAAGAAAGGGGATTTTAAAAGTCGTAGCTGCTTCATTGGACAGCGACTCCCAAAAGGGTGCCCTGCTCATTGGTTTGAAGCACATCTGTACACGCTTTCCTGGAGGAAGCCTGTAGAGAGATGGGACAGAACATTATCTGCTGCAGGGAGGTGTCAGATGCCTATCGTACAAACGTGGCATACAAGCCCAGAGCCTGAAGGGAGCTTCCCAACACTTGTCAGACAACCTCAGTCAGTGCCCAGCTGAGTGACAGCGACAAGATTCAAGCTGTCCTGGTTACAGACAGTCGATTGTAGAACATAACGTCTGATGCATCCTTTCAACGACAGGCTCAGTCCAAGTTCCCCTGGCCTGCTGTGCCTGTGAAGCAGCGGTAGAATTGCAGTGGGTTGGATTTCACTAGAACAGCTCTTTGGAGGATGCCAGTTGTAGCTCCACTGACTACAATGGGGCTCTGCCTCCTTATTCTGGTGCAGGACCTGGCTCTCTGTGTCTGCCGATGGCTCAAAGGACACATGTTCCTCGTGTCTGCTCTCATGCAAAGAGCTGGCAGTGAAGATGCCCGTACCTTCCTCTGAGTTGTTTCTCCGTGTGTCACTATTATGATTCTTCCTGCAGACTATGAGAGGGGGTCAGTGATGGGCATCACACGGCTTCCAGCCAGTTCAGCAAAATCACTATGACCTTCTCACCGCAGACCTCGGCGCTCACGTGGGAACCGGCGACAGCAAGGGGCTCACGTGAAATCCCAGGTCAAGCTCTTCAGGAAACCGTTGGGCTGTCGAATTGAGATGCAGTGGCGATGCAACAGAAGCATCACCAAGGCTTCAGTTTCATCCACACATTTCCAGCCCTCCCAGGTAAGCCACCTTGCAGCTCTCGGTTCTGACTGGGGGTTTGCCGCAACATTAAGGTGCCAACAGGTGTACCACTAGCTCATGCAGCTCCTAATTGGGTTTGCCTGCCTATATACTTGGCCTTGGCCAGCACTCTGAGTTGTAATATATCTATATCTATATATCAGTCAGTATATCTATATAGCTGTGTATCTATCTCTCGTATATACATCTGTATCTAATAATCAAATGCACCAAGGCAGTTCGTGTGGAAAACAAAAGAACAGCTGCTGTCAGTGATGCATTCTAGTCACTTTATTTCGTCAGGAAATGACAACAGCATTTAAAACAAGCGAGTCCACACTACATAACAGACGCACAGAAACTCTCACTCCTTATCAACCTTATCACCAAATCTGCTGTGACAAACAGCACAATGGTGTTACGCTAAGTGATGGGGGAAACGTACTGTCATGTGGAAAGCAACGCAATGCGGCTGCCCTCGACTGTCATGTGAACCTCCATCCCAGTCACTAGTGTACATGCTAAGCGTTGCACCCCTGCGCAGGGCTAGTTAGGAGGGTGGAATAAGTGGTATTTTGACTTGGCAGCCAAGTCGAAACATAAGAACAAGTAAAACGAAGAGCTTGGGGTGGACCTTCCAGCCTTACTTCCTATGATCGCACCAAAGGCAATGTTAATACAATCTTTCTGAAAGTTTCTAAAACTTTCTGAAATGAGGAAAATCTCTGCATCGGTAGGAGTAAGCCCAGAGGAAGCTTTGGGCTCTGAGGGTGTATCACCATTTAGAAGGGTGATCTGTTTACTTCCCCTAGGCCCTTCGTGTTGATGCCCGTACCTGTCTCTGAGTTGTTTCTCTGCATGTCACTATTATGATTCTTTCTGCAGACGGTGAGTGGGGTCAGTGATGGGCATCATGTGGCTTCCAGCCAGTTCAGCAAAATCACTGCGACCTCCTCACCGCAGACCTTGGTGCTCACATGGGAAGCAGTGACAGCAAGGAGCTCTTGTGACATCCCAGGTCAAGTTCTTCAGGAAACCTTTGGGCTGTTGAATTGAGATGCAGCAGCAATGCAACAAGCACCACCAAGGCTATGGTCTAAATGTTTCTAAAACATTCAGTCTCCAGTATACCCCTTAGTTAACACTGCAAGGATTGATGTATATGCCCCAGTGTCCCAATTACTATGGGTACTGTGGGGTGAGCTAAATCCCTCCAGGAGTCCCAACAGGGGAAAAGGAGGGAGCCTGCAGCAGCAGCATTAACTCCCTGGGTTCTGGAGCTGCATTAAAGCTGCAGCTCTGGCAGAGATTAACACAACTCCCTGTATGTCGCTTCAGTTTTTTATATTTGGCCCATGGGAAGTCAGAAAAGGCAGATTTGGTTACTGCCTGTTTTTGCAGGATAATCTTTTCTTAAGAAACATTTCTAAGCAATTCCAAATGCTAACAGCTTGGGCTCAAACATTCCCGTGACCCCTGCGATCCCCAGCCTTATCCAATGGTGCTAGTCTAGGTGAGGACCCGACTAGATTGTGTTTCTCCTAGACGAGCTCAATTAAAAGTCTGAGCTAGGGGTGGCATCAATGGGGAAAATAAATTCAAACCTCAAACATCCTTGCAGGTTTAGTAAATTAAGACCCAACCTACACGCACAACTCATACCACCTTAATGATAGAGTTGAAAGGATACAATCCCTCTTCCTCTTTAATACTGGTGCTATTATCTTAGTATCAAGTGCTTATACTGGAAAAGCTATTCCTGTAAGGGAAAGAAAGCTCTGTCAGTATAAGGTACTTTTATACCAGCAAACATGCATCCATGCTAGTGGGTTGCACTAGTCTAACTATTTCAGATAAAACATCCCTTATGAAAATATTTATGCAAGTGCCACATGGATGTGGGTACCAGGCACACAGAGCCTTGCTTGCAGGGAAGTTAATTTGTTCTTCCCTTGCGTCGACTTGGGTAACGTGTTCCCCATCACATAGGAGGCAGCAGTAGTAGAGTGCGACATACTTAAAGCTACCACCATTTTTTTTTTTTTTTTGTTAATTTGAAGAAAACGTGCCTAAGGCTTCCAGCGGGCTTCTTCATGTGTTCGCTGCCCACAGCGATCTGGCATTAAGCCACCCCAGTTACATAACTGTGCAAAACTTGGACTGCCCGGTATCTCTGGAGACATCGAGCTTGTTCTTGTCCCGTACCAGGATAGCTTCATTGCCGTACTGCGAGTACCACATGCTCCGGCTGCGACTTAAATAGGTAGCCGGGGGGCCGGATTCCAGCTGCTGCTGCTGCTGCTGCCAGATAAGCAGTGAGGTGTCTCTGTATCGCAGCCTGGCATAGCTTTCGGATAAGGCTTTCTCAGCTAGCGGCACCCGGCCATTCATTACTCTGCTCGTCGTGTGCTCTGCAGTACCAGCTCCTGGGTGCGGGGATGGATCCGCTGGCTAATCCCCGGGCACGTGTAGGGATAGGACTCCTGTGCATGGAGGGGAAGGGGAATCTCCTTGGGATGGGGTTTGATGCGTAAATCAGCATGTGCAGAATGGTGCCCGACAAAGGGCACTGGTGACGCACCAGCTCTTGTGTGTTACAGTAAGCACCATGCCTCCGTTGGTGCAACTGCAGGACTTTGGGAAGGCCTGTGCTACAGAACAATGACAGCACTAGACTGTTTCTTCTTGCCGAGGATTAATGCACTGGCCTCTGCATTGCCAGCAACAGCTCTCCGGGAAGGAGAAATTGCTACTAAAGCAGAGGTTGACAGCCTAACAGCAGGCTTAGCAAAATCCTGGCTTGTTAAACAGCTCAGAGATTTTAATTCACCAACTTTGGGTGTTTCTGCTTCTGCAAAGAGGGAGAGGTTTCAGTTATCCAGCGAGAGCTTAGAAGTCAGCAGTCCAGGCCTGGACCCAGCTGTTGACTGGACTGGCTGCGCTGAAGCTGGATTTTATTGCCAAGCAGGGCCTGAGTTACCTGGGAAGCATCAAGTAACGAAGTCTCCTGGGTCTGGTCGATGCAGGGCGCTTTAAGCAGCCGGCTTCAGTTACCTCCAGGCGACTGACTCTGGGTGAGTTATCCAGTTGCCGGAGGCAAAAGAGACCTTGCTGGGAGAGAAGAGGTGAGAGGACGAGTGGATGCCTTAGATGACAGTCTTCGCAGGCCAGTTTGTGGGCTGCTTCTCCTCGCTGCAGGCCCGCGGCCGCCTAGGCGCTGCCCGCGCTCGGCTTCATCCGCACTGCAGCGTCAACCTGGGGAGATGGAGAACTGCTGCCGCCGGCTCGTCTGGAAGGAGCTCATCCCAGCTGCAGCTGAGTGCCCCAAATCCCTCAGAGACCGCCCCCTCCCTGCCCCCAGCACCCCCAGTCCCTGCCCCCTGTACTTCCAATTCCTGCCCCCAGCACTCCCGGTCCCTGCGGGAGGGGCTGTTTCCTGCCCCCAGCACTCCCAGTCCCTGCCGGGGGGCTGCTCCCTGCCCCCAGCTCCCCCAGTCCCTGCCCCCAGCACTCCCAGTCCTTGCGGGGGGGGGGGCTGTTCCCTGCCCCCAGCACTCCCAGTCCCTGCCAGGGGGGCTGTTCCCTGCCCCAGCTCTTCCAGTCCCTGCCCCCAGCACCCCTAGTCCCTGCGGGGGGGGCTGTTCCCTGCCCCCAGCACCCCTAGTCCCTGCGGGGGGGGCTGTTCCCTGCCCCCAGCACTCCCAGTCCCTGCCAAGGGGGCTGCTTCCTGCTCCCAACATCCCCAGTCCCTGCCAGGGGGGCTGTTCCCTGCCCCAGCTCTTCCAGTCCCTGCCCCCAGCACCCCTAGTCCCTACCGGAGGCTGTTCCTCGCCCCTTACCGCGGGCTCCCTGGCCCTGCCCCTGCCCCTGGCCCGGCCCGGCAGGCGGCGGCGGCCCGCGCCGTCTCCATGCCAGCGGCGAGCGGCGGAGCTCCGAGAGCATCAATGATGCGGGGAGGAGCCAGAGCGCCGAGACATCCACCTCTGCCGCCCCCCGCGGGGCTGGTGCCCGAGCTGCAGCCTCCGGGGTCCTGGGAAGCCCGCTCCCGCGCCAGGGCACGGAGCAGCGGGCTCCAGTTGCAGCGAGGGGGGTCGCGGTTGATGCTAGGAAAACCTTTCTGGCTAGGAGGGGGGTGAAGCGCTGGGACAGGCTAGCCGGAGAGGTGGGGGAGTCTCCATCCTTGGAGGTGGTTAAGGCTTGGCTGGGGCTGGGGCTGGTCCTGCTTGCAGCAGGGGTTGACCTACCTTCACTTTGTAGGATTTAAAAAACCGCGCCGCTAGCTGGATCCCCACCCCTCAGGAAGCATCTAGGAGGAATAGGGGTGAGGAGCAGCACGGCGGGGCAGGGGAGAGGGGAGAGCCCAGGTCTGGTCTGTTTAGAAGAGAGACATGCAAGGGAAGGGTTTAGAAAAGACCCGTTGTGACTTTTCTGGGGTCTTTGCAGCAGAAAAATTGCTCTAGGATTATTCTGTTGTCAGAAATCTGGTATAAGCGAAAAGGTGGTGTTTTTCCAGGGATGGTGTGAATCCAGAAAGGTTGAGAACCACTGGCTTAATAAAGACAATTAGCCAGCAAGATGATCAGGGGACTCAGGCCAGCTCCCTGTATGTGTAGGCAGACCTAACAGAGGGGTATTTGAGGTCCCTGCTTCAAAGATCAGCCCCACGTGTTCAAAAATCATGAGCCAAGCCTCCTGAAATCCCATGGCTGACCATTTCCATCCCAATGGGATGGAAATAACAGAGTTCAGGCTTTTTGTATGTGCTGTTTTGGGGTCTGAGCCTTTAGGGGGGTTGGGGCTGTGTTTTTCTTCCCAACCACAAAGGCTGGGAGTTTATATTTTGAAAACACCAAACAAACCTAGAAATCTGTGATTTTCCCCCCCCTCCCCCCCATGGAGTCACTTGACTCCAAGACCTGGAGACCTGCTTGTAGTGAGACGCTGCACCTCATGGGACTATGAGAGCTGGCGTGGCAGAGACGTGTAAGAAGGTGATGAAGAGAAAAGAGTATTGGGGTATTCGGGGCCCAGGAAGAGGATAGCTGTTTGTTGTTTTCTTAGGATGAGTATTTCTTTATATTAAGGCGGCACCTTGATACTCCGTTAGGTCGTGTACACATACACATGCGTGGGCACACATAGTGAAGACAGTCCCAGCCCCTAAGCATTATAGTAAACAGACGAGCAGACTGATGATGATGATCTCCATTCTGCACATAGGGAATCAAGATATAGACGGACCATGCAGTTTATCACGGGTGATATAAGGAGTCTTTGGAAGAACTGGAAACTTGAGTCTCTGGACAGAGTTTTAAGAACAGGAGCAATATCCTAGTGGTTTCCTTCAGAGATGCTCCTCAAGCATCATATCTGAAGCACAGGATGTCCTATGTTGTGGTGCTTTCACCACAGGTAGGAGCTGATTTGAGAAGCGGTTGATATTAAGAGTCTCTGGCTAAGAATAAGTGGGTGACCTGAAGGATGGAGTCTGTTCCCTGTAGCACAGTGATTTTCAACCTTTTTTTATTTGCAGACCCCTTTTGGAAATTGCAAACGGACATGCGGACCGCTTTGAATTATAAGTGTGGGTATTCACATACTTTTAATCAATCGCAGTTGTCTTTTGCAGACCCCTTCGACATAGCCTGTGGACCCCCAAAGAGTCCACGGACAACAGGTTGTAAACCATTGCTATAGTGAATGGACATTTAGATGCAATGTTTGAAAGGTATCCAACGTCCAGTGAGCAGGTGAAGAGGGTTTCTAGCGCAGACTGAAACTGGGCCAAGACAGCAGACCAGTGGCAAGGTTGGTTGTGGACTGCTCAATTTGGCATTCACAACTGTGTGTGATACTGGAACTGTGGATGCAACTGGGTAGTTATGTACCTTTTTTATATTCCCATTTCCATATTTTTTAATGCGTATGTTTGCATTCCTTTTGCTCTATCTAATATACCTCAGCAAACCAAGTAGGAAATGTATCTCCCAAGTAGATATGTTTGCTGATTATGGTGAAGGTAAGCTCTCAATCTTCTTATCTCTTTTATAGCCACAATGCTATCTAATCTTCTGCTAAATATCTGAGGCACATACTTATTATGCAACTAGGTGATACCCCACCCCTTGCCATATGGCTTTAATTTACATTATTCAAGGTAGATAATGCTGCTTTCCCCAAATATGGAATACAGTGATGCACTACACCCCCTGCCTCCATCCAAAAGGGCTCAACTGAGGGGGAAGAGAATGACTGAGCCAGGAGCAAAGCAATCAACCTTCAGGGAGCAAAATCTCAGGACCTGGTTGTGGACAGATAGCTGTTAGTAGCCATAAAATTGATGGTAGATATGTTTCAGGGAACATACGGTTGCACAACTTGGGTCCTACTATATGTCCAAAGAGAAGCTGGATAGGAACCAGCTATAGAGTTGTTACATTTTTTCAAGCACTAACTTTAGTGCTGGTTGGCACTTTCTATAGCTGGACAATCATTTTTATCATGTGATAATTACCTTGCATGCGTGGTCAGCTAAGTTTACTGTGCGATTCACCAGGAAATAGTGTCATATATGTAACATATAGCAAGGGCCTTCGTGCACAGCAGCCCTGATCAGGATGTTGTCTGGTACCAATTTGGAGCTGGGTTTTTTGTTTTTTTTTTCATATTGGGGACAAAAGCCCCCTTTCAGTGCATGCCTCTAAGCTGGGCCTCTAGAAGAGTGTTTCTTAACCTATGGGTCGTGACCCAAAAGTGGGTCGCAAGAATATATGAAAGGGCCACGGACAAACTGTAAAAATGGATCAACAAACTTTCTCTGTTAAAGGAGAAAAATGTAGGAAACCATGGCTTTAAGGGCTGCTTGGGGCCCCCAGGTCCCATATATGCCACCCCCTTCCCCACATACCCACCCCCTGCTCCACACACTGGGGGGCTGGGGGCACAGGGCAGTGGGTCGGGAGTGAGGGGCACTGGGTCAGGACTGGCCATCAGTGTTTACAAGCGGGTCCTGGTACAAAAAAGGTTGAGAACCGCAGCTCTAGAAAATACAGGGTGGTTGCTCACTTTAAGCAGGAGAATTGTTCCCATTAAAATAGTCTGATGCCACTCAAGAAGTTTATGCCTTCAGCCAGCATGCAGTGAAAACCAGACCAGCCTTGAATGGACCCTGTGGAAGCTGGAGAGTGAAATGCAGCATCTTCAGTGGCTCCAGATTTATGTTTGGGCCCCGTTGAGAAGGATCTTGATCTTCTCTGAAAAGCTCTCCACATTGTCAGTCTCCAACCCAAGGCAAAATAAGTAGCTCAGTAACTGGAGTGATTAAATTGCCAAGATAACAGAAGCTGAAAGCTGCAGGCTTCCAAAGGCAGTCATTGCCCAGCTCCATGCCCCTGACCTCTGCTGCACCATCCTCTTTGAGTCCCGGAGTTGTCTTTCCTCAACTGCACGTTCCAAATAAATGTTTAAAGCAATTGCCAGTGCAGCAAAGGCAAATGCTATACTGATATCTACAAAGACCCCATCCCCAGGAAGTATTTGTCTGTCTCTACTCAGTGCCTGTTTTTATTTCCCTAAAAGCTGCCCTTAGCTTCTCCTGGTACATCATTGTGCATTAAGTTTAGTACTGGTATAACCAAGTACTAAATCAATGTGCAGTAACTGGCACTACTGTGCAGTAGCACCGCCGCATGGCTTTTTAGTGACACTAACTGCACAGTAGCCTAATACAACTGTGCAATAGCATATTAGCAAGGTTTTTGCCTTGCATGCTACTGCTAGGTAGCATTAGGCTACTGTGTAGTTAGCATCTCATGTAGACACACCCTGTGTGATGCATGCTGAATGTGTTATTCTATCATTATAGAGGCTGCCTTCTATTTAGGGACCTACCTAGCTGTGGTAGCGAAAGCAAAGAGTTTTAACAATGGAAAAAAAATCAATGTGAAAAACATTTGTATATATAATGTACATATACATTATAAATATTCATTTAAAACGTGTTTCATTAACCAAATAATTTGATTTTTAGGAATGGGTTTTGGTCCCAGTTGGTTGGAATGATTGCTGCTCTATTCTATTTACCTCTGATGTACACGCTACCTAGGATATAGTCATAACTGAGCTGAGTCCCCTAGATGAAAGCCAGGTGTTGACCAAGGAATGACGTGGTGTGTTGAAAAGAATGCGCTGTCTATATGACCTGGTTACAGGGGATACAGGGGGAACGTAGGTAAGAGCAGGGATACGTGACCACAGCCTAACTGTGGTGGTGGTTGCCCATACAGATAACCTGCAGCAGTTAAGGACCTGCCTATAGTTAATGCATGCACTGGGTGGGCATGGTGATATGCCTTGATAAGCAATGGCCTGAGCCAGCACTCAAACCTGGGGGAGTCTGACATCGCTGGGATTTCTGGCAGATGGGTGCATTTCCAGCTGTACCCAGGAGATGGCAGAAGTACTTCAAGCACATAGGTAGGTCATAGCTTGGAGGTTTCAATCTATTTCCCAGGTAGATTATAATAGATTTGCATAGCAAGAGTTTATAGGAGTTATTTCATCCACCTCTGCAGCCCAAGGGAGGCTCTCTTGTTGTCACTAGGAAGGTCTGGTTAATTTAGAGCATGGCTTTATGCTGTATGTGCCAAGTTAAAAATACTTATCAATGGTTCCAGCAGCAATGGGTTCAGCTCATGCTATGATTGTTCCAGGGTGGAGTACTGGAATCCCATGCACTTTTGCATGTGCACACTTGTGTGTGTGTGTATGTGTAGTTCAGATAAGATTTTTAAAATGAGAGTTCAGCTTTGTAATAAATAAATAGATCATGAATTAGAGGAGCGCCTCCCTGGGTGTTATTTGAAAGTCAATGAGCATGATCATAACTGTTGTCTCTGGGTCCCCTCTGCTCTGTTTGGATATTATACCTCCCCCTGTAGCTTAACCACTCCCTGTCCTGCAACTTTGCCTAGTTGTATGGTCAAAATATTCCATCCTTGTACAGCTGTGCATCAGATTGTATATTGGCTGGGTCCTGCCCCCCAGCAGAGAGGGCTGTGTATCGGCTATACTGTGTGTATCTACTTAGTGAAGCATGTTGCGATGAAAAGGCAAAATATTATCACCATTAATATCTTTCTGCATGAAATCAATAGTCCCAGGAGCTAGGGTGAGTGGGAAAGTAATAAAATCAATATTCTGAATGTAATTAAAAAAAACACAAACCAGAAATGCTTCCCTTTTCCTCTCCAGTGGAGGGCAGCAGATCAGCACGTCTGTGAAATGTCTACATTCACAGGCGCTTGGCTCACTAACACATTAACACTAGCTATAATTCCCCAAAACGTCAATATAAGGGGCCCTGACCAAGAATGTGTTGCATTCAAAAGCTTGTCTCACTCTATCCTCACTGTATAGCTGCTCCAATAAAAGATATTATCCTAAGAAATCCTTGCTCTTGCACAGCAGAAGCGGGTGGGAAAAGAGGAACAAAGTCAGAGGTCAATCTCAGAGTTAAACATGTTATTATAGAGACTACCTTCTATTTAGGGACCTACCTAGCACGTGGGGGATGTAATATATCTCTGTTGACTTCCCTCGGTTGTATTGTTGACTTCACAATGCCCATATCATTTGAAGGCCGTCTCAAACCAAAGTACATACTGCCTCCACACACTTGACTCCAATTTACCTTCCAGAGTTTTTGCTGCTATCTCCATTATCAGCCATTTTTTATTATTGCAGGGGTAGATAAGAAACTAGGTTGGGGCAGCAAGTCCTTTGCAGATGCTGGCTTTGCATAGGCAGCGATGGTTCCTAAGCACCTGGGAGCCAAACACACATTCTTACAGAGCGGTAAAAAAAGCCGAGACGAAGTGAGCAGCTTTAATTACAGGCGCATCACAAACCTATCTGCAGTCTTCCACCTCCATCCAAAGCAGGCTAGTGTACTCCAAGCCAGAATGATCCTTGGCATAATTCCATTTGTTTCGGCGGTGTTATGATTCTCGCCCAGTGGGTGCTGTTAGAGAGCTAGAGATACGCCAGTGAAAAGCGTAAGGAAGAACAGGAAGAACAGGAAAGTGGGTATTAGAAATCAGGCCCCCTGGGGTATTAAGAACTTATTCAAGTCAATGTAGCGCACACACCCATAGCAGGGCGTAGCTCTGAACATGCCATTTGGACATGCATGTTTTGATGTTGCTTCCTTCAGTACTGCTCTAATATTCTCTTGGGTAGGCCAGCAATGACACACCGGGACCGTCGATAAACATACCAGGTATAGCCAAGCGCATTAGGCCATAAGAAACGTCCTAAATAATAGTTCCTCATTTTCTAATGGTGTTCAAGGAAACCACGGGCGAATCTGGAAGAACCACTGCTTTTGTAGCTGCACGGGGTTGGATTCAGAGGAGATGGTCTTTGCAATCTGCATTAGCAGTCCATGTAGGTTCATCGTTCCTGCGCACTCCACTCTCAGCTTCTGTTTCTCCTCCAGAAACCTTGGATGGGAGCTGACTCCCAAACAGGGAGAGGCCGTGTGAACGAAAAGCACGGAAGAGTCGTACGAGGCTTGTCCACGTGGTGACAGATTGAATGCAAGAGGCGGCAGAAAATTATGGGTGAGATTTTAAAGAAGAGGCTGCCAAGGAACTTTGGGTTGAGAGTTCAGCTTTGTAATAAATAAATAGATCATGAATTAGAGGAGCGCCTCCCTGGGTGTTATTTGAAAGTCAATGAGCATGATCATAACTGTTGTCTCTGCCGGATGGAGATAAAAGATGACTCTGTGCTCACAGCACTGCAATTCTGGGGCCCTGGGTTTGAGTTCTGCTCCTGCCACAGTCTCCTGCCTGCCCTCCGTGGTGGGCAAGGCAACTCGGTGCCAGATTTCCACAAGGCATCAACGGTGCTCTGCCGATGGTCGCTCTAGCAGGAGCAATTCTGACAAGCTCGTCACTTCCCAGTGTTTAAAGAGGAGCTGTAAATTTTGCAAAGCTGATCTCCACCAGCATGGAGGGGGTCCTGCTGTCTTTCCCCAGCCTTCCAGCACCTGGCACAGCAGGGTCCTGGTACTGGAGGTGGTCCTGCGTTACCAAAAAAAAAGACTAATGGAAAATGAAGTGGGTTTAAACAGGAGGGATGCATCAGTTCCATCTTAGTCTGAACGGGGCAGCTCTCAGCCCCCGGCATGTTAGGAAAGCTAGTTTCTTTTTAACTGGAGGAAGACATGTGCAGGGTCATATGGGGTGATGCACCTCGCTCTTGGCACCCCACTTGTCAAAACCTGACATCCACCCACGTGGACGAGCGCTGCGCGGCGGCGAGGATTCCTCGGGTGCTACCTGCTATTGGGATAGACGCAGAGGAGCTTCCTGCAGCCAGGCACCCCCTTCACCAGGTCTCTGATCTGATCCTGCGGGAAAGCACAGCTCAGTGAAGGCGGCTGGGAGCGTGGAAACTCCCTTTTGGGTGTCCCGGGAGAAACCCGATGCCCCAAAAATAAAATGGATGGGAGGCAGGTGGTTGCTTGCAAGTGCCCCGAGAAGCTGGGAGCGCCCCGGGGCCGTTCCCGGAGGGCAGAGGCAGGGAAGGGTGAGGGGCATGGGCAGCCGGACAGAAAGGGGGCCTGAAAATGGTGCAAATCATGATTATTATTGTTATTATCATCTTTATCTGTGGCAAAGCGGGGCAGATACTGGAAGTCTGCCTGGGGCTGCCAGGAGTCTAGGTAGGTACTGGTGTGGGGAGAGGGCCGGACATAGGCATGGGCGAACCAGGCGGCGGGGCAGAAGGGGGGCCTGAAAACGGTGCAAATCATGATGATTATCGTTATCTCCGGCAAAGGGGGCCCCAATACTGAAAGTTCACCTGGGCTGCCCGGCGCCCGGGTAGGGCACTGGTGCGGGGGTGAGGGTGGGAAGGGAGAAGGAAGGACAGAAAAGAGTGAGGGACAAGAGGGAGGGAAAAGTGAGAGAGGGGAAGAGGAAAGGAAGAGGGCAGGGTGAGGGAGAGAGGAGGGAAACATGAGTGGGGGCAGAGGGAAGGACAGAAGAGAGTAAGGGAGAAGTGAGGGGAGAGGGCGAGCGGGGGGAGGGACCGAGGCACAGGTGGCCGGGGAGGGAGCGCCGCCGCCGCAGCCCCGGCCCCTTCCCCGGCGAGGAAGGAAGTGGGCGGTGGGAGGCGCCGCGCTCGCACCGCCCGCCGGACCAGGCGCGGCTCGGCTCGGCTCGGCGCGGCCGGACTCGCCGTGAGGGAGCGGAGCGGCGCGGCGCGGGGCGCGCGGGCATGGGCCGCGCGCGGGCGCTGAGGCGACGGGCGGCCGGGCGCTGAGGCGACGGGCGGCCGGGCGGGCGCCATGGAGGAGTGGCGGCAGTGCGGGCGCTGGCTCATCGACTGCAAAGTTTTGCCCCCCAACCACCGCGTGGTGTGGCCGTCGGCCGCCGTCTTCGACCTGGCGCAGGCGCTGCGCGATGGGGTGCTGCTCTGCCAGCTGCTGCACAACCTGTCCCCGGGCTCCATCGACCTCAAGGACATCAACTTCAGGCCGCAGATGTCGCAGGTGAGCCCGGCCGGAGCGGGATGCTGCAGGCGGGGCGGCAGGGCAACTCTTTGTCCGCCTCCCGTGGGGCAGGGGGAGTCTGAGCCGCCCCCGTGCTCTGGGAGCATCCTGAGCATCGCCGCGGCGCGGTGGTCCTCGCCCGCCGGGACCGCGCATCCCACCGCCTCCTCCAGAGTCAGCAGCTCAAAGCATCTTTTTTCTTTTTGTACAGAATCCACCTTTGGATTGGGGGGGGAAGCACTCTTTTTTTTTTTTTTTTTTTTTTGCAACCCAAAAAGGGGCTAAAAACCAGAAAACTGCAGACGGCTTGGCGGCCGACCAGGACTCGTTTCCTTCTCGGCAGCTTGTACATAACGAGTCGCCCCGTTTTCATCCTTCGCGCTTGGGTTTGTGGAGGCAGGGACGGTGCGGGTAGGGGCGAGGAGGGCTGGAGTCAGAGCGTTTTCCCAACCTGCAGGAAAGTTTGCGCTGTAAGCTTGCAAAGACAAATAATCCAGTGTGGGCTGTGTTTTGTTCCAGCCATGAAGGCTGCCAGCCGGCTGTTTATCCGGCAAGTTTCTTTGCCCTTGTTCCAGGCGAGGTGTTGTATGCTTTCTCCCCCCATGTTTGCTGCTGTTGTGACTTCTTATTTAGCAACTTGGAGGTTTAAAGTTACGACGTGCTGAAGAACTGACTGCTGTCGAGTGCCATCAGGAGTGGAGCTATCTGGTTTGCCACGGGGTTTGGTCCAGATTTAGGCCAGACCGTTGCTGATTTAAACACTCACTTCACTTGAAATACGTTTCTGTCCTGGGTCTGCGTGCGAGTAGCGCTGCAGAGTTCGCGGCTGAGCGTGTGCTTCGGGCTTTGCAGGAATGGGGCCTCGGGCTCTCATTTTCCAGACTGCTTTGTTGGGGGAGACCCTTGTGTCGAACCCCAGCTACTGCAGTGAGGCTCTTTTGGGGTAAAGAGAACAAGTGTAGGGGCCGGCTGATAAATAAGGTACACAAGTTAAGAAGAAATAAAACAAATATGGGTGTTTTCCCCAAAACACAGCAGTGGAGTGAGGTCCACCCTTTTGATTTCCAAGCCAGAAACCGATCTAACTACACTTCTGTGGAGCTGACTTGATCCAAATATACACTGTCACAAGGGGATGAGGGGTGCAGTTCACTTTTTTGTGTGGTCTTAGAACAGATTGGGAATGCTATACTTTTATTTTCTTTCTCTTTTTCTTTTTCTTTTAAGGAACTATTACAGCCCTTCCTGTTCAATATTTGCTCCATGTATGGAATTGGGAATTGGGTGAAAAATGATGGAGCAGTAGCTGAGATACAAGAGAGCTCTCCCTGGAAAGACTTTGTTGCCCTTGCCATCTAGGAGCGAGAACTAGATCTGCCTCCTGCCAGAGGCTGGGGTTTCACAGAACTGACACCATCCCATTTGTGGGTGACTTGGCCCCTTATTACACATGGTAAAGTCATTGAGAGCTGAATAAACTTGGGGCTTGTGGAACTGAATTACACCGATTTCAAGGGGAATCGGGAGGCCCTAGCTGTTATGTTAGCAACAGCCTTCATTTTCATGGTGCTTTAAGAAAGAGACATGAACCCCCTTCAGTTGAGCAGGCCCAGAGTTCAGGCTTCAGTGTTTCAAGGATGCCCATCTGACAACCAGAGGCTTGTGAAGTGTTTCTTGTTTTATTTAAGATCTGATACAGAGGCCATCAAGACCAGTTGGTGTCTTCTCCCTCACCACGTTGTGAGTTAGATGCTTACCTGCCAGCTCCTACATTTGGCTCCCAAGAGCAGCTGGGGGCTTAACAACCAGCTGAAAGCAGACCGAGGGCACTTTGTGCCTTGCTACCGTCTGCTCCTGGCACTGCAGACACCTAGGACTTGGACAAAGTGGGAAGACAGAAGAGTTGGCTCAGTGGTGCAGGTGCTAGCCTAAAACGTGGGAGGACTGGTTGGTTTCTGTGCAGTACTGCAGACTCTCTCTGTCAGCGTGGCCAAATCTCTCCCATCTTCCTGGGCCTCAGTTATTTAGCTCTAAAATGGTAATAGCACGTCCCTACTTCCTGCGGTGTTCTGTAATGGTGAAGGGACTGTATAAAACCAAGGACCAGATCCTCTGTGTACCACATCTCAGCTATAGACACACGCATGGTGTGCATGTCAGTGTAGCAACTTAAGTAGTGCTTTCTTCCTTTCTGCTGGGGGTTTTGCTTCACTGTAAATGCCAGGCAGAAAGACTTGTCACACTGGGGGCCGTATTCTGCTTTCAGTTGCACCTGTGCACCGCATTAGGGCAAATGGAGGTGTGCCCTGAGAAGCACAATCTTGCTTGCAGTGTGAACTGATTCAAAAGCCAGAGCTGTCGCCTGGCGAAGGAAACGCTTTAAGAACCGAAGCCTGTGCTGCGCGTGTGTTCTTATCCCCTTTGACCCCCTGTCTCTGTACGGATGAGCAGTGGTACTTATTTACCTTGCAGCCATCAAAAGTATCCTAGAGTTGCAGCGTGAGCTTGACACCTGTCGGGTCCTATCTGGAAACTTCACCAAGGCAGCAAGGCCCCGCTTGGGTCCCCTGCTGTCAAGAGGTGAACTGAGGACTGCTTCTTCTCCTTGCATTCTGCTTGATTTGTTCAGGAGAGGAACCTCGCCTGGCAGAAAGTCAGTGCAGTCAGATTGGGGAAGCCACACTCCTTGATGCTCTGTGGGATCAGTGTGAAGGTCTATTTATTTGTCTCCCTGGGGAAGGAAAAAAGCCGTCTCAGCTCTGATACCTGCTAAGGTGACATTAGCCCACCCTGTGTGTCTGAGTCTTGACAGCGCAAGTAGAGGCTTTGCCTGCTGGAAGGTGCTTTCTGTATCTTTAGCGGATGGGAGTCTGGTCTTGACATCTCTCGAGGAAGCAGCCTGCTTATTGCTAATGACTGGGGTAGTGGATGCCAGCTCCAGCGTGGCAGGAAGCCAGAAAAAGGTGGAGCTGATCCATCCCCCCTACTCTTAATCCTTATTGATCTTTGGGTGTGTTACTCCAATGGGTTCTTTTATGGTGGGTTCAGCCTGTAAAGCAGGAAACCCTGCTAACTCAAGGAACGTTTCGGTTACACAGGCAAGCAGTCCCAACACCCTGGGGTTAAAATCCTTCCAGCCCCGTGTAAAATCCTTGGAGGCTTCTCTCCTGTTCCCACAACCGTGCATACCCATGTCTTCCCGTCCAGTAAAGCTGGAGACTGCTCTTACTAGCATTCAGGCTTCTGGGTGGCGCTCAGAATTTGGGCACTGCATCTCTCCTCCTTGCTTCCTTTGCTCTTTTTCTCCGTGATTGAATTGAGAGAGGTTAACAGCTAGTTGTCTTGGTTGTAATGTTGGATTTCACGCAAGCTTGTGGCTAAATTAATCTTTGCTGACAGGGAAAACTTCATGTGCACTTGGGCTGTGTGGCTCATGCCTGCCAGAGGCTGGTACCAACGTAGCTTATAACTGTGCAAGGTGCTCCATGTGGATGAACTCCTGAGTCAGCACGGGGCCCTGGTAGCTTCCCTGGGGCTCCAGATGAGCTGTGTAGTTGTCAAGTAGGGACTTTTGGTGAGGGATTGACTCATACCTCAACTTTGCAAACACTTGGCTCTAGTTAACCAAATTTGCAAGAGGCCATGGCTCCAGGACAGTTGTGGTCACCCCCCCGCCCCCAAGGTAGCCTGTGATGCTTCTAAGGTCTTTGGCTTTGGGGCAACCAGGTAAATTAGGGTTAATTGTGAAGCTAGGAGTCTTCAAGTCATTTGAGCCCTAGGGGCTTGCAAGTCCTGAAGTGGGACTCAGCTTCAAGGTATCTTGCATGGGGCTGCCCTGGAACTGGCTACTCCAGAGGCACTGGTGCCTAGCTAGCCCAGGCGGTCCTTTGTGGTACCTGAAAGCCTGGGGAGCCCTGGGGCTCAGTGGAGCTCAGCACTGTTTTATAGCAGGTGCTGGTGGTCCTGAGACCCTTGCCTAAGGTCAGGGCTCCCAGATGCCAGTCTCCCTGGTGCAGAGCAGAAATTCAGAGTCTAGAAATCCTGGGTCTGTGACTCCCAGCCAGACCTACCATGTGGGTTTTCTCAAGCAAGGGACCCCAGGGACTGTACTGGACCAGCGGGGAGTCTGGGAGCCCTGTCGTGGGGAGTCTGCCAGCTAGGACTGCTACGGTGTCTTAGACTTTGGGAAAACCCACCCTCTGCTGAACAAAGTCGACAGAACATCACGTTCATGTGTTTCTAAAGTAAAAGGTTTTCCAAATGTCCAAGAAATTAAAACCAAACTGGTTTGGGTCTGATTGGACTAAAACTAAAGGTGAGGAAAAAAATCTTGTGAACTGGAAATCCTGCATTGCAGCTACCTCTGGCTAGTGTCTTTTTCCAGGGAGAGTCAATTTGCAGCCTGTCCCGACTGATGCTTTTGAGTCCTTTATGTCATACCAGTTTGTTCCCTCCCAAAATTTGGTCCCTTCCTCTGTTCCTTTCATTGTAAAAAACAGGCAAGGGGAAAAAACATAGTAGGCAACTTGATGTCACACATGAGCTCTCGTTCCAGTTAGGACAAGCCTTGGTGGGTGGGGGGCAATAATTGTTGGCTGTCGGGGCACATAGGGAGAGTCATTAGGCTTGGTGCTATGTTGCAGTAAGAACAGCATTTCGGTGGAGCGTACAGAGAAATAGACCCATCATTTAATTTATCAGATTTTTGGCAGTTTCACTCTCCAAGCAGAGGAAACAATAATAAATACTGAGTGAAAAAAATGAATCCTGCCTCTGCAGCGTTTTAATACTGTTCCCTGCCAGTGTGTTACTGTACATTTGCTCCCTTCTCCCAACCGTGTTTTTTAATAAAGCTGAGAGAGGGGGAAGGCTGCATTAGGAAAAAAATACTGTCTAGAAAGGCCTGGTCTGCAGGGAGAGCCTGCTCATTTTCTTTCCTTGAACACTGCTTGCTGATGCTTTTGAACCAGGTTGCTGGAGTACGTTTGTAGGATCTTTGGGGCAGAGATCCTGTTGTTCGGGGTGAGAAGGGCTTAGCGCAGCGTAGTTTTGTTCTGTGACTTAGCTCCCTGGGTGACACCACCGTACAGACAAAGCTAATGCCATGTTGTTGTCATGTGTTTTCCGGACGGTTTTAACTGGGATCGTTAGCAGTGCGGCACAGATTTCTACCACTTGCACAGACAGAGGCACTTTCACCAAAATAGATTTTTTTATTAATGACTGGGAGGGACCGTGACACGTTTGCCAGTGCAGTGACATTAGTTGTAACTATTCTTGTTCAGTCTCCAAATAAGCAAAACCTTTGTTGATGCTGTGGGAAGTAAAGTAGAAATGTGCGTCTTCTGTTAAGTTAAATTGTCGTGATAGATTTTCCCCTGCTTTTAATTGGAACTAGAAACTTAGGTTTTCTTTCTATTCTTGTAGCCACCGCTAGTGTATACGAGCTGCCTAATTTGTTCCTGTGCAGTTCTGTTTCTTGCAGACATCGTTTTACATCAGAAGTGGAGGCTGCTCGATACCGAATCTGATTAAATCTGCATATGTATGATCAAAGCTAAGTTTCAGTCGTGTCATCTGGGACAAAGGCTGGTGCAGAAAATGCCATGCCTTCTAGTTAGCCATTGTTTAGCGTGGTAGTTGTACAATGGAGAACAGGCATCTCCACAGGCTCTCTCATTTTCATACTGACAATATCCTGTCTCCTGAATTCCAGTTAGTCATGCATTATCTTGTCCTGAGCAACCATTAGGGCTCTCCTGATGTTGCTTCCAGTAGTTTATTCACTGGTGCTGCTTTGCTGCCTTCTGGCCTGGTACATTAGCCATGGGGTCAGTTGGGAGTCAGAATTGCTGCAGGAAACTTTAACCCCTTGAACCAAATTTCCTACAAAATTTTCTACCCCCTCCCCCAGGCATCTTTGGAAATGCTTCATTTCAATAAAATCAACCACATCTGAACACATCAGTCCTTTTTTCTTCTTTTTTCTTTTTTTTTAAACAAATGGGCTGGAATTCACTGTTCCCACAAAACACAGTGGATTTGGTAGCTCCATGTTTCTTTTTCTGTCGGAAAATATTCAGCCAGCTCCGCTCTCTTGGTCCCGTGTGGCAGCAGCTGTTTTTACTGAGCACCGTCACGTTTCCAGAACCCTTCATCATTTCATGTTTGTACAGAGCTAGGAAGATGCTAAGCATCAAGTGCTGTGTTATTATCGAGCCATCCCCATTGTGCTCAAATTACCAGCTGCAGAGCATTACTCAAAGAGAGATGAGCATAAACGTCTCTAACCAGTGGAGTGGGCATGGAATAACACTTCTTCTTTCCTGTGTCCTCACTTATTTGGTTTCCTTCCCTTGTCCTGGCTCTTCTATTTCACTTAACATCCTTTTGCCTTTTCATCGATAGATGGATTTTTCTATTATGTGCTCACATAGGGATTGCTTGTAGCGGGAAAGGAGGCAAACCGGATCTATCATGCTCCGACTCTTCCCACAAGTGGGTAAGGTACCCTCTTACAGCATCTTTCTCTGGGATGGGTGCCTGGCCAGAAATACCTTTCCTGTCCCTTCTAGTTTGCACTTTTACTACCTGCTCCTGGTCTGTGGGGTGAAGCCTGTAGAATAGCAGTGAGTTCCTATCAGTAAAATCACAGCCTTCCCATGAGGTGCACAGGATTTTCAGGCTCGACAGCCATAGCAGGGATTTGGGGCTGTTTCTCAGAGCTGTCGATAGCGTATCTCAGGGTCTAGACTTGCTTTCAAGAGTCAGGCACTTTCTTCTGCTCAACCTCCTCAGCCTGTCGTACTTCTCATGGATGGCCTCTTGCCAGAGGTTGGCATGGCACTCTTCCCACAAGTGCAAGGATGAGCTGTTGCTCAACTTTCAAAGGTCCTGCCTGCTTGTGTTTATGTAAGGTATCTTCAGCAGTCACTTTGCTGCCAAGTAATGATAATTGCAGGGTAATAAAGGCAGCTTTATGTGGACGACAGGGATCGCTGTTAAAATGCATGCCCCCACCCCCACCCCACTGCCCCAATTGTTTTAGCATGCATATGGGTATTATCTACTAAGCTGCTGTGGGTCCTTAGATATCTAGATAAGCAGAAGCAAGTTCCTTCACCTGGTCATTTTGAGGGCGTGTAGCCAAGCTGCTGGATACCTAACTGCAATTCACAACTTGAGAAGATTGTGGCCATTTATCAGAAGGTTGCAGCCATTCATTTATTTCTTTTCATGGTTTTTACTTGTTTTAAAATGCCAACAGTGCCTACATACTAGAAATCATTAAACTAGATGGTGCATTTTGCATGTTGATAACAGCTGGATCATAAACATCCACATCTTGGAGCATACACAGATATGGGGGTAATTCATCTCTGGCTGCACAGAGTTTTGCTGTTGCTCTTCAGCCTGATGAAGTGCAGTGAGCATAATCAAAATGACTCTGCGACTCTTGCTTCTCTTGATATTGATAGGGAAACAACTAGATACATGACTATTCCTAATAAATAGGAATAATCCAGCGTGCCGAGCAAACTGTCAGAAAAAACCAGAGTTGATCTCTGCAGAAGACAGAAGGAAAATAATTCAGTATCAAAGTCCTATTTATTGATGATGCAGGCATTCATCTGTGATGACAACTCAAAGCAAGAAGTGTTTTAAAAACAGTATATGGTATATGGAAGATCAAGGCATTCTGGCTTATTTGGTACTAGTAATTATTCACGAGGCTTTGGGACTTCAAGATGTTGCTTGAAAGCTTTATGGCAGTGACGGGTGTAATTACTTTCATATGTCATGTTAGCGTTAAATAAAACTTGTTATTAACAGAGCAGACTCTCTTGCTAAATGGGTACGCTGGGTAGGCAGGGCTATTTTTGGGTAGGCTGGGTTATTTTTGCAGTTTTCTTCTCCCTAATCTGTTGGGGAGTGGCATTGCCAGAGACCCTTAATGGAAAGCTCTTGTCTAGCACCTAAACACCTTGCCTGCTGCCTCCTGGCAGATGCTGTGCACAACGTGTATTGAAAAGGCGTCCTTGCCTTGAAGAGCTGGCATAGGCCATTGCATGTGTGGGAACCACTATGTGGAGGGGACAAGGTAATGCTCGTACTAACACGTCTCGCTCACTGTCGCAGGGGACATGCACAATCCGTGTCATACGTAGTGTAATAATAGGAATCAGCACTCATGGTGGAGGTAATAGCTTTTATTAGACCAACTAGATTTCTGCAAAAAAAAAGTCTTTAAAAGATATCACCTCTACCATGATTCCTTTTACCTCTAGCCGCAAACAGCTACAACCTGGATACCTGATCCATAGGTAATGAGCAGCAAGCTTATCTTGCCATCATCTTTCCCATGTGGATGTTGATCACCTGGTCTGTTTAAGGATGAAGTGTTGCATTGGCCAGCTCTCTGCATTTATGTGGACAATTCAGTCTGATGCATGACCCAAAATGTTGTTGTTCCAGATTCATATAACCATAGAAAGTTTAGGGTCAGAAGAGGTTTCAGGATGTCATTTAGTCCAAGTATTCACGTTGTTACTTTCTGCCTTGCTGTCTCTAGCCCTGCCAGCTTTCCCCTTACCACTTCTTCCAGTTCAGTTCTGCTCCGAGCAAATGACTGCAGGAAAAAAGAAACGGCCTTGTTACATATTTATGTTGACGCTGTCTTGATGACTTCCTTCTCAGATGTGCCTGGCCTTCCTCGGGGGGAGGGGAAATTGTTTTTATTTCTTACTCTCGGGCCTGCAAGCTGTGTTTTGGATCCAAGAACCAAAGGGGGTTTTTTTTCTTCTTCTTTCTCGTGTATTGTCACCAGAAATAAACCATGCTGTGGGTTAAAGGGTCCTTAAACCTCTGTGATCGCTACAGTGGAAATGTAATAAAGGATCCTATTGATGCCCAAGCAGCTTGGGAGCATTAGCTGAATTCTCTCAGCTATGCCAACTTCCAGGCATAAAAAGCAGTGGAAATAACTTGCATGACTAAAATCAGTCTGTCTTGCCCCTTAGTACCCGCTGGGAGCAGATCTTTTGAGCCAAAAAGTGCCTTGTTTTTTCCTTTTTTTTCTTTTTTAGCCATGGTCTGGTTTCAAGTTGGGACTGCATTTTGGGATATACTGGTGAGTAGGGAGGATCCTCACACCTGCCTGTTATTCCTGAGCGCTGCAGTGAAATGTTTTAGCTCTGGAAGTGCAGCTGAGAAAACAGGGATGCTGTCACTAAACTCCTCCCGGGAGAAAAAGAGCTGGTGCTTGAGAACAGCTGTCCAGTAACACTCATGCTACCTGACCGTGGCAGGCTAGTTGGAGGGGACGTGAAGGATGAACCCATCTCGCTGACCCGATGTAGGTGACGTGGGGGAGTTCAGCGGGCTTCGCTTGCCAGGTGAAAATAACCCAGGTGTGCATATTTGATACACCTAAGCCCCATTCAAGATCGTGGCGAGGGAACTGCAAGGTCATGGGTCTCATGCATGCGTAGGGGTCATTATAATTTTATGGATGCTAGACAAAGTGTTCCTCCGTGTGCCATGCAGTATCACCTTGTCATCACCCCTCGCTGCCAGTTCTGCTCACTGTCACTCTCCTAAGCCTTGAGTAACCTCGCTGGAGTCGGTGGTGTTACTCCAAATGGACACTGACGGCAGGTTGTTTGGACCCCGGCTTTTTTCATCCTCCTTTTCACCCACCCCTGCTCCTTTTTAAACACATGCAAATATCTTTTTAGGCTGCAGGCCTCTTTCTTCTGTATTGGTTCCTTTAATGCCTCCCCACTGCAAAGCCTCCACCTAAATAGCTTTTCATATATACTAATCCCATACACGCCTGACTTCTTGTAGCCTGCAGTGCTCCTGCTATGCAAGTGCCCAGCTGAGGAATAGAAGCTAATGTTTTAAGCAGTGCGGGCTGCAGCACCAGAGACAAACAGTACTTTGCTGAGCAGGGCTTTAACTTTCGGTATGAGCCTGGGGAGGGGACGGGAGGGAATCCTCTTTGCAGAAAGCAAAGGGGACAAGATTGGGCGTAGGAATGTTTTTGAGTCCGAGAAGCACAGCTAGGCACCGGGGTGGGGCTTTGTAATTCAGGCAAAAAAAAAAGGATTAGGCTGAAGACTGGTGGAGGCAGATAAGTAAAATGAGAGTCCATCAGAAGCATGGCAAGCTGTTATAAGCTCAGTAGCACCTCTGTGAAGTGAGGGCTTGGCTCTGTTTTCACTTAGTGTGGGGGATTCAGCCTTTTGGACTGATAGGAAGAAAATAGCGTGTCTTTTTCAAATGTTAAATAATGCAGCCTGTAGGCAAAGACGGGGGATTTTCAACTAAATCTCCAAGCAAAATTGCATTAAAATGAATCTAAAGGGGGGCTTTACAGAACCCCTCACCTTTTCTCATAACCCTTTTGTTAACACATGGCTGGTGTGTCATGCTTGCCAGGTAGCTAAAGCTCTTTGCTGAAGTTCATCAAAGTCTTGTTTAAAAGACTGAGATGTGAAGAAAGCGTGTATGTAGGGGATATAACTTCCAACGAGGCCGGGATCTGCCTCCAAGGATTGCTATGGGTCTCTCTCTTCTAGGTGCCTTACCTGGCTTCTGTTACTGCAGGATGTGAGGACTTTTCCCTGTAAGGCAGGGGAATGGAGGAGCAGGGAAACTAAAGGGCCAGATCCTCCATGGGTACCTAGGGGTAGGAGGCCCATACACATTTGCTGGGACTGAAATGTCTCTTGAGCATCAGGCTAAAATAAAATCACTTGTTAATGGCCTACCAGGGTGTCAGGAGCATCCGGGTCCATGACTGGGACTGTACGGTGTGACTGACTTGATGACCTGGGAGATCCTTTCCAGTCCTAGGCTTTTGCATCAGGTGCTGGACGCTCGGTTCTTTTCATCTCCCCACTAAATTCTGTGAACTTCCTTTGGAGGTAGCATTTGCAGCTTGCTGAATGGTGTTTTCCTGTTTCACTCCAAGCATTTCCATTGCACTTGGCCTGATGTGTGTGCATGCATGCATACATGCTTGTGTGCATGCATTGGGGAAGGGGAAGTGGGAAAATTTTCAGCTGCTCTTCTAAGAGCAGCTTTTAATAGAAATCTCCATGTGACAGCTACTAACCCAGCATTAATCTCATGGCTTTTCTCAACATTACATTTCCCTTTAAAGAAGGAGAGAGCCCAGAAAGAATCTGTTTTTAATAAAGATGGTTTTTTTCTCCTGTTTTCTTTGGTTGCAGCTCAGGGTTATGCTTCAGCTGATGATGCAACATGAGTGCAACCCTTCCCTAGCCCTTCTCCCCCACCCCACGTCTGTGTTCAGTGATGACCAGGAACCTCAGATGTTTATAGTAGGAGGTCAGGCAGTGCCGTGGCACTCTCATGCATGTCTATTAGGTTGCTAGACTCATAGAGCAAAGGGATGGGGGAGCAGGAGGTGAAGTACAGAGCTCCACAGTTAATAAATCTCGGCTGTTTAGGCACTTGTCTTCTGGATCTTTTATGGCTCAGTTTATCTTCATTGCTAGTCTTGCAACTGCTGCTTCCCTTGAATTTAATCCGCTTGTTCTCAGTCCATTTTTGTGGCTATGGGCACAAGGAGCAAATGGCCCGCAAGAGCTGCAAGCCATTTCATTGCACTGGGGACAAGGTGCCTGTTAGCATCCTCCATTTTACTCAACGCCTCATCTGCCATCTCTTCTAGAAGTATTTGAGATGGATCTGTATTTGAAGCTGGGTGGTGGCAGAGGGCCAAAGGTTCATAGGTGCAAATGGATTCCAGATGTTACTTCCAGGCAAGTAAATAGATACCTGTGCATTCACGCTAGAGACAGAAGTTACACGTAAACAGGTTTAAGTGATTGGAAATTGGTTTAAACGTAAGTTCAGTGCACAATAAACCAGTTTCAAAATGACCAAAACTGGTTTAAGATAAACCTGGTCGAATGTAGTATTGGACTTAACTGATTTGGGTCAAACCAGTGTATGCAACTCCTGTCCCAGACTTAAAAGACAGGATGCTCGCCACCAGTGCTCACTCTCCTTGTGCTAATGCCCAGAGAAGCTGGTGCCTTGAGCACATGAGCCAAAAGGGTTATTAGGCTCTGGCAGGCCTTGGTAGTTTCTTTGACACGGAGCAAGGCTGCAAACCTTGTCTTGGCAGAGGGCCTGGCTTAGATCCAAGCCTGCAAACTTTTCCTGCATTACCCAGTGCAATTGAAGGCACATTCACCAGGGACCTGATGCTGTACTTTTGATATGGCCACTGAAGTCCAAAGGAGATGTTTTTCCCCAGCAGTGAGCCTAAGGGGTAGGAATTACAGGCTTTCAGGGTAAAATGAAGGAGCTGGCAAGCGTGATGAAGCTAAGCTCTGTTGAGGTTTCACATCCTATTGAACTGCATAGAAAATGTAACGTTTAGAAAGAAACGCTACTTGAATTCAGAGCGGGAATGATAGCTTTGCTGTCTAAGTCTAACAGGTTGCCAAAAATACCATCGGCGGTATGTAGTTAGAAAATTGTACGGTTTTATGAGTAATTTAAAAAAAACCTCTGTGGGTTTTCGCCTTCTCTGTACTTAGATCCCAATCAGCAACACTTTCAACTCATCCTTTAGGCTTCTTCTGGGCGAAGGTTTACAGTTAGGGCTTAACCGGGTGTTGCATTTGTGGGAGGGCGGAAGAGGCCGGTGGCAGTGGTTGCTTTTAGCACAAAGACGGCCTCAGCTGAGGATTTGACCTCCCACCTGGGCCGTTCCATGCATTGCAAGCCAGTGCTGCACCTTTCCTGTTAACTACCCGGTCGGTGCTTAATGGGGTGGTATGGACTCAGTTTACACCTTCCTGAAATGCCACCAACCCCAGTGGTGTCCTTGAGAGGTATTTTGCTTTCCATGGCGTGCAGGTTGATGAACTTGCACAATCAGTGGATCATGCAGGTTTATCGGCATTTACATCAGTCAGTGGAAAATCAGGTGCTGTTTGTTGGCATCACAGGGGTTGATTTCCACATGGACTTACGGGATGCGGCAAATCGGTCACGTCTGTATGACGACTGAATGCCGTTGTCAAGAGGCTTTGCATTCACTGCACGCAATTTGCCCTGCTTTTTACTGACAGCTGACCTGACACCGAACTTGATTTAGGAAGCGTGGATGTTGACACCGGTGTTCAGACGTGACAAGCATTTCATAAATAAAATGTGGGTAGAAAGGGTTGAGGCACCTCTTCTAGCATCTAGACCTTGATTCAGCAAAATGTGGTTAGTGTTAAGCTCATCTCCTCCAGTCCATTGGGAACTAAGCCCAAGTCTAATGCTACAGACAGGTTTAAATGCTTTGCTGGATCAGGGGTTTAATTCGGCCTGAAAACTGAAATGTGTATGTGTAGGGAGAGGCTTAAAGTATGCTTGATAATGAAAATTTACTATTTTCCCTTCCAGCATGTAGTTTTAAGTACTAGTGGGAGAGAAAAAATTGGCCCTTTCATTGCCTTCATCTCTTCTGGTATGTTTTATAGTACTATATCCGCTAAGTAGGACATCTGGTATCTGAAAGAGGCTTAAGAGGGAGCGATATAGAGTTACAGATAATATATAAATAAATTTTAAAAAAGGGAGGTAGGGAAGGATGGAAAAGTGTTTTTGCATTTATTGCGAACATGGAATTATTTGCCAAATCCGATAACATCCCACGCAGAAGGAAAGTACTTGTCCATATGGAAAACAGTGTCCAGACAGGACCCTGGCCAGGAGTGCAATATCTCTTCTCTTGTATAAAAGGATGCTTCACTTGATATCAAGCGATCGGTCTCTCAGGAGTCGCTGACAACATGTGGGAGCTTTCTTATTTGCTGTTACAAGTGAAGTGTCAATTCACCCTGAATAAGTGAGAGTCCACAAGCTGTCTAAACAGCTCAAGGTCCCATCGGAGATGAAGAGATTTTGAAGATGTTCAGAACCTGGAAAAATCAACCTCTGCCAATTCGGTTCAGCAGGAGGAGTAGAAACCTGCCTAAATCTAGTTGAAGGTTGAAAGACCTGAAGATTGGTGTTTGCAAGCACACTCCTGCATTCATTTGTGGGCAGTCAGGATGGGTAATTAAGTGCCCTGTTTGCCCGAGGAAACTTTATTTGATGTTCAGTAAAAGCTCTGCTACAATGCCTGCTGTAGTAGTAGGCAGTGTCTTTACAGAAGAGACATCCCTCGAGTTGCTCCCAAAATTTGAACTGAACACAAACTTAAAAGGATTTCTGTTTTTTCAAAACTTTGGGGGTAGAAATTTCATGGGGATCGATCAAAGATGGTAATTTCACAATTAACCTGGGATCTACAGTATTTGGCTTGCAGCTTTGATGTTCAGAGACGGGTCCAGGCTTCCCAGACTCGTGGTGGGTGTCGAGAACCGGTGGTCCGGATGAGGGAGGATGGGCTGATTTTGAGATCACGGCAGCACCCAGACTGGGATTTTCTGCCTCCCACATCATTGAATAGTGGCTGTTCTCACAGCAAATGGTGGGAAGTGAAATATGAGTCTTGCAAACTCTGCCACGATGCCTGCACAGATTAGTTTGTCAGGACGGCGCATTCCCAGGAAAATGTCCACAAAGCACCTGCCACAGTTCGTCTCTGCCACAGCCTCCTGCGCCCCAGCTGAGTTACTGAATGGCTTGTATTTGTAGGGCTCTGCTGCTGGCCAAAACCCGTTGTAGATATGGGAGAGCGAACTTGTGCTGTGCAACGCACCGGCTCTGAAACCAAGCAGGACTATAGCCTTGGAGCACTTCTGGGCTGCTCTGTTGTGAATTATCAAAAGAAATATTCCTCCCTCCTTTCCCAGTGTCTGACACCTGGTGCTGAACTGGGCCATGGTTCACAGGAGTAAGTTATGAACTGCAGATTTGGTAGAATCACAGCAGTAGTGGGACAGTTCTCCTAGATCTGGACTTCCCCCTGTGACAGCAAGACACTTGAGTTATACACGTTACAGCAGCGGAGACAGGGGAGAAGGGACGTAGCTGGACTTTTAATTTCTTCCTTGAAAAACCAAAAATGGATACAAGTAGCAGTCAGTTGGAAACATTATTTCTCTTTATACTTGTGAGAAACTGGGAAGTTGTTATCAGCCTTGCAAATTGACCACATAGGGCCTGATCCTGTTGGGTCCACAAGGACAGACCCTTCACTGACGCCAAAGGAGCTCTGTGTGATGCTGCACAGGTATGGACCCCCATGCATTTGGAGCCCTTTCGGCAGAGGAGCTGTGTGGACTCTTGCTCCAAACTGTGCAACATCTCCACGTGAACAAGCAGGGAGAGAGACAGCTGTAGCAAGAATGGCTCCAGCCCGAACCCTGGATGAAGCAGGGATAAATAAAGTTGCGACAGTTTTTCTCCATTCATTTTGCTCCTGACTTGTGCCATGTGACTGTCAGAGTGTTACAGGTGTTTGCACGTTGGATCAGCCACTCCCGCTGTGAAACCACTCCAGATGTCCTTGTGTCTGGACCCTCACCCTGCTCCAGTAGCACTGCTGGATTTCAGGTTAAGTTTTTTTTGTTCGTTTTTTTCCCCCACCTTTAGCCAACACTTCTTGGATTATTGCTACTTGAGTGTCATGGGTGCAGGTTTCGAAAGCTCGCAGCTTTGCTTGAATTTTTCCCCACCGAAGCTGATGGAAGTGCTCCCATTAAACCAAGGGAGAGCAAAGTTAAGGCAGTGGGAAGCGCTTCTAAAAATTCCACTTGGAAAATCTGTGTAAAGTGCTTTGAAAACTTTCAACAAATTGTGTATCTACAAATACAGTTTCTCAATCTGCGAAGTCAGCCTGGTACCAATTTTTTTTAGAAAGCGATTTACAGTTCTGTCATTGGTGGTGGTTGAAATAAGTGAATGTTGGTGGTGCTGGATTCTCCTGGGGACACACAGAAATTATTTATTTTTCAGAGGGTGCCTCTACACTGGGAATAAAATGGGTGTCTCTATTAGCTAATATGATCACAGTAATGCTGACAGTATGGAAAAGTTGGTTAACCAACTTGAGTTCAACTCCACCTTTCCTTATATACCTTAATGAAAGCAGGAAACGCAGGGTTAGCTAACCCACTCTAAAAATATTTTTTTGGTAATGTCAGTATAGTTTGAGACCAAGGTCTATCTCCTCGGTCCCTTAAAAAACTTTCACTCCTAAATATATGTGACAAATACAAGTTAGGAGACATGGTTTGTCATTGCCCTGACATAGATGGTGATTGGAGACAGAGGCGTGAAATGTCTTCCCCAAAGTTGCACAAGACGTCTGTCAGAATTGGGGATACTGTCTCTAGATCCGTTGATTGGATTCAAGGTAACCCTCAGTCTTCCACCTGTGGTGCCATTTTCTACAAAATAAGGGTTTCTGTTTTGTAGGAACTGGCCAATCCTGCTAGATGTATATCTTCTTACTGACTCTGGTTTTCACTAAAAAATAAGTTTCAGTTATGGCTTAATCCTGGGCTATGGTGCATTTCTCAGTTATCCTACATCAGTCTTTTCACTGCAGTCAATCTGCTGAAGCTTGAATTTTTGTGTTAGGAGTGATAGGGCTGTTAAAGGAATTGCTATGTTTCCAAAGCTCTTCTCCATTTAGAATTGCTGGTGCTTCTCAGGTAGTTTGCATGGGCTTTCTCTGTGTAAGGAATGTGTTTCTGTGCCAAAAAGGTGCATTAAGACAAGGAAAAGATAGGCTGAATAGATTCTTGACAGTGAAACCCGTTCCCAGGGCTATTTAAAAATTGGTTTGGCTCAAAGGCCTAATGGCCAAAGGGGACCCAAACCATATTGGAAAGTAGGAGATGAGAGCCATTCTGATCTGGCTGGAGGATTCAGTGGTTTCATGGGTCCAGTTATTTATTTATTTATTTTTCTGTAGAGAAGCACTTGGGAGATCAGGCTCCAGTACTGTGCTCTCCCTCAATTTTCCTGTGCAATCTTGCCCCTCAGTCCCTCATCTATAAGACGAGAAGCTTACTTCCACCATCTGGTCTGATGAAGCAAACATGGGTGCTTTTCTCTCTATAGATCTTAGTTAGTTAGTCTCCAAAGGTGCATATCTACCCTGCCTTCTGACTGGCTATTACAGCTAACTGCCTGTCTGTGTGTAAACCCGTGATTCCCAACTGGGGTGCCAAGGCCTTGAGATCCTTTCAAGGGTGCATGCAGGGTGACACAATATTAGCACTGGTAGGTGTGTAAACAAGTCACAAGATAAACCCAGGGATTTAAAATAGGAATCCAGAGTGTTAAGACGGAAACAAAAAAGCCTGACCTGCTGTGGTCTTCCTGAGTTTTTTGCAACAGAAGAATGGCCCTGGTATTTTTCTATAGTCAAAAAAATGAGTGAAATCTAAGAGCTGGCAGTTTCCGATGGTTGCCCCAAGTCTAAAAAGGTTGTGAACCCTGGACTAAGTGGTAAATTTGACACGGGGACAGTTTCTATTTTGTGTGCATTCGGAGTCTAACCCAAGACTTCCTCTTATTTGGTGCCCCTAGGGTGTGGACTTGAGGGCAGCACGTTGCCTGTGAGACCCACTGGCACTGCTTTGCTTGTGGTCCCAGGAAATTAAAAAGTTAGAAGCGAGGTTGACGGGGAGAGTTAAGTAGTTATTAAAATCACTGTTGCTTCACATGAGCTGTTGGGAACCACTCTTCTTGGTGCTACGGTGCTCATACTGCTAACATGCATGTCATGAGCCTCGTATGAAGCTATTTTGAAAGCTCGTGTTTGTGGGTATAGTTCATAGGCTCCTGTCTGTGCTAAGGGAAATAGTACTCTTATGGATGGGAACCTTTTTTGTAAACTTACCTAGTTTAGACCGCTTCACTTTCCGAAGAAGGATAATAAGAGAGCTTTAATGAGACCTCAGTATCTGCTTGATAGACTATCCCTGGTACAAGCCAGGTTGTCTCAAGAAGCCTTTCTAATTAGCGAGAGATTTAATTCCAGATTTTTTGCCCACCCCTCCCCTTTCTTCTTAATTATATTTGCTAACATGTTTTAATGGCTTTCCCTTCAGAAAAGAACAATTTATTCAAAGGTCATAAACAGATTCTGGCACTAATTACCGCGTGAGCAGCTCTCGTTGGTGCTGTAGGAGTTGACTCTATTGGGAATACTAAATCTTTCACAGTTAAATATATCCATGATTGTCAGATAAAACAGGGGAGGAAGTGGGGGCAGTAAAGGTCACTGCAGCTGGAACTTCAGGCTCAACCCAAAGGGCAATGGGATGCTTGCAACTAATTTCAGTGAGCTTTTGCATCTAGCCCTGAAGAAGTGGGTTTATTTCATTTAGTTTTTTTTAAAACTACTGATTGCTTCTGAGCTCTTATGGCTATTGAACCCTTGGAGGGTTTCAATCAAGAAATGGCCTAGGTTCCTGAGCAGCTGGAGGAGGAGGAAGCTCTAGTCTGCCAGATGTTCATAACCCCTGGCAGTGGGACTCCACTTGCATTTGGGAGCTGGCACTAGCAGACCCAGTTGGAAGATGGGACACCACGGGAGGCCATTCGAGTGAAAGGTTGCTGGGCATCACCTACATAGGTGACTGCTCAACAACCCTACATGGGCATCTGGGCTTGTAGAGTATGTTAATAACTTTTGTAGCCTCCACATTTTTAAGATGCTGCAACATCTGTTGTAAGAAGTAGTGGTTGGGAAAAATTAGCCTAAGGTGGTTGGTGATGGGCATGTGGAAGCTATAGAGAAAATGCAATGTAAATACCTTCATAGAAGATAAAGGCTGAATGTGTTTTTTCTGAGCCCCTGAGGCTCTCTCAACCACATGGCAAAATCTGATCTGCACTCCTCCCTTGCTGCAGAGGTGAAATGGAGGCAGTGCTACAATGTGGGGCTCTGCCCTGGTCAAAAGTTAGATCTCAGATGCTTGTTATTTCAGTTTTAAGCCATTGCTGAAGACATCTGCACTGAAGGCATCCATCTGTCCATGTTTGGTGTTCACTCTTGTCACCCTGTGTTTCTCTAATGCGATTCAAATCATCCAGGTTGGTTTTGCTGTCAGTTTAGAGAGAGGCTAGGACTAGGGGCGTGCATTTTTTGGGTGCTTCCGTTTTTGGGTTTTTGAGGGGCAGCTGTAATCAGAGACCTTTCACAGGGTCCTAGTTTTCAGAAGGCAGATGCTCAGCCCATTCAAGAAACCGATGCCCCTTGAGAGTCTTGTCTATATATAAATGAGCGTGTTTGAGGCCTGGTGCAGCATGCACCATTTAACTGTGCACAGCAGAGACTTGAATCCAGGTGGATTAGCCAAAGCGTGCATAAGAGCTACCTGGCTGATAACCAAGCAGATGGGCTTCCCTTTGCCTTGCAGGATTCTCTTGCTTTCTGTGGTTCAGAGCAGTTCATAGCCTACTTAATGGACTCTGTAGCATTTCAGGAAAGAGTAGCTGCATTGCTGCTACGGTAGGCATTTCAAGCAAATAGAAGCCAGGCTGACTATTTTGGATGTAGGTATACAAAGTGGGAGCCGGCTTTTGTACCCACCAGCCTATGGTTGGGAGAGGACAGAAAGGGCAGATCATGAGTTGGAAAAGCAAATCAGGTGTTGCAGCAGAGCACTCACAACCCTTCCAGGCCATGCAGTAGGATTGCTAATGTGACAGTGGCAGGGCTTAACTTCTCCACCTCTCAGCAGGGCCAGCACAAAGTGATCTTCTGGATCCCTGGTGCCGTCTACTGCAGAAGAGAATCTGGTGCACTGCCTCTCTGCTTGGTGGACACGCTGTATGATACAGAGATCTGTGATGTGTTAGAAGGGGAGACACCTCTGAGCTTCTTGAGCCCTGGTCTGCAGAGGTACTGAACAACCTTCTTGCAGGTGCTGGTCTGTTTAGACCAGAAGTGGGCAAAATACGACCTGGGGGCCACATCCAGCCCACCAGGCCATTCTATCCAGGCTATGGGGCCCCTAAACATTTAGAAAATTAATATTTATTTGCTCTTGGCTGCCTGCCAAAGATGACAGGAGCCAAGGGCAGTAGGACCCAGGTGAAGCTGGTGGCAGGACCCAGCAGCAAGGTCCACCCAGCCCCCCACCACAACCAGAAGCTCCTGCCTAGCAGAGGTTTCTGGCCTGGGACTGTGGGGCTGTTTCTACTTCCCTGCACCGGAGAGGGAAATGCGGCCCTCGATAGCTTGCCAAAACTCAGTAAGCGCCCCTTCACCTGAAATAATTGCCAGCTTTTGGTTTAGACCTATGCTCTCTGCTTGGGCAAATGCTACAAGGGCTGCTTTATCACAGGGCACAGTAAGTTAATAAATAGCACCGGTATCTGGAAGAGCGGTATTTAATCTGTTGCTGTGCCAAGCTAAGCTTTGCTTGCCATCTGTGAGAGAGGGTCCGGTGAGTGGGGACTGCTCAGAGCTGGCAAGGATTATTCCTGGTTGATGCAAAGAAAGAAGAGTTTAACCTTCTATAGTTAGGATTGCTCTGGGGTATTTCATTTTGCACTTTTTAAAAAAAAATTGTATTTTGCTTTCTGCTGTCAGTCGGCTTGTTGTAGGAGGCAGACATGCAATGAGTCAGTGGGTCTAAGGAGTTCTGGGAGTACTTAATTGTCGACTGCCACAGCCAACTGTTAGAAATGTGCAACAGGATGTAGTGTTGCTATGTATTGGAGACTTGTCTGTGAAACAAAGCAAATATCAAGAGTGGCATGATAGTAACCCTGCAGATCCCACTTCTCTGCTTGCCTGGAGAATTGGCCTCTCTGGGCCCTTTTTTTGAAGGCTGTGTGTTTTATTGACGGACTTTGCCCTGTAGCCCACTGGTCGGTGCTCTCTGCTCCATTGGGTCCTTTCAAGAAGCAGGTCACAAATTAGGTCCTTGCCAAAAATATGGTTAGATAATCAGACAGACATGCATGCTGTTTTGGATTGGTTGGATATCTTCTTATGACTTTTCGAGTCTTTTTCTTCTGTCAGTTTGGTTTCAAAAGAGGTGAGTCAGCTGTCTGGATTTGGCTGACTTGCTTTTTTGTTATCTGTCTCAGTTTCCCAGTTTGTATTAATGGGTAACGATAAATTGGAGCATTGCCACTTGTGATTCGTTTTTTTTATTGTGGGATTGCAGTGTTTGGTGTGTGGGTTTCTTTTGTAACCACAGGACTTCAGGAACTGGACGGAGGTGAGAACTTGAAAGTAAAAAAGAAAAAACAAATCTCTAAACCCTAAAAAACTTTTAACTCTTCCTGCTATGGAGAAATCCTTGCAGATGTGACCAGAGTGTATTTTGAAGGCTCGTAAACCTAAAAGCAGATAAAAAGGATTCCCAGTTATATTTTGATTTTATTTTCATGATTTTTTTTTCTTTGCATATTTGCAGTACTGCTGGGCCCACTTTCTGGGAAACTCTTGAACTTTATACACAAAATGCATGAAACAAGTGTGTGATATCAGAGTGTGGCCTGCATTTTTCTATACCAGGGAGATAAACAGCAGTCAACAGTATGAACAGCTAAGTTAATCCTTTCAGAGCAGCTCTTGGCTGTGCGGAAGTAGACTTTGGGGGGAGCGGGGTGGCAATCCTTAGGTGTAACATAAACCAGCATCATAGCTGCACTGACTTGAATTCAGACCAGCCGAGGTTCAGATCTTTTGTCTGCTTGGACAGTGAGCTTTCCGAGCAAATGTGGAGATGAGCTTCTTTCCCTGTAAAACCAAAGCGTATAGATCATTTTTTCCTTCTTCCCCTGCCCCCCAGTACCAGCGTGCTGCCACATCCCTGTGTTGAGGGAGGAATTTTCCTCTTTCCAATGCAAAGGGAAATAAAAGGAGGCGGCATAAATATTTAATGAACTAAGCTTTCGCTCTCAGATGGGGCTTCCAATTTCTCCAATACTTTCCCCATTCACTTGTATTCAAGAAGAGATAAAAGTAAACCTTGGCTGGGTAGGAGGGGGAAATGGTGTGTATCACAAAATACCAGCTGCAGCTGAGCTGAGAAAAGGAAGTTCCTCAAATCATCTTTCTGCTTCCAGTGCATAATTTGGATTTTTTTTTTGAGTCTTGGAAGACTTCTTTTTTTGATAAGTGTTATGGTGTGAAAATCCAAGATAATAAGGGCATGGCATGGACTAGGTATTATTATTCCATGCAAGGCTGTTATTCATCAGTGGTAGCACTATCATTAGTGTGATTTAGATACCTTCATGGGAGGAAGGGCTGTTTTATGACAGGGTACAGTAAGTAATAGCACAGGTATCTTTGTGAAAAGTGGTATTTAATCTGTCTCTGTGCCATAGCCAACTTAATTGCACAGCAGTGGTGACTAGGGGCTGACAGGCAGCTAAAAATAGGAGAATATATGCAAAGCGTGCTCCCCCCAACAGGTTGGGTTGGGTTAATAGTTTATTACAATATAAACTCCAGACAAAAACTGAATGATGGGTCTAGTTACAAATCATTGATAGAAACTGAGTGGGTTTCAGTAAAGCTCTCAGTGTATGAGAGGAGCATGTTGACTTTTATGTAGGTATCTTTCTTTTTTATGGCACGTGAAATGTCACTGTTGTGCACGGTCAGCCTATGGGTTTTGATGACACTTGAATTTTACTTTTTAAAGCCTCTAACTTTGGAAATCATAGGTTTAGTTGAGAACCTCAGGCTACCTCTGAACAATGGGGGAAGTAAGTTTCTAACCTGTGTGACTGCAAAGGCAAACTTGAAAGCAGAATAATAGACAATTCGGGTTGGAAGAGCCCTCCAAGTCGCCTACTCCGATCCTCTTCAAGGCAGGATCATACCTGTCTAAACCATCCAAGAACCTGTTCTTGTACACTTCAGGAGCTAAGCTCCATACATAACTACTAGGTATAAAACATCTAAAACACCCTTTAACTTGTCGCAGGTAAAGCAGGGCAATGAGGGCACTGTCAGCATCCACCTGCCACTGCAAGGAAAAGAAGTCATCTATTCAAACACCCTCAAGATCCAATAGGCCTGGTGAAATAGCAAGTGTTGAATTCTAAGACGGCTGAAGATATGCTCCTCTCTTCATTTGCTTCTTTTTGATTTTTGTTACTTTTAATCCACTCCCTTGATTTTACTTTTTTTTTTTTTTCCAGGGGAGCTAACTCTTGAAATGTGTGGGGTTGACAACACGGAGTTTGTAGGCCTTGTCTTCATCTCTCTGCGCGGGTTATAATCACCCATAGGGCTCAGTGTTTGTGCTGCTTTGGAGAGCTTTCAGCAGGCAAGCCCCTGCTCAAAGGCATTTCCCGGGAAGGCCCCGAGGCTCTGATTTAACGTGAACGTGCACTCCGGTACCCCCCTATTTCTTATCGACTCAGTGCCCTGTTGGCTCCTTGTCTGAACAACCAGCAGACAAAGAAGCCGAGATGAGCATTCAGATGAACTAGGTTATAACAAGCCTATAAATACATCATAGAGCAACATGCTTACAATGATAAAAGTCCCACTAGAATAAAAGCTTAAGTGGTTTAATCGGGTTTACAGAACCACAAATCTACCTTTTGATGGTACTCTAATGCACTCTTCCTAAAACAGATTAAAAAGGCCAAGGAGCAGCATTCTGCATTGTCTTCCGCTTTTTCTTCCTTGATCTCACGGTATGTTCCTGGGCCTGTGTAAGCCTGTGGCCAAGCTTTCTTTGAGCTCGGGGGGGCCAGGGTTTCACCCTGGACGCAAAGGGAAATTGTTCAGTGTGCTGAAGTCCTTGCACCTATGGGCCCTCCTTTGGCTTCCAGCTTCTCTGATGCTCAAGCAACAAGGTGTGCAGAGATGGGCATGAATTACAACTTTATTCTTGTAGACGTTTTCATCAGCTGTTGACCTCATTCATGGCAGCACATACAAGGGTGGTATACGAATGTATGCCATGATAAATAAACTCAGACTATTTTCAGCTAACCCAGCCTGGATGACATGCTATTTTGTGACTACATACAGTTTTTGAGGTGTATTTTAAGCTGGTCGCAGCACACTCTGCATTTTATTCTTACCATCTGTCATGCTCTTTTGTTCTGGGCCTGGTGGGTATGTTGGCTATAAACGGCAGAGTTGTGCAATTCAGAAAGGAAGGGGGAGGGTCTTGGGTGAAAGCCAAGGGCTCGGGAGATTTGGGTTGGGTGAGTCTTCCTGCTTCATCCTGAGGAAGCCTTTGTGTGTCTCTGTTGGCCAGCTGGAAAGTGGGACCAGAAGTGAAAGGAAGGAAGTTTATTTAGACTTTAAGTCCTTGGACCATTCCTTACAGTGTGAACACACAGACTGGAGCTCCTCTGTTAAAGGCTGACTCCTTGCATTACCGTAATGGCACTGTTACTGGTGATCTCTGGTTGGACTCTAAACTTGGGCTGAATCTTCCCTTTGCATGCACACAAACTGCATTGAACGCCTCTGATCCGAGTGGCTGTCACCGCTCAAGACCCACTTGTGCTTCCTTCAACACTTGGGAGCTGGACTTTTGGCAAGGCGTTAACGGTGCAGCTGTCCTGTCTGCCTGGCTCCTCCGTTCCAGCCTTTCACTTGCAAGTCACATACAGCATGGAGTGGGGAAGGGGGGGAGGAAGGTGGGAGGAGGAGCAGCAGCAAAGCACTTTCTGGCTTATTTCTTTCTTTCGGCTTAACATTTTCATCGGTCATTAGGCTGCAGAGATATTTCTAGTGCTTAACTCCCACTCTGTTCTCTCCAGCTCCTTCTCTGGCTTTGAAAAATCCTTATGGCTATAGTCTTAAGAGCTGACAACTTCATTAGCATTGGCTGAACTGTAACCTAAGCACAATGTAGGTTTTGTACAGTTGGCTTTCCCTACACATTCTTTCCTGCCCCCCAAACTTTTTGGTATTATTTTATCTACAGCCTCCATCTTCCTTGCTGAACTTTACTGTGGATTTTTCTTAGCCATTCTCTAGATTTTAATAGATAATTTCATGTCTGCAATGTAACTATTGGGTGCATAAAGCACCCTAAACAATGGATCCCACTCTGTTTAAGCAACGTACACTGCCCTGCGTTTCACGCATTGTTAGTTTTACAGGTGTCGTCTTTATGATGAGGAACGTAAGCACAGGGAGACTGCGGGTATGTCTACACGAGATGGTAAATGTGCAGTAAACTAATTCTACTGTGCATTAGCATGTCTAAAATAAGTCAACTGTGCATTAGCATCATGAAAAAGGTGTGTGCTGATGCTACTGCACAGTAGCACCAGTTACTGTGCATTGAGTTAGTGCCTGCTATTACAGGTGCTAAACTTAATGTGCCGTAACTATGGTGCATTAATGCACATGTAAATGTGCCCCTGTGTGACTTGCCTAAGGTTACATAGGAAGCATGTGGGAGAATCAGGAATTTAACCCAGGTTTCCCTGAGTTCTCCTGGCCTTCATTCTTCTCTCTTTCTGACTTTTTACCTACCCAGGGCACTTTGCTAAGACCTGTTTCAATGATACCATTGGGTGGGAGGGGGAAAGCAATCAGTGCAAAGGTTCCTTGCACTGGTGCATCTGTTCATATGTGGGGAGGAGGCTAAGCTATGCTGGTATAAGGCCTCTTTATACCTTATCACTGCATCCGTTTCGGGGCTTCATTCATCTGACTCTGCCTGTACAAGGCTGGGTAGATTTGCACCCGATAGACTCACCAAAGTAGATATCTGTATAGCACAAGCTTTCATGGGCTGAAGCTCACATCATCAGAAAGCTTGTGCTATATAGATACCTACTTTGGTTAGTCTATAAGGTATAAATCTACCCTGCCTTCTACTTGACTTCAGACTGACACTGCTCGCTTCCTCTCTGCTAGCGCAGACAGACAGACCTGGGTAAGCACCTCTAGCCAATAGAGAAAATCCTGCACAAAGTTGCAGGCTGTCTCCTAGACAGCTGGTGTATTCCTGGGCAGCTTGTAATTGCTGAGGGATTTAATTGCATGGTTGCGCAAAAGAGCTCTTGGGCACAATGGCTCAGCCGTATAACCTGCAGCACTAAGGTGGTGTTGGAGGAAGGAAATGAAGACTCTTCTGTTCTTAAGTTAAAGCAAGTCACTCATGGTTGAGCCTTTCCTCTTGATGAAGGGGGAAAAAACCCATAGAAGCAATTCTAAGAGCAGTATAGAAGCTCAGCAAGGGTAGATGTGGTATCTTTTATTAGACCAACTGAGTATCTGGAAAAAAACTTCTCTGCAAGCTTTCAGGCACAATCACGCTTCTTCTTCAGGCATAGGGAGTCTCTGCTGTTCTGAGAGTCCAAGGAATGAAAGTCTTCATTTCAAATCTTGGCCTATACTCTCCTGTTATTGCAGGGGATTGATTTTTGTTTGTTTGTTTGTTTGTTTTTTTGGGGTGCCTAAGGTCAGGGACCTCAAAGTAGGCCTGGCTTGTCACAGGGTTGGCAAAAACTGAAAATGAGACCCCTTTCAAAGTGTTTGGAGTAAGACATCTCGCTTCTGAGTGTAGCAGGCTTCTCTTTTCAAGGGATCTTGGCTTTTTTAAAATTTTTAATCTGATGCGAATTCAAGCAGGCAGTTTGCAGGCCCCAGGGTAAATCGCCTAGGCCTACACCTGGCTTGTCTGTGGTGAAAAGGTGTCCCTTTGTTTTCAAGTCACTCACGTTCCCCATTGCAGGAGTGAGCTGAGCGGTTCAAGTGGTCTCCCTTATCTGAGTCGGGAGAGCTGTGGGTGGTGGGGAGCGACGGCTGCATCTGCGATGACTCGGGTAACCCAGAAGCCCCTCCTCTCCGACAAGGATGTGTGGTTGACCAGTGTGTGTGGTTGAGTGTAACACAGCTGTGATTTCATTCCAGAAAGGCTAGAAGCAGAGACAAAAGTTCAAAAGTTGAACCTCTACTTGAGACAGGAATTTTAATACTAAGAAAAAAAAAATGGAGGGGGCTGAAAACTTAAGCAACTCACAGGGTATGTGAATTTCTCAGGGCAAACCACTCCGTTTTTCTGCTGAAAATGCAAAGTTGGTTCTTTCTGGTCTGTCGTCTTCAGGACTATAAAAAAGAATTTATGCGGGACCTGAACGTGCCCGGTCTGCTTCTGCGAGCATGTCTAGTGATTTGATGTTATGGTGCAGCCTCGTTCCCACTGATTTGAAGCTTGGTTAGGAAAGACTATGTAGGATTTTACATAGTTAGAGGTTGCAAGTTCAGTGCAGTCAGGTTCATCGTGATCAGAGCTCTGGAGTGATGCAGGCAGCTGTGAATGTGGGATCCAGTAGGAGGAAAAGTTGAGCTTGAGCAAGAGAGGTTTGTAATTATTTCACTTGAAAGGAAGCGATAACTTCTTGATACCCAAGAATGACACATGCAGACTTGCCCAGTCGAAGTTGAGACTTGGTGGGTCTGCCACACTCATTTGCTGGCAATGCAGCTTGTATCGCCCAGGCAGCAGGAGTTTGCAGTTGGGGGTGAAGGGAAATGAAAGCTCCTGTCGAATCAGTCTGTTTCCTGTTGCCTCCATGCGCCCGAAGCAGCATCACACTGAGAGGATGCCTCTTGCTGGGGAAAAAAAATCCTGTTGTTACTCCGACAACTGCTCTGTTGAGGAACATGGTCAGATCGTTCCCCCCCCTGCCCCCAGCTCCATGCCGTCGAGCGCTGGCTGCCATATGCTGGCTCCGGTGCCCTGGAACGTGCTTCTCTTCTCCTTCGGGGGAATGGCTGCTGAAGCATAAGGCGAGAGAAAGCTTTAAAGCCTCTCACGGAGGTGTTAGCCTCTGCTTCCCCCTCACTACTGCGAAGCAGCTTGGTTTCCACTGTGTAATAGCCTGGCTTGCATCCCTCCCCAGCTGCCTGCAGCCGTGTTTCCTGGCTTCTTCTTCTGATGGAGAGGCCTTGCAGAAGCCTCCTCCCCCAGCTTTCTCTGAAGGTGTCTTGCTGGGGACCCTGGCCATGAAATCTTCAGGGACTCCAGTTTTTAAAGCAGGATGCTTCTCTGCCCCAGCCCCATTGCACCCTCTCAGGCAGTGATTTTGAGCAAGTATTTCTCATTCTCGTTGGGAGAGCAAATAGATGGAGAAGATCTTCCCTTCTTGATGCTTTGATTCACCAGTCCCCAGGGGCCACGTTGGGTGCGTTGCAGGTAAGCTTTGCAATCCTAGAGGATGAGATGCATCTGACATAGAGTTAATATCTAGCACAGAGGCAGGCAACCCTTGGCACATGTGCCAAAGTGTGAAGACATTTTTCTTGGCACACACACCTCAAGGAAGATGGCAGGGGAGCCATGAGGGGCCCGACCCTTGTGGCAGTGCAGCCCGGCCCCTTCTCTGCTGTCTGCCCCAAGGCATGTGTGCATCTGCCACTGGCAATGAGCTGGGCCAGGACTCAGTGGACCTTGGTGCAGCCTCATTGCCTGCTGCAAGCAGCCTGGGCTCCATGGTAGGTGGCAGGGGCCAGCCCAGAGCCCGGGCCAGCTGTGGCAGGCAGCTGGGAGTCTGCAAGTGGGCTGCATTGGGGTCTACAGAGCCCCAGCCTGGCTTGTTGCTGGCAGCGGGTGCATACGCGCCTTGGGGCAGACGGAGGGGAAGGGGCTAGGTCTGCACTGCCACAACAAGGATTGGGCCTCTTGCAGCTCCCCGGCTGTCCATCCCTGGCACGCCAACATCTTCCAAGTTGAGGATGCCAGTGTGTTTGACACTCTGCTCAAAACGCTGCCCACCCCTAATCTAGCACGCTGGTTTGCTTTATAACAGTGCCTGTGGGCTTTGGGTATGATGAGGGGTATTGTAGAAATACATAAAGTGCTTAGATAAGATGGAACCACCATTCCCATTTTCCCTTGTTTTGCAGCTCATTCCCTTTCCCTCTTCTTCGCCCTCCTGAGGCTCCGTCAAATAACAGAGTCACTATATGGGCCGCTCCTTGTTGCTGCATTTATAGCCACTTGGAACGTCCTTGCAACCATGGGGGCCAGACTTCATTTCTTTTCCTTCTCCAAAACCCCTGTCACCTGCAGGTCTGTCAAAAGGACAAATCTGGTGGGTTTTAATAGCAAAGTTGCAGTTTAATCCTGGAGTGAATGATGACAGGCTTGGACACTAGCCTGGCTGTTATAGCATCTTGGCTGATGGCTAGATGGAACCCACTTGGAAGTCTACCAGCACGGGGTGTCTTCCTTGCCAAGAGCCATGCCCGTGGCCTGCATAGCCCCCATGGTTATCCATGTAATGAAAAACAGAACACATGTCTCCCATCTGCAGCGAACCAGGAAAGCCAAGGCTGCGACTGAACGCCAGCTAGCTACAAGCATCAAGGACAATAAAAAGTCCTTTTTTTAGATATGTAGGGAGCTGGAGGAAAAGCAAGGGCAGCGATGGATCTCTGCTAAACCAGATGGGACAACTGACGCCCAGGAAAAAGCCAATCTATTAAATGGGTACTTTGCATCAGTCTTTCATCAGTCCCATGGGATGCCCATGCCTGCTACCGGACAGGGGGGCCTGGGTGAGGGAGATCCCCTGCCCTCCATCAATGCTGACCTTGAAGGAACATCTTGACACCCTGACACCCCAGGGTACTCAAGGAGCTGGCGAGCATCATAACCCACCCCTGGCACGGATCTTCAAGGACTCCTGGTGCTCTGCTGAAGTGCCTGAAGACTGGAAGAAGGCCAGTGTGGTGCTGACTTTCAAGAACGGGAGGAAAGTTGATCTGGCGAACTACAGGCCCATCAGCCTGACCTCTATCCTGGGGAAAGTCTTAGATTATTAAAGAGGCCATTTTCAACAGACTGGCCGACGCCAACATCCTGAGGGATAGCCAGCACGGGTTTGTTGCAGGTAGGTCTTGCTTGACCAATCTTATCTCCTTTTACGCCCAGGTGACCTATCACCTGGACAAGGGAGAAGAGATTGATGTATCTTGACTGCAAAAAAACCTTCGATCTGGTATCCCACGATCACCTCTGGGCAAAACTGGCCAACTGTAGCCTTGGGACCACCATGATCTGCTGGCTGGGAAATTGGCTCCGTGGTTGGACCCAGAGGGTGGTGGTTGATGGAAGTCAATTGTCATGGTGCCCTGTGACCAGTGGGGTCCCCCAAGGCTCTGTCCTTGGACCCATATTGTTCAACATCTTTATTAATGATGTGGACATTGGAGTCAGGAGTGGACTGGCCAAGTTCACCGATGACACCAAACTCTGGGGCAAAGCATCCACACCTAAAGACAGGTGAGCGATCCAGGCTTCCCTGGACAAGCTCAGCAAATGGGCGGATGAGAACCTGATGGTGTTTAACACCGAAAAATGCAAGGTTCTCCACCTTGGGAGGAAAAACCTGCAGCATCCTTATAGACTGGCTGGCACTACGGAAGAAAGAGACTTGGGGGTCATCATTGACCACAAGATGAACATGAGCCTGCAATGCGATGCTGCAGCTAGTAAAGCGAGCAAAACGCTGGCTTGCATCCATAGATGCTTCTCAAGCAAATCCCGGGACGTCATTCTCCCCTTGTACTCCGCCTTTGTGAGGCCGTAGCTGGAGTACTGCATCCAGTTTTGGGCTCCATAATTCAAAAAGGATGTGGAGAAGCTTGCGAGAGTCCAGAGAAGAGCCACACGCATGATCAGAGGTCAGGAAAACAGACCTTACAATGACAGGCTGAGAGCCATGGGGCTCTTTAGCTGGAAAAGCGCAGGCTCAGGGGTGATCTGATGGCCACCTATAAGTTTATCAGGGGTGACCACCAGGATCTGGGGGAATGTTTGTTCACCAGAGCGCCCCAAGGGATGACGAGGTTGACTGGTCATAAACTGCTGCAAGACCGTTTCAGGCTGGACATAAGGAAGAACTTCTTTACTGTCCGAGCCCCCAAGGTCTGGAACAGCCTGCTGCTGGACGTGGTTCATGCACCTACATTGAACACCTTCATGAGAAATTTGGATGCTTATCTTGCTGGGATCCTATGACCCCAGCTGACTTTCTGCAACCGGGGCAGGGGGCTGGACTCAATTATCTTTTGAGGTCCCTTCCAGCCCTAATGTCTATGAAATCTATGAAATCTCTTGGTGGAGCTTTGTAGCTACCCCATACAGATGTGAGATGGCTCCAGCCGAAATATCAACTGGAGTTACACGTATGAAACTAGTTAAAGTAGCCAAAGAGCTGGGTCAGAATCTTTCTAGGAAATGAAATTTTTATTCAGCTGTCAACTGATTGTTTCTGACAGTTTTGCTTTTTGGACTGGCTGCAGTTTTTCTCTGTTTTCTAGGTGGTCTCCTTTTTAAAGTCAGAAATGAGTTATATATCTGGTAGAGAGTAGGAAGCCTCGGTGCGTGCAAAAAGGATACATTATTCATGTAATAACATGCTTTATTCCAAAGTTCCCTAACTTTCATCCTGTCTCAGGGACACCAGCCCCTGGCCAGATGTCAGTCAACCAGATGTTTATTACTCTACAAGTCCTGGAGAGGACTTGTGTTCATTGGTGTCTTTTTAAAGGAATCCCAGTCTACTTCTTCAGTTCAGCCAGAAGTGATTGGTAATGATAACTTCACATAAAATTTTATCTTTCTTCCCCCTTTGAAATGCGCTTGGCGAGCAGAACACACTTTTTCTTCTTGGAGAACAAGAAAACGTTTTTCTGAATAACAGGGTTTTTCAGGGGATTCTATGCATTGGAGTAAGATGTTTTATTTCCCATGGTGTTTATGACCCTGTAAAATACAACGTAACCTGAAAACTTTTTTTTCCTATCCCTCCCTGATTTGAGCATGCAGAGATGCAATTTATTCCTGAACAGCTCGGCTTAATATGCATTGTAGCAATTTTCACACAAGTCAAGCTTATGTTATGGCTTGGTTTATGATTTTATAAAGAAAAAAGTATCATGCTGACTTGTAAACAAATATTTGTATTAACTTCTGATTTAGGCTGCGCAGAGTTGAACGTATGTTATGTTCTGACAAACGTCTGCGTTTTTGCTTTTCCACCTTGATGTTGGGCTTGTATGTTTTAAGATGAGGAAAAAATCTGTGTAAATGCAGCATAGTGCCTGCATCAGGTTGCTGCAAGCTGTACAGCAGGGGTGGGCAAAATGTGGCCCAGAGGCCCATAAAAAATTTAGAAAATTAATATTTATCTGCCCCTCACTGCCTGCCCTGCGGCCCTCAATGGCTTGCCAAAACTTAGTAAGCGGCCCTCCACCCAAAATAATTAACCGCCCCTGCTGCAGAGGCTATCCAATACATAAGGCAAATCTCTGCATGTCTTACATGAATAATGATCTACAGTAGCTAATTGTTAGTGCCGTAACTTTTCCTCTCCTGCATGATGGAGTGAACTCTCCATAACGTTTTGCCCTGTTCATTGTTGCAGCCTGGTGCTAGGAACATGATGGATTGCATTATAGCAGAGGAAAGCTCACATTTTCATGGGAGTCATAGATGTAGTTTTAAGTCATGAAAATTAATTTAGATTGGCTGGGTTGCAAAGAAGGGAAAAAGAGATGGTCAGACTTGAAAAGACTGGGAAGAGGACCCTGAGTTGGAGGCATGCGAGCGTGGCTATTAACCAGATCTACATCCTGCCCATATTCATGCCATTGCATAGAAACAGGAAGGTGCTTGTGCTGGGATAGCAGGTCCCATATGGGAAAGGGGGAGAAAGCATCATCATGCCAGAATAACAAGTGTGTATTTGGTTAAATCGTGCTCCTGTCATATATCCTGAGGAGGGGCTCTTGCTTGGGCCCCCCATTCTGAGTGGCCTGCCTAGGCATAGCTCCCAATGCCTCAGAGCTCCTTGGACCTGAGACCAAGGCTTCTGATTCACAACAAGGGAATTGCTATATGAGTTCGGTGCTTGTGTGCAACCCAGACTGAAGTCAACCAAGTGAAATGGAGATGGGTGAAGGTGGCACGAGAGCCTCTTTGCCATTTGCTTACAGGATGATTGCACGTTTGCTTGGGAAAGGGCCATGGATTTGCAGCTAAAAATCTAGTGAATCGGGAATCGCTTGATTGATGTGAGTGGAGTTGCACCAATATTTGAGCAGGCTCGTGCTCTGTATATGACTATAGATAATAACCAATTAACTATTGAACCATATCAAGACATGCAACAACCTCCTGGACAAGTTGGCTTAGTCATCGTGGGGCACAGGAGCCTCAACCCTAAGGATGTTAGCTCTTGCCATCTCATATTCTGTGACAGCATTGCACACCAGTCTGAACCTGGTCATAAACTTGTTGATGTGCAGCAACATTTGACGATGTGCATCATCTCAGGAACTCTTCGACCGACCCCTCTACCATGGCTCTCGGTCCGGAGGAATATTGTTCTCCCTTGTATCGTGTGGGAAGTTTCAACTAGCAAGCTACTGGAGAAGATCTACACCCAACCCAAGCCTGCTGCTATATGATGATCTCTTAAATCCATCTGCCACACGTCTACCATCACTGTGGTCCAAACTGCCGCACCGGGACCGCATGGTGGAGACCCTCTGGTGTGAGGAATGGAGGTCGACATTACCACCAGACAAGTTCCTTATCACAGATCCTACAGTCTGCCTGTCTGGCTTCAACCTGCTGCACCGTCAGTGGGCTTTGCTGAACAGGTTTCAGATGAGGCAAGGTCTGTGTGTTGGGATCCATCGTTGGGATCTTTGCAACAATCCAGGTGGTAGCTGTGGCAAAACACACACCGGGTTGCGTATTGTCAGTCGCTGCCTGCTGACATAAGTTCAGTGGTGGACTCGGAATTGCACGTGGCCACTGAGGACACTATCGCATGGCTTGGCAATTATGTGCATCCCAACTGACTGACTATTGAACCTTTCATAAGCTGCATCCTCTTTTAAAACCCGTATTCTTCTGTGCAGAGACACCTTGGCCTATTAGCATGAAATTTATGCAGTAATAAGCACTGGATGTTAATCACACTTTCTCAATCTACATTTGAAGCGCATTCAAGTGGATGAGGAGGCAGGCCAACGTCTTTGAAGGCCTTCCCAAGCATCTAGAACTCAAATCTTCTCTTCTGATATGAGCCCACGATGTTCTGGAGTGTGGGACTTTAGTATCCGTTAACTTAATAAGTGGTACTTTTGTTTAAAAATATTAACCTGAAAGTGTTGTAAGATATGAAGTGACAGCACACATGTGTCTGTGGCTTAAAATAGAAGTATCAGATGTTATTCCCCCTAGTTAATGATACTACTGTGGTTGCACTTAAAATTAATTTGAGTGGTGCTAGAAAGATAATTGGCTTGCTTTATAGTCTTTGATTTCCGATGTAGTAGGCAGGGAAGATCGGGTCTGTTTTTAGAGATACCGACTTGGAAATACGTCTTTATCAATAAAGACACAAATTTAGCATACTTGAAAGAGCGTGACATGGATTCTGATCAGAGATTACTAGTTCAGTGATTCTCAACCGAGGTGCCTTGAAATCCTTTCAGGGGTGCCATGAGATGCCATGCAATCTTAGCATGATTAGGTATGCAAATCTGATTCACAAGATAAACCCAAGAATTTAAAATAAGAATTCATAGTGTTAAAAAATTTTTTACCTGCTGGGGTCTTTCTGATTTCTTTTCCAATGGTAAAAAATGAGTGAAAATGAAGAGCTGCCATTTTATGAGGAGTGCTTTGAGCCTAAAAGATTGAGAACCTCTAATCTAGTTAAATGTCAAAGTGCTATTTATAAATACCCAGAACCTTAGTTCATGTAATTTATAGGATGCCGTAGCAGCACTGATTTGCACTAGCTGAGGATCTGGCCCTGTTAAACCACTTCATGAGCAAAGTAGCCAGGAGATCAATTTTAACATACCCTGTGCTTGTCATATAGAAGAGTGTTTGTAGTGCATCAGCAATTCTCATGCCAGGTAGCAGCAGTAAATTCAATCCTTGCATTGCAAGATGTTCCTATTCCCCACTGAATATTCATAATATCAGAGAGATTTAAAACACGTTGGACTGAAAATAGAGCTCCTTTCATCTCCTTTAGGAACTAACAGAAGCAGAAGGCCTTGCAGAAGGATGGAGCAAGTTCTGAGTAGGTGGAGAGAGCCACTGGAAGAGAGGGTCTCTTGAAGGATGAGGCCTCGTTGAGAGGAGTCGAGTGAATAGTGGCTTAGCACTAAATCTGACAGGGGGCATGTCTACATGTTCATTAATGCAGTTTTGCTAATGCACATTAAATTTAGTACCTCCATTGTGAGGTACAGTGCTGGAAAAAGACATGTTAATGAAAGCGTATGGTTTTTTTCATGATGCTTTAATGCACATTAAAAAAAATAGGCTAATGCAAATTAAAGTGCACATATAGATGTGCCCAGGGTTGTATGTCACAGGTGCCTGCCCTGCACATGCTCCTATCATTGAATCTGGTACACCTTAGACATTTGCTGGCTTAGCTTAAGCGATAGTCAGAGTAGGTGGATGAATGATGAGGTCTGTAGGTTGTGTTGTGTGTTTCAACTTGGACTGTTACTCTCCATAGTTACTTAGGAGTCTAACTTTCAACTCCCCTTTTTTGAAAACCTTGGTCTTGAAGCCCATATCCATCTTTAAGCTTGGGCTCGGGTTCGAATAAAACCTAGGCTAGTTTATCCTGGTTCTGAATCTTCTGGTTTGGTTTGGATCCAAAATCAAGCACTAACTGGATATATTTAGGGAAAAGACACCCTACCATGAGCCAACTGCCAGCCTCCCCCCCTGCATAAACTCAAGCTATTGAATTTTTCCCAACTCTCTTAAACAGCTTTGAAGAACTGCCATCTTGCTAAACTCTGATATAAATATATGGATGAAGCTTTAATAATAAGTAGCCCTGGTCCCACCACATAAAAACCTCTTTAGTTCATTTTGGCACAGTCTCCTTTTACACCTCGGGAAACTTTGCAGTACAGCGTTAATATTGGCCGGCATCTCTCATTAAATTCTACTTAACAAAAATAACTGGAAGACAGTTTTTTTTAGCCTTTTCTTTCCCCTCTCTCAAGAGTGAATCATGGATAATTGACAAGGTGTAAGAATAAAGCAAAACAAAATAAGGCTTTCATGTGGGTCTTTCCTTCCCCTGTCCCCAAAGCTGAAATTCAGCTTTCTGAAATGTGCAGCTCAACTTACTTCACCAGGAGTTGCACATAACAATCCAAGGACCAAATCTTGTCCCAAATCTCATCTCGTGTAATTAAAACAGCAGAAAAAATATTCCTTCTCTGACCGAGTGCTAAATTAAAGTGAAACAGCTGTTGTGTCATTGTTAGAAGGCATTAAACCCCCTCCCCCAAAACCCCAGTGGCCGGTGACAGGCAAAATCAACGTCAGACTATCCATACTTGCAGTTCTGGAAAGCAGGAAAGGGTTTCTTTTCATATGAATGTAGTAAAGAACAATGAATATCCATTGCATGCACCCGGATGTTTGAACTGGGCTGAGGAAAGAGGGATTTTGTATCTGCTTTTGCAACTGAGGTAAGGCACTGCTTGAGCTCAGAAGTTGGCTCACTTTGGGAAACACCCGAAATGATGACTTACAAATCACATTGCCATGTGCAGGGAGAGGTTCCTGGCACGTGTCGCTTCAGCTGTAGCGAAGCTCATGCCAGCTTCTGTTTAAAAAAAACCCAAAAAAACCAAAAAAAAAACCTGTCTGCGGTCCAGGTGCACAGCTCAAGCGTTTCGGAACAGGAAGTGTTTTGGGCGTTCCCCAGGCGGGAAAGGGAATAGAGTTTGGCACCTCTGCAGTGATTTTCATCTGCAGATTTGTGACCTCAGCAGCAGCAGTGTTACTGCTTTTGTTTGGAAGGTGAACGCCCCAAACAGGTGAAGCGACCTGCCCAGATCACAGAGTGAAGTAATGATGGATGCAAGCAGAGCTCCCAATATTTTGACCTCGGTGGGGTTGAGTCTCCAAACTGCTGTTGCAGTTGGCAGAAGCCGAGTGCCTAAATACTTGAGGGTCTGGGCCCTGCCCTTTGGGCTATGCTGCCTCCCATGAGAAAGTGCTGATGGAGGAAACATACTTGTTGTGAAAGCTGGAGCCAGTTCAGATTCATGTGCAGGTTGATTTCAAATCCTCTGCCGCCCTTACAAAAAGAACTAGCACGTGTTGATTTTGCTAGGCATGCTGGCACTGCTGTTCATGCAGTGTCTCTGCCAGGATGAGGTGCAAGCTGGAGGCTAAAATAGCTATGCTCATGGTTTGCTTTCTGGCTTTGTTGCATAACCAAACAGTCATTACTGAACGGTCGCTAAGTTGTGCGCATGTACAGCAGTGCAAAGGGTAGTCCGAGGAGATGCTGGAGCATGCACATGGTGCTGGTTATGACAGGTTTGCATCTGTTCGAATTCAGAACACTGAGTCCTTTCCAACCACTGGGGTTTCTTTTAGTTTCAATGCCAGGACTCAGGAGTGACGGTTTTTCTCCTTCTGTTTTTCACCTGGCTTTCATTACAGCATTTGAGTGATTTGGACTAACGCTTGGTGTTCCACAATAATGAATTACGCCCTTCTGCTCTCCAGCAGGGGAAAACGCTGTATTGAAACGACAGAGACACAAGGGAAGCATATTAAACAATATCCGGGAGCTCAGAGTTCGTTCTGACTTTTCATCTCATGAATGCATTAAGGATGATGTATGAGCCTTCAAATTTCCTGTCTTTTCTCCGTGTCGCACGCTTTTGTGCTACTTACAGCTAATATTTAGCAAGTGACGTTCTTTTTCAGAGCAACAAAAGCAAGGAAATTAACTGAGATTTTCGGAATGAAGTATTCAAAATGCACATATAAGTGCCCCTAATCTGCGTTAGTCAGAAAAAGTGCTTCTGTGCAGATATGCACAGGAACATGCACGCTCTCGCACACTTTTCTCTTTTTTAATAGCTAGCGTCTTCAACAGGATTATCTCAGGGAATATTCTGGGACACGTTTGAAGCTCCTGAATGGAGTTGGGCAGGAAAGTGAGTGCAGATATAGCAGTGTGCTCAGCAAATGATATGTATATGCCAAAGTGTTCTGGGAAACATTTTATGTTTACCATTTCCAAAATGTTTGATTTTTTTTTTTTTTTTTTTTCAGTTGGAAACTTTTTCATGTAGCAGTTTCCTTTTAATTTTGTGTACAAAGTAAATTTAAACTGGTAAAAATGAAAACTGAACTTTTTTCAGGTCAAACAAAACACCGATCGATACAAATAGTTTGTGCTTGTTGCTCTCTCCCCCCTGCAAAATTTGATCTCGAGCTCCTTTCTGCCTCTTATTTCTAATACTGAGTTGTACCAAAACCTGTCATCAGGTGATGTGTAAACCCTGAGATCCAAGTCACACAGCCGTATGTGTAAAGAGGATTTATTATCATGTCATTTCACAGCCATACCACTTCAGCATTTGCAAGTTTTTATTCCAGGATTTCTGCTGAAGTCCCAGTTAATGAGAGGGAGGCTGAATTCCCATTGCTTCCCATCCTTATTTTGCCAACATGCGTGGTTTAGATCAGCCGTAATTTTATACACATGGGCGCTGTGAACAACTCTCAAAGAACTTCTTGGCAGGGCCTTGCCTATCCATGCCGGTAGCACACAGCGAGCAGTGTTAACACTCAAGCTTCATCACCCTACACTTGGTAACCCCGGCATCTTCTTGTACTTGGCATTGGAAATACTGTGGAGTGCATTAGCCACGATGGTAATAGTAGCATAAATATACTCAGTGACAGGTACATTCATAAATCCATATGGCAGTGTCAGGTCACGCAGCCTGCTGGATTTAAGCTAGAGATGCTTGAGAAAACTGGGAGTGGTATCAAGGAGACTACGCATAATGCCTGATCCTGTGCCATGTTGAGCTCTTCTAACAGCCGGCACCAAGGGGTCTTTTAACTCTCATTGGAAATGGCTTGGAAAACTTTGGGACCTGTTACAATTGTTGTTTCCGCTATGAGGGGCAGGCAGCATTCACTAATGGTTAGTGTACCATGCTTTACCTCCAGACCTGCAACAAGCCTCTGTCTCTGGATGTTTCCTGTCTCACTTTTTGCTTTCCAGATACCATGTTTCTTTTAAGTGTTTTATTGACACATGCATTGGGGCCCTGATCTCCGCTGCTAGACTGCAGGCTGCTCTAGACTACAAATAATTCATAAGTAAAGCAAAGACTTAGTAACAGGCCCACAGTGGGTTGTGGCAGAGATGAAGCAAGTACCTTTGTGGAGATCTGCTCTCCTTCAGTTCATTTATACGAGCAAGAAGGAGCCCAGAATCTCCTTGGCATGTTTCATTGCTACCAGAAGTCCTCGTTGTCTGCGGATGTCCTGTCTCTTGTCTCGACAGCGTTATGGAAATCGATCTTTACAGTAAATACGCAGATGAGACTTTGCAGTCTGCTTTGGCAGTCTTGTGAGGGTGCAGGGTCGGGGGGGAGAGCACAAGAGAGTGCCAAAATTGCGCTTACTGCTGCTTCGTTTTTTTGCCTGGAAGAAATTGTGAATGGGCTTTTCTTCAGTAGTGGATCTGTTAGAATAAAAATGAGGGCCACTTTCACCCACAGAAACAAAACAAAAAACCCCAAAACCTAACAATAAAAGCCACAAAAACCTCCAGACTTTTTCCACCCCCCAAAGCCACCCAGGGCCTAGCTTTTCACAACTTGGAAATAAAAAAAACAACTCATTTTTCTACTGAAAAACAAAGCAGACCTGGAACATTTTGTTCTTAAGACTTCCTGGACACTGGGGGGGACTGTGGTGATCATTCCCAGTGTATGGGGAAAGGGGTCTTATGATGATGCATCCTCGTAGGTAAAGCAATAGAGCTTATTTTTCCAGCTTCTTTGCTCGGTCCTCCATGCCAACCAAGGTAGCAGGCGTCATGCTGGCCTCTGCATTGTCTTTACTGAGGACACTACAGGCCTGGGAGCAAAATGCTGAGCAGTTGGGTCTGTCCTATGAACTTCAGGACTTGAAGCCGTAGACAACGTGCATGAGTCTTCCTTTGAAAAGCTGTCTTGTAGAAGAGAGGTTTTGGTGCCCTGGTACCTCCCTCTTCTCCCTCTAGCCCTTCCTCCCATTATTCTGCCATCACTCCCTTCCCACCTGCTACCAGGCTGAGCCTCAGCTGTGGAAAAGGAAAGTGGGGGGTCTTGTTTCGGGAACACTACTTCTGGCTTTCAGCCACATTAAGATGCCAAAATTGACTTACTGATTTGCTCCGAAACAGCGACATCTTTGCCGCAAGTTGCTCCTGGCACCTGTTCCCTCGCACGTTCCCCCAACATGTGATCCAAGGATGCACTAAGTGGTGTAATAAAAGTTCATTGAAGGATCGATCTTGCAAAACATGGCATCATTCCATATGCCTGTCTCCATCGGACAGCTATGTAATGCAGAAGCCTAGGGTTTTGTTTTTAATTATTTGCTTAGGAAGAAATAAGAGGGTAAAATTCAGCATTGTTACCTGACAGCATCACACATAGTTTTCTGGGTGTTCATCACCTATATTTTAAATGTCCCTGATCACTCCTACCCCGATCCCTGGTGAGAAATAAAAGCAGGTGTGTGTGTGTCTATATATATCCATTTAGATTGCATCCCTTGTTTGCAAATAAATTTGTGGTTTGATTTCCCCAGGGTCTTATAGGTCACTGAATTAAGCAAAACCATCCAGGAAACTTTCATGCTTTTCAACCTGCCCTGTAGCAAACAGCGCATAAATTGCCATAATTGTTGAATATGCCCCATCCAGACATTTCCTGCTACTTTCTGGCAAAGCTCTTCTGATGGCTTAGTATTGTCAGAACATGGGAAGATCTGGTTAAATACAAACGGTCCCAAAAGCAACGTTTCAGCACTTGCTAATCCCCCGTTCAATTAGAGTACAGCCTATTTGTATCATTGAAAATTTTGCCGATTTTTAAAAATTTCTGCTTTTAGAAGTATCTATCCATGATGATCCAGGTAAGTCCCTGTTCCTGCCCCTGCTCTGAATCTAAACAACAGAAGCCTGTATTATTCCTTCCATTGCTGATTAAAGGGAGAAAGTCCAACAGATGTCACATTAAAACATTTTTCATAGGTAATTTTCTGCTTTCCAGTTCCATTTTTCCTCTTTGTGCTATATAACTTCAGCTCAGTGGGAGGCATCTACTGGGAAATTCTTTAGTTCAGTACTTCAGATTCCTGGCAGGTAACCTGGTGCTTTCTCATTTGGTATTAATGTCTGAAATTGCCATGTCATCCAGGCTGCCATCATAATGAATTTGTGTGGAAGACTTGCATACATGCATAGATAATGTAATATTGCTCATTCAAGCTTGCACTAGAATGTGTAGGCAGATCATATCATACTGATTTGGTGGTAAAACCACTTGGAAATAGAATTTCTTCGGGCATTTGAAAAAGTTAACAATGTTGCAGTAGATGAGTGAATCTGTATCCTGAAAGGAGGGATATGTAACTGTAACGTGAACAGCTCAGAGATGGTCCCAGGTCCATATAATTCTATAAAATTTGGAGATTCTCAATGTATCAGGATAAGAGTTGAGGTTTGGAGTCTGTCACTGGAAAGACGAATCTTTGGGACGTTTCAGGTTTGACCTACCTGAAGCTCTTCAGTCTGGAGACTGGAACTGCTTTGTTACCGCGTTGCTTTGTCATGTACATAGGGAGAAATCCAGTGGAGAAGAAAGAGAAGATGAACAGAAGTGCAAGACTGTTGGGCAGCACAGGGAGATGGATACTTCCCCATCCCCAAGTCTTGTGTTACTGCTTAAGACCCTCTGTGCCGTCTTCATATCATTTGGAAATCGGGGTGTTCCTTCTACCTCCTGGGAGTTTGAAGTCCAGAGCAGACCGCGTGGACTTGCCCTTTACATCTGTGAGGAAGCACCGTTGCATCTCAGTAAGACCTTTTGTTCACTGAGGATGCTCTCATTGCTCTTGAGAAGTGGGGCAGATGCCTTTTAAAAGAAACACATTTAAAAAGTATGTCACTGAAACAAAGTCAGCCACGTGATGCAATGCTGGATGGGCAGTGGACGCTGGGTGTGGTATTTCCAAACCCTCTGGGCCGAGGTTTTTTGGGTTGACAAGCCCCAAGCCACAGATGGTTTGGATCCACATTCCCTTTAGTGGAACCACCAAAGTTTGGGCATTGTTGGAAAGAGTTTCTTGTTTGTTCTGTCTCTTGAGATCATCGGAGACTTTCTCAGACAAGTTGTCTTTTATACTTCTGCTCTTCCGTGGGAACCTAGTTCATACAAAGTGCTAAGCAATTTTACATCTTTATAAAAGATGCAAGCGCTGCATTCAGTCTTCGGTCCTCTCCTCCCGATAGCTGCAGCTTTTTTAACCTTGTCAGAACGTCTCAGCTTCATTTGATGATCCGCAGATATCTGCTGTTCCTCCAAAACAAGCCCTATTAAGCTGAGTAATGCATTCCTAATTCTAGGCAAACTCCTAGAGGGACTGTCTGGCTTCAGCAAGCTGTTTATTTTCTCAAGGAGATTCCAGCCGTAGCTGAGAATAGGATCCACCCACTGAAAAAGCGTCAGACACAAAAGGCAGTTGGCAGGGTTTGAAGGCAAAATGCCCGTGTTACATGATGGTGGCAGTATCTGACTCCTGTTAAGCCTGCTTGAATTCATCCTTCCGGCATGACAAGACTCAGGCCTTGTGGTAAGTGCATGGCAGGTCACTGGACTCAGACCTCCTGACTGGTTCAGGGTAAGCCATGGATGTGTACAAGCCAGAGTTTGCCCCATAATTCCTTCCTACTGGTACTTTTCCCAGTGACCCAAGTTGCTCGACTGCTTTTCCTTTTCCATGTTATCTGCCTGGGCATTGTCTGATCAGACCTGCACGTTCTCGTGTCCAGTTATTTTTAAGCCGTTGCGTTTGGTCTGTTTGCATACCCCTCTTCGAAACACTTTTATGACATGGAGGGAAGCGAGTGTGCAATCCCAGACTTGTGCACTGCTCCTCCAGGGGGCTGCAGGGACCAGTGGACCATCCAGAGAGTAAAACACAGCACGTGCCTACAGTGTCCTCAGCTTTGTACTTGGCTTTTTCGTTACTCCTCAGCTGGAGGTGATGGGAGCAGCAGATCCAGGCGGTTATGTGGTTACTCCGCCCTGTATTCTGGGGAGCCTTTCCAGCCTCCTCCCAGCATCAGTAACCCATGAGATGGCTCTAACTTGTATCCTGCCCCTGGCAGACCCCAGAAGTAGAGACTAGTTCTAGCATGAGGTCTCTAGCCATGACCTTCCTTCCTGCTCTGCAGCCCCTATCCTGGGAGGCAGGAGGAGAGCGTATGGAAGCCCTTATGCCAGTAGTGCACCTGCCAACACCTCTTGAAAAAAGGAGATCCTCAAGGGTCCATTTAGGGGTCATTTATACTGCTAGAACTGCAAAAAGGGACCCTCACTTTAATTGCTGAATACACAGACCCTCATGTATTGAGCTTGGAGTAGCAAAGGTAGCATCCAGTCCTTAGACTTGTTCTACACCAGTTAAGGAAAACTTGTCTAGGAGGCTGGGACTCCTCTACACTGGGCTTTGTGCAGTGGGCTGGCTTCATTGCAGGACAGTAAATGCAATTGGTTTTTAGACCCATGTGTCATATTTGCTCTCCAGCTGTCTGTATAAATCTACAGGTAGTTTGTTTCTTTTATCATTTGCCTTGTTCGTTGCTCTCTTCATTTATCATGTGTCACCTGCAAGCTAGTTTTCTGAAAATTTGAGAGGGTTTTGCCTCTTGTATGAAATTCAGCGGCTCTAGTTAATTGCTTGTGATCTGGCCTAAGTGGACATGAAGGAGCTAATTAGTAGCTGAAGGTTTGCACTTCAGCGTATTTCATAGGTTATTCTCAACCGCTGCCGCCTCATTTTCTCTTTGCAGGTGCTTAGTTTTGCTACTTGAAAGTCCCCTTTTCTTTGAGTGTCTGTGCAGGAGGGTCAATGGATCCAGTTAAATCACAGGGTTGTTTTTTTTTTTATTAACAGCCTACACTGGTGGTCTCTGCGTGTAACTCTTCTTTAAAAAAAAGAATCACCCAAATTAAGTACTTAAGCATTTTTAAAGAATTATTTTTTAAACATTTTTGTTCCCAGGTTTTTCTAAGCTGAGTTGTAGCCTGGAGTAAAGAATGTTGCAGGAGTTAAAATATTTGCTGTGAATTTAGGCGGTTGTGCTGTAGCTTTTAAATGTAGGTTGTTGGCCTTTTGGCAGCCTTCAGACCTTTATTTAATGCATGGGAACAATCAGGAAAGTTAATGAAAGGTGTTAAATTAAAGCACTTAAGTTAAAATGCACTGAAATTCTTCTTGGGTGTTCGTATACAGAAGTCAGGTGGACTCAGTGGGTGTGCCTACACGTGCATTAATGTGCCATTATTACGACACCTTAAGTTTAGTACGTGTAATAACAGATACTGATTTAATGCACCATAATTGGCACTACTGCTCAGTAGTGCCAGCGCATGATTTTTTTTTACATGATGCTAATGCACAGTAGGCTAAATCTACTGTGCACTAGTGCATTAGCATGGCTTTTGCCGTGACATGCTAATGCACAGTAGGATTAGTCTACTGTGCTTCTGGTATCTCATGTAGACATGCCCAACGTGTTGGAGCACTGGGCATGTCTTAGCCAAAGTTAAGAGTGCTTGGGCATGTCTTAGCACGTCTAGGCCCAAATTAAAGTTGCCTTAACTTTCCTGGGTGCTGTCAAACAAAAAAGGCCTCATTGTTGACTAAAAGGGAAAGATCAGTATTGGTGTCGGCATTCCTCATCCCTGTCTAGCCTTAAACCTTATCAGCTGGTAGGAGCAGAAAGAAGGAAAACATCAGTGAGATCCAGGCTCATCAACATTTTGAGCTGGTTAATCTGTCTTGCTAAGTGGAATTCTCCCAGCCCACAAGCATTTTGCAAAGGCAACGTCTTCTAAATGGGGAGAAATAATAGCTTGTTAACACTAAATTGTGGAAGCATAATTCCAGTCCCCACTTCCCTGCAGATAAATCTACAGTTCTAACAGCCATGAATTTAATCTGCCTGTCCAAAATAATTGATGAGCTGCAACTTGAATCTAAACCAAAATGGGGAATTTCTAACGATGACGACACTAGAGGTCATTCCGGCGGCTGTGTCTTTATGTTAATGAGACAGTGGGACAAATGGAGAGACGACATTATAGGCGCATGGAAGATGTGACGTTACAGGTGGAGAGTAATGCCGGTTCTGGTTATACTTGAGGTTCCTCTTCCTCCCTCTCAAGTTTGTTCAGAATCACCCTTGTTTGGAGGTGACCTGCAGTTGAGGAAGTAATGGAAATGGTGTTGTTCTTAAATACAAAATTCTTTAATAACTACAGCTGTGTGTACCCATGGCTGATCATAGGCCCTCAGAGCCCTCGTGTACTGAGCTTGGGGTAGCAAGGGTAGCGCTAGGGTTGCCAGCCCTCCAGGATTGCTCTGGAGCCTTCAGAAATTAGATGTAAAGCTTCAGGAGACTACTGAGAGTCACCCGGGAGACAAATGATGGAACATTTATTAAAATATATGGGCAGGGGCTGGACTCGATGATCTCCCGAGGTCCCTTCCAGCCCTAATGTCTATGAAATCTATGAAATATTGAATCCAACTTGTAACTAATATGCAAGCACATGGGCACATTCACATTGTGTCACAGACACATTGGCGTTCTGGAAACTGCCCGGGATAGATTCAGACAGAGCTGGCAATTCAAGGTAACATTCAGTCCTTCGACTTGTTCTACCCTGGTCAGGAAGAGCTGTTGTATAGGAAGCTGGGACTCCTATACATGCCCGGCCTGCTTTACAGGGCTAGAAAGTCAAGAGAGGGTCTTCATCATAGCTGAGAATTGGATCCATGAATTCTCTGAAAAGGCTTACGATCATGCCAGATGCTGCGTGATACCCATTGCCCCATTAATCACGGTGCATTTATACGTTTCATCTCTCGGGCTGCGTGGTGACCCCTCTTCCCTCCCTTCCATGGCTGCTCTTCATTTTACCAGCCTGAAAGCTGTGATTAAACAGACGCACATGGCCTCCCACTAGAGGCTTCCTTTGGCTCGGTGCTTCTGAGCTGTGCCTGCAGCAAGATAAGAGGAAATCTTACATCATGGTCAGGAAGTGCTAAAGAAAGTTACTTTCCTCATTCGTCACTGCCTTTATCTCAAGCATTGAAGCTGCAATATTCCCTGCATGCTGCAGGGGCCATTTAAAGCCCATGGCTTGGACTGAAGCCATTTGGCAATGTGGCTGGATGCCCAGTCCTATTGTGTGTCCCTCAATCCCTCCAGAGCACTTCCTCGCTGAAACATTAGCTGAAGCCTTGTTTTTGCTGCTGCAGTCACTGCTACTCTAAAAGGCCCATTCCACTTAGGAACGGAAGCGCCCGGCTTTAGGATATCCTAAACCGTCAATCATATTGTCTGCCCCATTCTCTCTCGTTTTCTTTTTTCCCCCTTTGGCTTATTTACTGCTTTATTAAATTCCTTCTTCGGACTTCCCACTCATCTCCCCATCAGAAGGACTTATGATACCATCATCTAAGTGCAATGGTTCTAGATAGGATAGTGTCATTGCTGGAAGCTATTCATTTATTACGCAGCTGTCGGCAAAAGCATCAAGCTAGGAAACTTCCACCTTGCCGGAGTCAGTTCCCGAAGGGTTTAGGAAAATATTGCTGTGCAAATAGACTTTTTCTCCTGAACAATATAATCTTGTTGGGAGGAGGGGATCAGAAATCGTGGACTCTGAGAAATTCTGGCTTGTTTGCTGTTGGTGTTGGTTGGCTGGCTCTCCCTCTAGTATTAAAGGTGCACTGGGGTTAGTAAGAAGCTTTTACTCTTCCTTGTGTGATTGGAAACACTTGTAATCAGGCCCTTATTGAAGAATTTTTATGGAGAAACACAGGTGTCCAGTCAATGCAGGTGGTACTGCACTATGTGTCTAGTCATTCAGAGCGTTTTGAGGTGAGTAATGATGACTGAAAAGGGATAAATGAGAGAGCATGTGAGCAGATATTTGAGCACTGAGCCTGTTGCAACTTCACCTTTTTCCTTGTCATCACCCTCCATGCATGCATGCTGTCCTTCCCCAAACCTAAGTAGTCTGAACGAGGACCTTGGTTATAGAGTAACTTATTTTAGCTCCAAGTGGGATCAGCTATGCCATTTTACTATGCTGGCTGAGGGATCTAGTCCTTCCTATCTAGGCCAGCTTTCATGCCAAAGAATGCTAGATTGCTTTACAAAACTGTGTATGTAGCAGGATGGCGTCCTAGGGTTGCCATGTGCTCCCCTAGGGACTGCCTTTAGTACTGTGCCAAGTGTTCTCTGAGTGCCCTCGGAATCTCGCCCGCCACGCCTTTGGTGTTACGTATTTATTGTAGGGAGGCTGCCCTTCGTTCACCTGGCTACGGTTTCCTGCTATGTGCTGGACCCACCTCGGTCTCCCTGGCACTTGGGCACTCTGCAGCCCTGCCTTGCTCCGTGTCCTGTTGACGTTCTGTCCTTTCCCAGTCTCGTCTCACTCGGGCTGTCTGGAGTCCCGCCTCACACTGCACCTCACGGTGCTGAAACAGTCGCTGCCCCTCTCTCTCTGGGGCTTCTTGCTCACCCAAGCCTCACTGACGCTCAGGTTCTCCATGACCTTGTTCTGCCTTCTGGGGTACTCAGGGTCAGCCCTCTCCCAATACTGTGACTTTGCCTTGGCGCTTGGGGATGACACCTGCCCCTCTGCTGCACCCTTACGGACGCTCTGGGTCAATGCCCTTCCTGCACTGTCCTTTCTGGCGGTCTGGGAGGCACACTCCCTCTGCTGCACCCTTTTTGGCTTCACGGTCGCTGCCCACCCTCTCGGGGCTTCTAGCACTGCCTACTCTCTGGGGCTGGGGTCCACACTCTAACGTGGTTCCCCTATGAGGCCTCCTCCATCCCCTTATAGCCTCGCCCGAACCTGTGGTCTAACAACAACCAAACACAAGCCAATCGGCTATAACACAAATCTATGCCTCGTGGCTAAAACGTCCTCCTATGTGGGTAGGAAGAAACAGCTTCATTTCCCCATCTTGAGGGCAGAAGTGGCGCCCAGCCACAGCTATCCAGTGCATCTCCCCCACCCAGGAAAAGAGCAGGTTGGTCCAGATGCCATGGCAAACATTGATTTTTCATGACGAGTAGCACCATGTTTGTGCTCTGAGGCCAGCGCTTTGTCTTTTAAGGCCTCATCTAGCAGGCAGATGCCCTAATCCCTGGGGCAACTGCAAAGATATCTGTTTTCCCTCTTGCAAGAATGAGGGCCCAAAAAGACCACGAAGGGATTCAGAGCCACGGTTCCAGGATTGCACTTGGTATTTCAGACCTGATGGCTAGACCATAAAGCAAATGAAGGCTTTGCATGAGGGAGTGGATGGAGATAAGTTTTTAAGGTCCTGGACTGGCTCTTGAGAGACCCTTGTGAGATGCCTGTGCCTCGGTACTTCATTTGTAGCATTGGGTGGAGGATGTTTCCTTTCTGCCATGTTTCCCCTCTGTTCTGTATAGATTTATGCTGTCATTTCTCTCTGGTAGGGACTCTTGCCATGTGTTTCTAAGGAGCCAAGCACAGGGAGGAACTTGGTTGGGGCTTTCAAGAGTTACAGTAGCAGAATGAATCAACAGCTGAGAAAACTCCCCACTAGACGAGCTGCTTGGTGGGTGAAACATCTGTTCCCCTTGCTATCCCTCCCAGAAACGTAATGACTGAACAATCCCCATGTGTTTCGCTAGGCAGTGCAGCTATCTTGAGGGCTTGCATCTCTTTTTAACAAGGTCTCTTAAGATTTATAATTGATTGAGGCTGAGGAGGAGGCTTGTCTGCCAGATATGCGCAGCTGTTGGTACGTCACTGCCAATGCATCTACTACACGGGCTTTGTATCAGCTGTCAGTCTCGTGGGTGGGTTACAACAGGGATCCATTAGGCTAAGCTGATAGTACAAAGAAAAGAGGCTGCATTTCTCTTGAAGCACTTCCTGTCTTTTCTTACGGCTGGATAGTTTTTCTTTTCGTCTCAGGTGCTGAATGCTACCCTCTAGCTGTAACTGAAGACTGGGGGGGTTTGTTTTCGTTGGAGGATGTAGAACATGTTATTTAAAATAGCTTGCCCGTTAAGGAGTCAGTTCAGGGACTTAGTCACGTACAAGCCTCACGTACGTACCTCCCTGCTCATTCACGTATTCCCAGTGGACTGCTATGCAACTGAGGCTAACGTGGGGGGGAAGAGTTACGTCTTTGGAACAGGGAATAAAGTTTATTTTGCTAAAATTACAGCTGGCTTAAGAAAAGGAAAGGGTGCTGCTCTAAGCTCAGGTCGAACACAGGCTGGGCCTGTTGTTGTGGGTGTTAACGGTCTCTCATTTGCAAGCAGCATCACCTCCAGGCCAGGAACATGGGTTTCCTTCCTTACCTGACACATCAGGCATTTATACATGTGCTCCTGCAGTTGGGTGCAGGACTGCTTTAATTAGAGCAACTATGAGAGCTGCTCTAATTAAAGCACCCAGAGCATCATGTGTATCAGCGTCCCCACACTGAAAAATGGCAGCAGGGGTGCTTTAACTAAAGCTCATTGAACAAACTTTAGTTAAAGTGCCCTCACCACCATTCTTCAGTGGGGGATGCTGGTGCATGTGACACTGGAGTCTGCTGGAGCACGGGAATTGCCACACTTCAGCAGACCTGATTAATCAAATCTGCTCTGATGCGCTGTAATGACAATGTGTTGGAGCAGCCTCACTGCATGTGTATAGGCGCCCATCAATATCTTTTTGCAGCTACCAGATTTAGGGTCCTGCCTGTCTTCAGTTATCGCTCTGGATTTTAACCAAGAGCCGTGAAGCCTTTTAATGGTTTTTAACATACAAATAACCATTACGTTTTATGTAAAATCAAAAATCAATTTGTGACCCGTTTAAATCAGGTTGTTCAGGGACTCCTGGCATGCTCAGCCCTAGGACTGTCATCAGATCCCAGCAGTCACAGACTCCGTAGGTCACTGCATGCCTATCCTCCGGGCATCAAGGTTTAATTAAAAATATATATGACGTCTCCAACCCTCCTGGTTGTAAAGTTGGTCTTTGAAATGAGGTAGGGATGTCGGTGACCTGAGGTCGATAGATGAGGGTGAAGACCTTTCTTAAAATTAACTCTTGCAGCTCCAAGTAGGGAGGAGAATGAGCTGCCACCCTGCTGCCTGTACCATATCATCTCCTCCCCCTCTAACCACAAACCAGACAGCCCCATCCTCCTCTGTGTCCTTTCTTCGACATCCCCTGAAAATTCTCCTGCTTCCGCTTGCATTTCCAACACAAATTGAGAATTTGGCAGCAGCACAGAATAAATCAAATTTTGTATAAAAACAAATCGCTCGAGGAGCCTCTGCAGTGATTAAATTCTGTAAAGACAATAAATAATATAATGAAAACCTCCCATTTGAAACGGCAATACCAGAAGCTGCTGACAAACCTCCAGCGTGTCCCAGAAAGCATAGGTAGCCTGGCCACAGGATGTCAGTCCAGTTGACTGTTGAGCATACAGGTGGGTGGTGAAGTTGCCATTCTGCTAGGAAAACCTATGCATTGCTGCAGAGTCTGGATTTCTGGATGTTTGGACTGGGCCAGGCTATGGTTGATGGCAGCTTAGGACCACTTATAGAATCATACAAGATGAGGGTTGAAGGGCCCTCAGAAGGTCACATCTAGTTCAACCCCCTGCTTAAAGTAGGACCAGCCCCATCTACATCATTCCAGCCAAAGCTTGTTAAACCAGGCCTGAAAAACCTCCAGGGATGGAGAGTCCACCATCTCTCTAGGTAACCCATCCCAGTGCTTCACCACCCTTCCAGAGAGAAAGTATTTCCTAATACCCAACTTGAGCCTCCCTTGCTGCAATTTGAGCCCGTTGCTCCTTGTTCTGTCGCCTGCCCCCACTGGGAACAGCCCAGCTCCACTTCTTGCTGTCTGGTGGGATGCCCAGCAATTAGTTGAGAAATTTAGATGCAAAGAGCAGCGCAGCGGGGTCATGACTGTGGTGGTGATTTTGCATTTGAAGAGGACAAAGAGTTGATGGATGGGGCTAGGGTCACTTGTATAGAGTGGGGCTGTCCACCTTCTAAGTGGCTGGGGCCACGTGCAGTGCAGGAGGCTGTGATGGGGGCTGCACACTTTGGGGCTGCAGTAGTGCAAAGCCAGCCCCCCCCCTCCCCGCCCCCCAGGCTGAGCCCCTGCACCATGCAATGACTGGAGAAGAATTGAGGGGCTGCATGTTTTCCTGCATGCAGCCTCTTGGCCAGCCAGGCTGTGGAAGACAGCAGCTGTTGTTGGCTCATGGCTTGACCAGAGATGCCATCTAAATATTGCTGGTTTGGCTTTAGGGTCCAGTGTATTTTATTAGGCTTGTTTCTAGCTCCCTCTGCTTCAGTCTTATTCCCAAGTCCTCCCTTGCTTTTAAATTCGCCTTTGGCTAATGAAGCCCCTCAGCCTGGTATTTTTATTGTGCCCCCAAAGCTCTCGTGCCTCCAAGCACTCCCGCTGGAGAGAGGTTCCCGCAAGTTCCTTGCTTTCCGAGGAAGCATCAGCTCCAGCCAGCGTTGTGTGATGCTGATTTCTCTGGAAGTTGCCTTCAGGCTCTGGAGAAACCTCCTTTCAAAATAAATTGGTAAAAGATTTGGGGGGAGGGAATGTATTTTTTATTTCTCAGATGAGTCGCTGACAAGGCAGGCAGGCAGCATGTGAAAGCAAATCAGTTTGCCAAAAAAATGGGCCGGTCCCTTGCGGCTGGGAGTAGACTCTGCTGTGGGAGTAGTTTTCCCCTGGGGATGCAGAGCCTTTTCCTGGGGCAATGTCACACAGTGCAGGTTGCACCCATGGCCTGAACCTCTGTGTCTTCAACCCCGTAATATTGGGAGGTGCTCCACCAAGATGAGTCGACTTCCATCTGTGCAAAAATGAGAGGAAAATCAGGCTGTAAGCACTTCCCACAGCTAGATAACAGTGGGCCCAGGCAGCACAGCGGAGAGATGCTTTTCACTGATTTGGAGAAGGGTGTGCAGGGTGCTGGAAGGGCGAGGCATGTGTCTTTTCCGGGCCAT